>NC_133373.1:37785985-37848021 GCF_049309525.1 Garra rufa
ATTGTTTTTTCGTTTTTTTTTTTTTTTAAAGAAATTAATACTTTTATTCAGCAAGGATGTGTTAAATTGATACAAAGTGATAATATGAAGACTTATACTGAGAGAAAAGATTTCTATTTTAAATAAACACAGTTCCTTTTATCTTTTATACATCAAGGAATAAAAGTATCACAGGTTCCAAAAAGCTTCAGTCAGTTTACAATAAAGGAAAATGCATATGTATTTTTGGTTCCAGGTTGACTTCATGAAACACAACACACTTGGGTCTTTCTCTGACCTATATGTCAATCAAAGAACAAACCTAGTTGTCCTCATCACATTACAGTCTTTCTTGAATGTGAGACTTCAAGAGGAAAAACAGCAAGTGTAAATGTCACGTGAAAGCGAGAGGGGTAATTTGAGGAGAAATGGCATTGCGGATGCTTCTAGAAGCTCAACACACAGAAGATTTATATTCCTGGCGGGATTCCCCGCCATCGGCCCGCGTTGGGTCCCAGGTGGCGCGGCGCAGGCGTGACCTCACCTGCTATGAATCTCTGAAATGAGAGAATTAGGGAGGAATGTGCAAACACACGGGCTGGAGATGAGCGTGATAAGTGGAAGGAAGGAGTGCGAATGAAAAGTGCCACCGTAACAAACTACAAATTGTGTTTTTATACATTTTCCATGACTTTTTTTGATGGTGCATTACACAAATGAGCTCTATTTTAGAAATGCGATACAATTAAAATGAAAAGCAAAAGATTCAATCTAAATTTACACTATTTTTTACAGTTTTTCAAAAATGCATGTGCAAATGCATATTTTTCAAAAATGCTAATTTAAAATGTTTCATCATATTTTGGTTAAATCAGCTTAAAACATTTTTATGAAGTAGTTTTGAGCTAAATATTGTTCACTACTCAAGTTCAGGGTGGTAAACGGGAAGTAAGGGGACCGTGACTGTGGTTGACCGCTATAGGGGTCTTATCAAAATATGAAAGAGCTCATTGTCTCTGTCAGGAACTGTTTGGATTTTGCAGTTATGAGTCACCTGATTTTTCTAAAGATAAATATATTGTTTAATAAATAATATATATGTAGCATATGAGAGCTTTTCATAATATTAAATGGAGAAAATACAAGACTGTTGAAAAGCTTGGGGTCAGTACAATTTTTATGATATTTTTAAACGAATGCTTTTATTCAGCAAGGATGCGTTAGGTTGTTTAAAGTTGACCAATATATTTTAATTTTACAAAAGATGTCTAAAGTATATGAAGCTTTAACATTAAACTGAAACCGTTTTTAACAATAATAATTAGAAATGTTTCTGGAGCAGCAAATCAGCAAATTAGAATAATTTCTGAAGGATCATGTGACACTGAAGACTGGAGTAGTGATGCTGAAAATTCAGCTTTGCATCACAGGAATAAATTACACTTTTGGATATATTTAGATAAAAATTATTTTAAATCATAATAATATTTACTGTTTTTTTTTTTTTTTTCAGATATCAAATAAATGCAGCCTTGGTGAGCATTTACTAGTGGTGTCTTTTTTTTTTTTTGAATATGAAAAAATCTTTTTTTCCAACCAACCTCAAACATTTGATCAGTGGTGTATGCAATTCATATGCACATTTTAATAATAGAAGTCTACACTACAAAAAACATATCCTTAATCAATACCTTTGTGTGTGTGTGTGTGTGTGTGTGTGTGTGTGTGTGTGTGTGTGTGTGTGTGTGTGTGTGTGTGTGTGTCATTTAATTTAGTACAGTAACATATTTCAGAACAAAACAGGACATTAAAAAATGACCCCCCAAAAATAATTTTTTTTTCCATCTCTAATAACATTTTTTTTGGAGAAGTGTTCCTAATAATATGTCATATTATTCCTTTTTCTTCATACACATTTATTTAAGTATCTGCTCTGATCCCTTTAATATGACAACACACTGAGCTTCCAGAAAAGCTACTGACCCCCAGAGCTCCCCATGTTGTGATTAATGTTGATTTGAGTCTATTCATGTCCATATATAGCTCAGATAAAGCTGGTGTAATGACTGGAGCTCTACAGGGCCTCAATGTGCCTGTTTCACGTTCTCAGAAGAACAACACGCTAACAACAGGCCTCTCTGATGCTGTCACCCCATCATCTGTCGCTCCAAGGCCCTTTGTGTGATTTAGGACAGCCTGTGGGACCTAAACAATCATGTGCAATTCACAGCTTTGACGCCACGTGGTTGTAGGCACTTTAAAATTAAGCTATTGTGAGAAGTGTTTGCAAAAAAAGAGGCAATTTTCACTCGGAAATTGCTTGTAAATTTCTCAACAAAGAACTGAAAGTAACACATTTAATTAACATTCAATTTTGAAGTACAAAATCTGACATACTTCAGTAATATTTGTTTTATCTAACTTTAGAAGAAAACAAATTGTGTAGAAAACGAAGTATTTGTCAATTGCTAAATTATTTAGCAATCTGTTCAAAAACATGATGATTAAAATAAAATAAAAATAATTATTTCTGTTATAGTTTATAGTTATAGTTAATCTTGTTACTGTGTAATTTAACCATTTCAGAGCAGGGTTATTAAAAAAGGTTAACTAAATCCAAAAAAACATGTCTTGTTAAAAGAAAAAACTGGTTTAAAATAACATTAACAACTAAAAATTAAATAATAAAAAATATAGACCTTAAAAAAAACTAACAAAAATTGCACTACAAAATTATTAAAATGTAAAAAAAAAAAAAAAAAAAAAATGAACTATGGCATACCATATTATCTTAATATTTTAAATTTTCAACAAATTTTTGTGACAACTTTTGAAAACTACCTTTTAATTTCAGAGCAGGGTTATTATTTTTAATTAAAACTAAATCTTTAAAAACATGTCTTGTTACTTTAAATTAAAAAAAAAATAAACTGGTTTAAAATAACATTTCTCATGTATTAAAAAACTAAAAACTAAATAATAAAAATATAGACCTTAAAAAAAATAACAAACAAAAATTGCACTACAAAATTACTAAAATGTAAACGAATAAAATAAAAAGAACTATGGCATACCATATTATCTTGTTTTAAGAATATATACTACAAATTTTTGGTGTAAAAAATTTTTTTAACAAATTTTCTCATTTTCTCATTTCTTTCTCATGTATTAAAAAACTACATTACATTACATTAAAACAAATATTGCACTACAAAATTACCAAAAAACGTTTTTAAAAATATGAACTATGGCGTACCGCAGTATCTTGTTTTAGGAATATATACTGCAAAAGTTTTGGTGTAAAAACAATTTTTAAACAAATTTCTTAGAAATTGCTAGTAAATTTCACAAACAATTACAAAGAAACTGCAAGCAACATGACATTTTAAAGTAGAAATGCTGTAATAGTATTTAAATATAAAACATACTCCAATAATCTCTGTTTTATTGACAACTTTTGAGAAAAAATAGTGTTGAAATCTACCTTTTAATTTCAGAGCAGGGTTACTATCTTTAATTAAAACTAAATTAATAAAAAACATGTCTTGTTACTTAAAAAAAACTGGTTTAAAATAAACATTTCTCATGTATTAAAAAAAAACTAAAAATTAAATAATAAAAAATATAGACCTTAAAAAAAACTAACAAAAATTGCATTACAAAATTACTAAATATGTATATATATAAAAAAAAAAAAACCTAAAAAAAAACAAAACAAAAAAAAAACTATGGCATACCATAGTATCTTGTTTTAAGAATATATACTACAAATTTTTGGTGTAAAAATTTTTTTTCAACAAATTTTCTTCAGACTTCAGTGGTTTAAAATAACATTTCACATTTCTCATGTATTAAAAAACTACATTACATTACATTCAAACAAAAATTGAACTACAAAATTATTAAAAACGTTTTTAAAAATATGAACTATGGCGTACCACAGTATCTTGTTTTAGGAATATATACTGCAAAAGTTTTGGTGTAAAAACTATTTTTAAACAAATTTCTTAGAAATTGCTAGTAAATTTCACAAACAATTACAAAGAAACTGCAAGCAACATGACATTTTAAAGTAGAAATGCTGTAATAGTATTCAAATATAAAACATACTCCAATAATCTCTATTGTTTTATTGACAACTTTTGAGAAAAAATAGTGTTGAAAACTACCTTTTAATTTCAGAGCAGGGTTACTATCTTTAATTAAAACTAAATTCATAAAAAACATGTCTTGTTACTTAAAAAAAACTGGTTTAAAATAAACATTTCTCATGTATTAAAAAAAACTAAAAATTAAATAATAAAAAATATAGACCTTAAAAAAACTAACAAAAATTGCATTACAAATTACTAAATATGTATAAATAAAAAACAACAACAACAACAACAACAACAACAAAAAAACTATGGCATACCATATTATCTTGTTTTAAGAATATATACTACAAATTTTTGGTGTAAAAATTTTTTTTCAACAAATTTTCTTCAGACTTCAGTGGTTTAAAATAACATTTCACATTTCTCATGTATTAAAAAACTACATTACATTACATTTAAACAAATATTGCACTACAAAATTACTAAAAACGTTTTTAAAAATATGAACTATGGCGTAACGCAGTATCTTGTTTTAGGAATATATACTGCAAAAGTTTTGTGTAAAAACAATTTTCAAACACATTTCTTAAAAATTTCTAGTAAATTTCACAAACAATTACAAAGAAACTGCAAGCAACATGACATTTTAAAGTAGAAATGCTGTAATAGTATTCAAATATAAAACATACTCCAATAATCTCTATTGTTTTATTGACAACTTTTGAGAAAAAATAGTGTTGAAATCTACCTTTTAATTTCAGAGCAGGGTTACTATCTTTAATTAAAACTAAATTCATAAAAAACATGTCTTGTTACTTAAAAAAAAACTGGTTTAAAATAAACATTTCTCATGTATTAAAAAAAACTAAAAATTAAATAATAAAAAATACAGACCTTAAAAAAACTAACAAAAATTGCATTACAAAATTACTAAATATGTATATAAAAAAACAAAAAAAAAACAAACAAACAAAAAAAAAACTATGGCATACCATAGTATCTTGTTTTAAGAATATATACTACAAATTTTTGGTGTAAAAAATTTTTTTCAACAAATTTTCTTCAGACTTCAGTGGTTTAAAATAACATTTCACATTTCTCATGTATTAAAAAACTACATTACATTACATTTAAACAAATATTGCACTACAAAATTACTAAAAACGTTTTTAAAAATATGAACTATGGCATACCACAGTATCTTGTTTTAGGAATATATACTGCAAAAGTTTGGTGTAAAAACAATTTTCAAACACATTTCTTAAAAATTTCTAGTAAATTTCACAAACAATTACAAAGAAACTGCAAGCAACATGACATTTTAAAGTAGAAATGCTGTAATAGTATTTAAATATAAAACATACTCCAATAATCTCTATTGTTTTATTGACAACTTTTGAGAAAAAATAGTGTTGAAATCTACCTTTTAATTTCAGAGCAGGGTTACTATCTTTAATTAAAACTAAATCCATAAAAAAAACATGTCTTGTTACTTAAAAAAACAAACTGGTTTAAAATAACATTTCTCATGTATTAAAAAAACCCTAAAAATCCAATAATAAAAATTATAGACCTTAAAAAAAAAACTAACAAAAATTGCACTACAAAATTACTAAAATGTAAACAAATAAAATAAAATGAACTGTGGCATACCATATTATCTTGTTTTAAGAATATATACTACAAATTTTTTACAAACTGTTAAACTGTTAACGTTATCTGTTATAGTTTTTAATCTTGTTGCTGTGTAATTTAACCATTTCAGAGCAGGGTTATTATCTTTAATTAAAACTAAATCTATAAAAAAAATTCTTGTTACTTTAAAATAAACATAAACTGGTTTAAAATAACAAAACAACAACAACAACAACAACAACAACAACAAAAAACAAAACAAAAAAATAAATAATAAAAATATAGACCTTTTAAAAATTGCACTACAAAATTACTAAAAATGTAAAAATAAATGAATAAATAAATGAACTATGGCATACCATAGTATCTTGTTTTAAGAATATATACTACAACATTTTTGGTGTAAAAACAATTTTCAACAAATTTTCAAACAAATTTCTTAGAAATCGCTAGTAAATTTCACAAACAATTACATAGAAACTGCAAGCAACATGACATTTTAAAGCAGAAATGCTGAAATAGTATTTTAATATAAAACATAATCTTTATTGTTTTATTGACAACTTTTGAAAAAAAAAATAGTGCTGAAACTACCTTTAAAAAACTAAAACCTAAGCATTTTGTCATTTGCTGAATGGATTGTCAATCTGTTTAATTTAATCTAACTATTTACAAGAAAAGAATAATTTTTGAGGTTTTGTATCATGCGTTATGATGAAAACTGTTACGTTCTCTGTTATATCTCTGTTATAGTTTTTAATCTTGGTACTGTGTAATTTAACCATTTCAGACTTCAGACTTTCAGGGTTATTATCTTTAATTTAAACTAAATCCAAAAAAATATGTCTTGTTACTTTAAAATAAACATGAAGTGGTTTAAAATAACATTTCACATTTCTCATGTATCAACATTTTAAAGTAGAAATGCTGTAGAAATGCTGTAATAGTATTTAAATATAAAACATACTCCAAAAATTTCTATTGTTTTATTGACAACTTTTGAGAAAAAATAGTGTTGAAAACTACCTTTTAGAGGTTCAGAGCAGGGTTACTATCTTTAATTAAAACTAAATTCATAAAAAACATGTCTTGTTACTTTAAAAAAAAATGGTTTAAAATAAACATTTCTCACGTATTAAAAAAAACTAAAAATTAAATAATAAAAAATACAGACCTTAAAAAAACTAACAAAAATTGCATTACAAAATGACTAAATATGTATAAATAAATAAAAACAACAACAACAAAAAACTATGGCATACCATAGTATCTTGTTTTAAGAATATATACTACAAAATGTTTGGTGTAAAAACAATTTTGTAGAAAATTGCTAGAAAATTTCACCAAAAAAAAACTATTATAGTTTTTTATCTTGTTACTGTGTAATTTAACCATTTCAGACTTCAGACATGAACTGGTTTAAAAAAACATTTCAGATTATATGCATTAAAAAACTAAAAATCAAATAATAAAAAAACTTTAAAAAACAAAACAAAAATTGCACTACAAAATTACTCAAAATGTAATATTTCAATAATAATAATAAAAACTAAAAATATTAATAAAAACTACACAATCATTCCATAAGAAAATTTCATTTAAAAATCTCTTTTTAACATCTTTGAATCATGTATGGGATGCTGTGTAAAGCTCATCTCCTCACCTTTCTCTCTCCTGCTCCAGCAGGTTGGTGAAATCATCGCTTTTGTTCATGAAGTCAACGTGTTTGCGCTTTTCACTGTCCAGTTCGGTGACGGTGCGTCGGTGGCATTTCTCAGCTAGGAGCAGCTGCTCTAACATACGCCTGTACGTCTCACGGTGCTTCTCCTCCAAACGGTCCAGCTTTAGAGACACAAGGATTATCAGCATCATAAACTGCTTGCACTGGCACAACAATATGTTTGTTTAAACAGTTTAGAGATGAACAAGGCACCTCGATCATAGGGATCTCATAAACATCGTCTCTAATCAAGTCGTTGCTGGTCATCAGACTGTCTCTCTGCAGAGCTTGAAGAGGTTTGACTGGAAGCGCAGATCCGTAATGAGCCTCCAGAACCTCGGGTCGTGTTCTTTCAGACTGCAGCATGTGGATAATATCCTCACGGGCCTAAAGGATACAATCACTGCATTAGCACTTTGATATAAAGCATACCATGGTACTGAATGTTTATCATATGTGACCCTGGAGCACAAAACCAGTCTTAGGGGGCACGGGTATATTGTAGCAATTGCCAAAAATACACTGTATGGGTCAAAATTATACATTTTTCTTTTATGCCAAAAATCATTAGGATATTAATTAAAAATCATGTTCCATGAAAATATTTTCTAAATTTCCTAAGAACATTTTCAGACAACTTATTTTGATTTGGACCCTCAGACTCTAGATTTTCAAATAGTTGCATCTCAGCCAGATATTGTCCTATCCTAACAAACCATACGTTGATGGAAAGCTGATGTATAAATCTCAGTGTCCAGGGTCATATATTCAAATACCACAGCATATGATTACTTTGGTAAATACGTGGCACACAAAAAAGAACAATTGCATACCACAGTATCTTGTTTTAACAACATATACTACATGTAAAAACATTGCTAGTAAATTTCACAAACGATTACAAAGAAACTTCGATTTAAACATGACATTTTAAAGTAGAAATGCTGAAAAAGTATTAACTTAATTAACTTAATTAACATAACATAAATAGTTATGAACTATTAACATAATCCACAAATTTTTGTTTTATTGACATCTTTTGAAAAATATTTTTTAGTGTTGAAAACTACTTTTCAAAAAACTTCCCTAAGCATCTGTCATTGAATGGATTGTCAATCTGTTTTATTTAAATGTAATCATTTTACAAAGTTTTTGTATCACGAGTCATGGTGCAAACTGTCAAAATCTCACTGTGCACCAGCAGGGGGCGCTATTCGCTTCCATAAAATTGAACACTAATAACCATATGACATTGGCTGTGTGAAAAAAAAAAAATCATACTATCATACTTCTTTTGCAATTTATGCACTATATTGTACATACTGTGTGCATTATGCAAATTTACTGTATGCACAGAATATCCAAATTACATTACCATTCAAAAGTTGCTAAAATGTTTTCATAATTTTAAAAGAAGTGTCTTATGCTCACCAAGGCTGCTTTTTTTGTTTGATTAAAAATGCAATGTCAAATATTATTACAATTTAAAAGAACCGTTTTCTATGTGAATACATTTCAAAATGTAATTTATTTCTGTGATGCAAAGCTGAATTTTCAGCATCATTACTCCAGTCTTTAGTGTCACAAGATCCTTCAGAAATCATTCTAATATGTTGATTTGCTGCTTGAGAAATATTTCTGATTAATATCTGATGAAAGCAGTTCTGTTGCTTCATATTTTTGTGCAATAAAAAGTTCACAAGAACAGCATTTATTTAAAACAGAAATCTTTTGCAGCATAAATGTTATGAATTTCACATTTGATGTGAATTGAATCTAATGCATCCTTGCTAAAAAGTAGTTTATAAAAAATAGAAATAACCGCAAACTTGTTCTTGTGAATGGTAGTGTATTTCAATCGCCAAAATGTGCAGTACACAATCACATCATACTGTATTTGCTATGACCCTGACAAGGTTTTCATTGCAAAATCATTGTATTGCAAAATCATAATATATTAATATGGAATCAGTATATAAAGTATATAAAGCTTCATAATACTTTTGTCATCTTATGTAATTCTTTTTTGAATGACAGTGATGTTTTTCAAAGATTATAGTTTAAGTATTTCTACTTTGTCTTTCTAATTATTCAAAAGTTTTAAGCAAATTCTGAGCAAAAGTGGTTTCAAATGAAGTCCTACATCATTTTTTTCAATAAATGGTATCATGCAGTGCAAACCTCACCTGAACTTCTCCCTCCATGACCCCCAGCAGACGGATGAGCTCTTCTTTGGAGAGCTCCATCAGTCCGGCTCTCCTCTGCTGCGTCTCAAGAGGCTTCTGAGGCTTTTTCAAAGTCCCAGAAACAGCCTTCTCCTCACTGCTCTCTTTTTCCTCCTGAGCTTTAGTTTTCTTCTTCATCAGCTCCTGTTTGCTTCCCTCTTTCTCAATGCTGTGGATTTTAGTGAGCGGCTTCAGTGGTCTGTTCTCTGGCCCCTCCATATCACTGGTCCTGGACCTCATCTTCACCTGCAAGTGCAAACAACATCATCAAAATCTAGCACAGTTAGAAAAATTAAACATCTAATAACTTTCAGCACACTGCAAACTGTTCTTCCTCTGTATTTTTGTGTTATCGTCTAGTACAAATGTGACCCTGGGCCACAAAACCAGTCTTAAGTAGCACGGGTATATTTGTAGCAATAGCCAAAAATACATTGCATGGGTCAAAATTATTATTTTTCTTTTATGCCAAAAATCATGAGGATATTAAGTAAAGATCATGTTCCATGCAGGGATTCTGAAATGCCCTACACTGTAAAAAGTTTCAACTTAAAAACTTAAGTTTAGCAGCTGCCTTAAAATTTTAAGTTAAATCAACTCATTTTTAGTGTAATAAGTTAAAATGACTTGTAGTTTTAAGCTGATTTAACTTAAAATATTAAGCTTAGCTTTTTAAGTTGAATCTGGTGAAAACTTTTTACAGTGTACTATAAATATATCAAAACTTTTTTCAAAACATTTTTGGTTAGTAATTTGCATTGCCAAGAACGTCATTTGGACAACTTTAAAGGCCATTTTCTCAATATTTAGATTTTTTTGCACACTCAGATTCCAGATTTTTAAATAGCTGTATCTCTGCAAAATATTGTCGTATCCTAACAAACCATACATAAATGAAAAGCGTATTTATTCAGCTTTCAGATGTGTCAATTTCAAAAAATGGACCCTTATGACAGGTTTTGTGGTCCAGGGTTACAAATATCTAAACATTCCTCAAACAAGATACATTAAGAAGCAAAATGACAAAGGACTTTTTTTCAGTTTTTCTGAAAAAAAAAAATGCATCAAAATGAAGTGTTTTATAATCATATCTGACAATATGATAATAAAAATAGGTTTATCTTTGAATTAAGTTGATCTATATGACCCCATTAGCAAATCTAAGATGTAGATTAGTGTGTTTCTTCATTAGATTAGTAGAAATGTAGCATTCCATCACTTGCTCACCAATGGATCGTCTGTAGTGAATGGGTACCGTCAGAATGAGAGTCTAAATAGCTAATAAAAACATTGCAATAATCCACAAGTAATCCTCCAGTCCATCATTTAGCGTCTTGTGAAGCCAAAAGCTGAATGTTTGTGATGAACAAATCAATCAATAAAACATTTTAACTTTAAACCACTGCCATAATCCAAAAATCCAGTGGAAAAAGTCCATATCCTGTTGTCTCTCACATCCAAATCCACCAACATATTTGTTTAGAGCCGTTTTGAACTGTTTTTACTATTAAACAGTGCTTGATCTGTGCACATTTCTATCCTGATTCAGATGAGGCAAATCTTTGGATTATGAACTTCTGTTTTAGCCGGAAGCAATGGTTTAAAGTTAAAAACATCTTACAAACACACAGCTTTTGGCTTCACAAGATGCTAAATGATGGACTGGAGTGGTGTGGATTACTTGTGGATTATTGTGGTGTTTTTATCAGCTGTTTGGACTCTCATTCTGACGGCACCCATTCACTGCAGAGGATCCATTGGTGAGCAAGTGATGCAATGCTACATTGCTCCAAATCTGATGAAGAAACAAACTCATCTACATCGTGGATGGGCTAAGGATGAGTAAATGTTTAGCAAATTTTCATTTTTTGGTGAACTGGATGTATCTTGATTTAAGAATTGAACTGAATGTGACTGAAAAAAAGAAAAATATTGAGGATGAAAATAATATTTTTCGCTATGCATGGTTGCAATGGTGTATGACCTAAAAAAAAACTCTGCAATTTGTCAGTTTTATAGTAATTTTACAACTTTTTTACGGTGTATGTTTTTCTACAAGACTCTCATATCAAATGTCCGCAGTCTCATGCTCTGAGCCAACTCTTGATATTTTAATATGTAGTTTGCCCTTGTAGCTAATCTGCAACAGCCTCGTGTCTCATGTTCCCATGTGCGGATTTAAGAGGGGGATTTCCCTGAGAGAGAGAGAGAGAGCGAGAGGGGGATGTAATGAGTGCTGAGCTCAACTATGACATCAGGATTTTTGATAAAGTGCGTACACGCTGCCTCCCGTATGATCTCACACCCAACCTATCTGGTCTGGCTCACGCTCAGATCCAGCACTGCCCTCAAGAGTATCTCAGAGAGATCTCTGCTCCAATCCCACACATCGCTCACCATCGGCGTTCTCATCAGAACTGTGTCTGGATGAAAGGGCTGTGAAACTGCAGAAGATCAGAGCATTTAATGAAACTTATTATTAAAACAAGATGTTCAGTTCACTATGGTGAATTAGATCATCAAGCCCCCACATTTGAGGATTTGAGCAACATTATGAGAACTAATCTAATAGGAATGAAGCTTTTTCATACTAGAGTAATTCATTTAGCTCTTTTTATCCAAAGATACTTATTTGAACTTATGATTCTGGAACTATTTAACACTATACACTGCTGTTCAAAAGTTTGAGAACAGTAAAACCAGTAATGTTTTTGAAAGCTCATCAAGGGTGCATTTATTTAATCAAAAATACAGAAAATAACTGTTATATTGCGAATTGTTATTACAATATAAAATAATGGTTTCTGATTTAATAAACTATGATTTATTCCTGTGATGCACTGAATTTTCATCAGCCAGTCTTAAGTGTCACATGATCCTATAGAAATCATTCTAATATTTATTATTAGAATGAGAATGATCAGTGTTGGTAACAGTTGTGCTGACAAACATTTTTTGGCAACCTGTGATACTTTTGATGAATAAAAACTTAAAAGGAACAGCATTTATTTAAAATATAAATCTTTTCTAAGAATATAAGTCTTTGCTATCACTTTTTATCAATTTAACATATCGTTGCTGAATAAAAGTAAGAATACAAATTTACTGACCCCTAATTTTTGATTGGTAGTGTATATTGTTAGAAAATATTTTTATTTTAAATGATTGCTGTTCTTTTTATTCATCAAAGAATCCTGAAAAAGTATCACAGTTTCCAAAAAAAAATATTAAGCAGCACAACTGTTTCCAACATTGATATTAAATCAGCATATTAGAATGATTTCTGAAGGATTATGTGACACTGAAGACTGGAGTAATGATGCTGAAAATTCAGCATTATATCACAGGAATAAATTAGACTTTATTATATATTAAAATAGAAAACCATTATTTTACATCGCAATAATATTTATTTTTTTCTGTATTTTTGATCAAATAAAATGATATCTATAATTAAATAAATATATAACTATTAAATATGAAATATCTATCTATTTATCTATGTATCTATCATAACATTTTACAGTATATACATGTTTATGAAAAAAGATATTTTGTGTTTGATGTGTTGTGTATATCTGATATCGTCAAAACATCTACATGTGAAATATTATTATTAATTATAAATATATATATTTAAAATATATATAATAAAGCTTATTTTAAAATAAATAATTCCAATTTTATGTATACTTAAACTATAAATTTTATACTGTTTTTATTTATAATTTGTATGTATACTATTTGTTATATATATATATATATATATATATATATATATATATATATATATATATATCAGTGGCGGCTACTGGTCTGTCAAATAGGGGAAGCTCATTTTCGGTCTACATCATAAAATTGTCTATTTATTTAAAAGTAAATTCTGCCCTACGTTCCTTTTCAAGAAAATGGTCTGTGACCCTGTCGTACCAACTAGGCGTCTTTTCCAGTGACTTTTCGTGTGCAGTTTCATATGAATGAATGATCTAAAAAAAATATTAAACTCTGTAAAAGTGAAACAAGGAATGTGGTGTATAATTGTGTGAAATGTATGATGAAAATCAAGCAATTTCGCCAAGCAAATATAAAGAAATAGGTTGCAGCAGTTTTTATTTCGACTGAACTTGAGAAATCCACGATGGGACTGAGCACAGAGAGCGCGAACGAATAGCTTCAGCGATTCCTTATAGGACAAAATCGCTGTCAGTCAAAAGGAGACGCAATCTTTCGACAGACCCTCCAATCATCACGCAGAAGCTCAGCGTCCAGGCCAGCCCACTCCTCATTCACCCCCAGAGACGCTGAGCGTCCGTGGGCGGGACATAATCGCAGCGTTTATCCAATGACCGTCTAGTTTCAAAGCACTGAAAAAAAACGTTCAAAGCAGCCCCATTGAAGTCAATGGACGCTGGGCTTCAATGGGGAAATGCACGGTGACGCTACGGGAATGTATGAGAAGAAAATCAAGTCAGCCGACCTGCTATATCTAACTGATTCTGAACGAATTCGTCTTTGAGATGAACGTTTTCTAACGCATTTTTAGTCAATAAAATGTTAATACAATAGTACGTAATTTGACCATTAATTTTGTGACATTATAGGGGAAGCTGAGCTTCCCTTGCAGTCTTAAAGAAATCGCCACTGATATATATATATATATATATATATATATATATATTAGTGGTGGGCCGTTATCGGCCTTAACGTGCTGCGTTAACGTGAAACTCTTATCGCGCGATAAAAAAAATATCGCCGTTAATCTATTCTCAAATTTGGGTTGGGAGCTGGGTCTAAACTACGCAAGCTATGATGACTTTCACCTTGATAGTTTAACGCGGATGTATACCGAAGACTGTAGAATATGGTCGCGCGTTTAAGTCTCCTCCGCCAAAACACAGACGGGATCGCGTCGTCCTCCATTCATAAAAACCGAATCTACTATAGCGAAATGCCACGTAAATTGGTCGTTTTTTGGATTCATAAATCAAATGTTGGTCAGTCACTTAATTCAAATCGCGATATGGACTAGTGTCTGTGAAAACTGAAATGCAAAAAGACCGTTTTAATATGAATCCGATATGTTCCGTTTGCCTAGCTGTATGTATGCATTGCGGAGACGAGCTTTTACTACACGCATACTGAAACACACGTGACGCTCCCGGTAATTTTTGGCATTTTCATCTCACATGAACAGATAAACTCAATCTCCCAAACTGCTGTGAGTGTCACTTTTACCGTTTCATTTGAGAAAACTAGCATCATATCATACTGTATGACACAGAAACTTCACGGCAACCTGTCAAAATAAAAGTACGGTGTAACATGTAATGGGCTGGGTAGGTGTTGACGTTAAAAAAACCACAATCTAATAGGGAGAAAAAATAATTTCATTGTTAGTTAGTTAGTAAACACAAGTACATCTAATTGAACATAATTTATTTTCATCAACAAATTATCATAGAACAGCTTTATGAGCTTTATGATCCATTCTCAAAGACTTTAAGTCATTATTTGGGTAGCACACATATTCTGAATGCCTTCAGCAGAATTCAAATTAGCCATTTTAATCTAGATTAATCTAGATTAATTCCAAAATTTAATCTAGATTAATCTAGATTAAAAAAATTAATCTATGCCCACCCCTAATATATATATATATATTTATTATTTCTAATATATAAAATTATTTCACATCTAATATGTACAGATTTTAACAGTATTAAGAGAAATATGATTCTATACTGTAATATATTTTTCTATAATTTGTTAATATAAAGTGTATTATTATAAAGTTATTAATATGGCACATATGTTGTAGACAGACAGACAGACAGACAGACAGACAGACAGACAGACAGACAGACAGACAGACAGACAGACAGACAGACAGACAGACAGATAGATAGATAGATAGATAGATAGATAGATAGATAGATAGATAGATAGATAGACAGATAGATAGACAGATAGATAGATAGACAGACAGGCGAATGGATGGATGGATAGATAGACGGATGGACGGATGAATATTAAAACTGATAATCAATAAGTTAATCTCAGGCTTTTGGACAAAGTTTGTAGCAACTCTGATGAAACCAGTAAGTAACCAAAGACGGGAAAACCCTGGCAGACGAATTGTTGCAGAAAGTATTTGTGTTATTAATAGAAGCGTGTTGCGCAGTTGCGGCCATGGGAGTGTTTTCATTTGGATGGTGACTTTGATTTGTTGTGCTTCTGTTATGACATTCAATCGCTGTCCAAAATAGCAATGACAACACTTGTATACACACAAGCGTTCATTATGTCCTCTGTGATGAAACCCAAAAAAGAGACAGAAGCTGTTGACAGACCGATGCCGTCCCAAACAGTCATTTAGATGAGAGTTCGATCTATTGCAATTTTTCACAAACCTCAGCGCTCAAACTTGAGACGGTTTTATTTTTAGCTTTGATTATGCCCGAGAGATTCGGGGTGACCTTAGCTCTGTTATTATTGGAGACGGAGGCAGCTGGGAGATATAAATGAGAGTTTGTCTTATATTTACACTGAGAATATGCACCTCGCTCCTGAAGAGCTCCCCGGGCGCTTTGCGCAGCTGCTCCTTGCTGAAATTGAGCAGTATTTATAGCAAGAGACACACTTGTGCACAGGAGACACCAGAAACACTCATATTTCATCCACCAATCCCATCAAGGATGTTTAACTTCACAGCTATCGGTTTTGTTGCATACATGCCTCCTGGGAAATTGAAATGGCCAAATGGCGTGAATGAGAGCTGGTTACTTGCAGCTCCTGTGATAATTAATTCCTCAGATTCTCGGGGTATTTGCAGTGGAGGTGGGTGAGCATCAGTGGCACTTGGTTTATATTTAGTATTGGATACTGCTGGAGATTGATGCACACGGATACACACTCAACATTCTTTGTTGGCAAAACAGTACGGCTAATCTGGGATCACAAAAACCCGCTCATGCCTTGCATGCATATTATAGGGTACATGCATATTTCACTAAATTAAGATGAAAAAATAAATTCTATTAAATATTTATCTTTGAAAATACTACTTGTATTATTTGTATACTTTTATTTATTTTTTTAGTTATATGATTTTGATGTTTTTACTTTTATTTCAGTTAATAATTTAAATATTTCAATTTTTATATTAGATTTTATTAAAAAAATCTTTTTTTATTTTTATATCAGCTTTTTTATTAGTAATTTTAATATTTTACCTTAAACTTCAGTTAGAAGCCATATTTTTTTGTTTAGTTTAAATTTTTCATCTAATATTTCATTTTATTTCAATTTTATTACGATTAACCAAAATATTTTAATAGTTTAGTACTTTAACAACACTGACATACACTAGTGGAACTAGTTAAATTCCAAGGCAACATTTCTAATTTCATTTTATATAAAATTAATTATTCATGTGCAAAAATAATATATTACCCCACCCAAAAAAAACAAACAAACAAAAAGGGTAGTATCATTTAGATAATTTTATTTACTGATATTTTGAATAAGCATTTATTTTTGATTGAATTTTTAGTTATATGATTTTGTCATTTTTATTTATTTTTATTTCAGTAAATAATTCAAATATTTTCATTTAATCTTATTTCAATTATATGCCAAGGCAACACTTCTCATTTTTCATTATTTTATGTTTTTCATCTAATGTTTTCATGCTTTATTTTAAAGTAGGTATTTTTAATATTTTGATTTATTTATTTATTAAAACATTTAATTTATTGTTATTTCAGTTTATTTTTTTCTTAGCAATTTCAATATTTTAACTTAAACTTACTTTAGTTAGAAGCCAATGGAACATTTTTATTTCATCTAAACAATTCATCTATTACAATTAACAAATAAACAAACAAAATAAATAAATAAAAATAAAATACTTAAATAGTTTTTTAATACTTTAACAACACTGACATTCACTAGTGGAACTGTCACTGAAATATGCAGGAATGATTTTGTTTGTTTATTTATTTATTTATATTAATATTTAGGAATAGTTTTTATTTTTATTTCAGTTTGATTTTCATTTCAATTATCATTTTAAATTATTTCAGACTTATTTCAAACTTATTTTAGTTAGATGCCAAAGATAATTTACTATTTATCTATAATAATCATCCATTACAAAAAAAAGATGGTTTAATATTATTTAGACTTTAATATTTATTAATATTCTGAATAAGCGTATATTTTTGATACAAAATTTTTAGTTACAATTTTTTTTTAATTTAAAAATATTTTTTATTTCAGTTAGTAATTTAAATATTCTAAATTTAAACTTATTTCAGTTACATGCCAAGGCAACACTCACTTCTCATTTCTTTAATATTTAGGAATATTTTTTAATATTCTTTATTATTTAGGAACAGTTTTATTTTGAAAAAATAAAAATAATATCTATATCTATACATATCTATATCTATCTATCTATCTATCTATCTATCTATCTATCTATATATATATATATATATATATATATAGACAGATATTTTTTTAATTATTATTTATTTATTTATTTCATAGTTTCAGTTAGGTATAACAAAAACTGGCATGCACCAGTAGAACTGCCATTACAACAGAAATGCTAACTCACTTTTTCCAGGTATTTCAGACCTCCTTGGTTACAAACGTCAACCTCAACCAGATAACTAGTGGTAAACGACATAATGGCAGGTGGTAACAGTTGAGTAAATATTTCCTCCCCCATGATCCTCCACCACACAGAGAGACTGAGCTGAACCCACACAGACACACAGTCATCTCCAGTTCTTGAGGAAAACGTCAGAGTTTGTCTGCAACGTGTGAAGGCTGGAGCACTGTGACTAAATAAGGGCAGAGAAACTCTCAAATTGACGATCCGTCTGGCACAAACTGACGTGCTGCATTTGTGTTGATCATAAGATTGCCAAAATTAAGCTCATCATACGGTCATTATTTTAACACATCAGACACACAGATCTGTACCTGCTCTCTCATATGTATGCGTTTATTTATAATATGAAGGATATATCTTGCTTTATTTTCTGAAAATGTCCTGAATGTCCTAAATAAAAATAAATGTCTTAAATATCTCAGTTGTTTCTCAATGGGAGCAAAAACTGAAAGCAAAAGTGGATTAACTGAAGTGTCCTTCTCTTAACGTATAAAAAAAACTGGAGCTGTGTCTCCTCTAGAGATTAGAGGAGATTTTACCAATGCTTCTAATACGTTTCATTTAATCGCACAATTAAATTTTAATGAGTCGTTTAGACTTGTTTTCCAGTTAAAATGTCTAGCAATCCTTAAAACAAGAGTGTGCATTAAGACTAATGCATCTTAAAACAGGCCAGATTTTTATACTTAAAACGAGTGGAAAAACCTGCCAAATGCAGGATACACTCTCTAAAGTCTTAATATTGTATGCAATGTAATTACAATATTTTAACTGGAAACTTTTAAATGCTTGTACTTGCTGTATGCCAATCGTCACATTTCTGTATTTTTATTGCTCCTGAGACATTCATTTTATAGCTCTACACTGCTACGTTCATTTTAATCAATATTTTTTGACTAGATTTCCACTTAAAATGTCTAAAGATCCTTAAAACTAGATGCATTTACGTTAAGATGTAATTTTAAGGAATGCATCTTAAATATGACAGGTTTTTAACATTTAAAACAAGTGCAAGTCTTAATATTGAATGCAACATAATTATGGATATTATAATTAGAAAATTAGACTTAAATTCTTGTTAAAAGTGGGATTTTTACTTGCAGTCAAATTTCTGTCCATTTTAGATTAAAAATGCATTTATTTCATACTAAGTATAAAAGTACAAGTCTTTTAACATAGTCTTGAGACTTACTGATATAAAAATGATTTTAAAAATCGTAATTAAACTTTATTTGGAGTATTACTTGTACACAATGTACATTTCTTAATATTAAGCCTAAAATATGTATTAATGTCACTATTGATGAAGATCTATTGATGAGAATATTGGCCTTTAAATGCAAAATATTTAAAGTGTAACTAAATTTTACTTGCAATAGTTCCACTTTAGCACAATCACATATACTTAAGCACATCTTTAGTTGGACCATAGTGTATTAAATACAAAACTAGTTGTTCCAATTTAGCAGACTTTAAATATACCAGTTTAGTGTACTAAAATTGCAATTACAATTGTAGGGTATTTTTTATTAAGTACATAATATGTAAATACATTTGTAGTATACTTAGCATGAACTAAATGTATTTTAAATACATTTTAGTATATATATACATTTTCACTAGGGGTAGCAGAATGCAATTTCACCAAAGCATTCTCCTCTGTAACATGTTTACCATGTGATCTTCCCTATACAGCTCCAGTCATGTTCTCATCAGAAATACAACACTACCTAAAACACTCATGCATCAGACGAAACACTTCCTGTGAGGGCACAAGCTCTGACCATCTGCTATTTCCTACTGTACCTTCCTGTAGCGTGAGCCACTAAAAATACCCACATCACAAGTGCACACCAGCTATTTATGCCTGAATGCACTTAAAGTCAACATCAAATGCAAAATCTTAACACACATTTCTACTCTAATTGAATGATTCTTTAGTGCATGAAATTCAAACAGCTATTGAATCTGATAAAAATGTAAATGTGCACCTTGAATGCAATGCAAGTTGCAGAAAAAGCATCTGACAAATGTTTATGAGGTCCAATGAAAACACACTAGACTATTGTAAGCAAGTGCTCCAATTAATTCAGAGCACAAACTGTCATTCAGCAAGCATGTGGATGATGAGCCGTAGAGCGATGGCAGCCTTAATCTAATAAATGTGACCTGATGTCACCCTACATGGGATGGAGAGAGTGAGAGAGAGAGAGGACAGAGAGAGGTTGAAGAGTGCATATAAAAATAGGAATCATAAACTACAGCCTAGTTGAAAATGGCACGATGAAAACGTGGACTTGCGTGTGTTTTAGGTGAGAGTTCAACAGGACTCTTATACTGTACTTCATGACAGTCACGCAGTACTACTGTACTGAGATTTGCCAGATTTTCTCATTTGCATCACTTCTGTGCTGCTCTAATTTACATTAGAGAGCCCACACTGTCCATGTAAGATACAGTCAGGTCAGTGATTATAGCAAAATAAACAAGGCCACTGCTTTTATGCAATTATGTATAAATGTAATGGAATGTAGCAGATGACCAATCAGAATTGAGTATTCCAGAGAGCTGTGCAAATACATAACATTCTGTTGAAGTTGCAGGCTGTAATTCTAAATTTATTGTGATGAGGCTGAAAAATCTTTGGGTTAGTAGTGATAAGTAGTGGTACTTTGGAAAGCTTAGGGCAATAGATTTAGAATTGGCCATCAATAACCCATATTTTTTGACCACTAATCTGCACACTGGGGGGAATGTATCACTCTGTAGTGAGCCAATGATGTCTAAAGGGAACCCCTGAGGAGCCTGAGGTGGGAAAAAAGTAGAAAGTGATAAATAAAATGAAAGGACAAATAATTGTCCATACGAATGGATGGATGGATAGAGATGGAATACAATATATATAGATCTATAAAGATAGATAAAACAATATATGGATGGATGAAGTGATTTAACAATAGATGGATGGATGGATACAACAATAAATAGATGGAATGATAGCATGCTAAATGGATGAATTGATGATGGATGATAGATAAATGGATGGATGGATGAATGAATGGACTGATGGATAAAGAGAAAGAATGATGGATAGATGAACAGATAGATGAACGACTGGATGGACAGATGGATGAAAAAATAACAGGAAAAAATAATGGCTTGATCGATGGAAAGGTAGAATGACAGATAGAAAAACGGATGGATAGAACGACAGAATGGTAAATAGAACAATAGATACAATGGATGGATGGATGGAACAATAAAATGGATATAATTATAGAATGCTACAAGGATGAAGAGTTCATGGATGGATAGATAAATGGATGGATGGATGGATAGATGAATGACTGGATGAACAGATGAATGAATGAAACGACAGATAGAGGGAAAGAACGATGGATTGATGGATGGATGAATAGAAAGGTAGAATGACAGATGAAAAAAATGGATATAGAAAGACAGAATAAGACAGAATGGTAGATAGAACAATAGATAGAATGGATGGATGGAATAGATGAATGGATGATCCATGAATGACTGGATGCATAGATGAATGTCTAGATGGACAGATCGATGAACAGACTGACAAATAGAGGGAAAAAACTATGGATTGATGGGTGGAAAGGTAGAATGACAGATAGAAAAATGGATGGATGGATAGAACAAAAGAATGGTAGATAAAACAATAGATACAATGGATAGATGGATGGAACAATAAATGGATAGAATGACAGAATGCTAAAAGGATGAATGGATGATGGATGGATAGATAAATGGATGGATGGATGAACGGATAGATGAATGACTGGATGGACAGATAAATGAATTGACAGATGAATGACTGAATGAACGGACTTGTTAGATTTTGCTGTATTTGGCTTAGCAGTGGTTTGGGTGGCTCGCCAATGTATTAGATTTCTCTAATACATAAAATAAGTAAGATTGACCAGAGTTCTTGTGAGGAGAAGAATTTATTGATGGTAGCAGTGTAGCAGGTCTCCAACAGCGATGTTAGCTTGTCGGTCTTCAAGCATCTTAACCCGTGTAAGGGTCCTAGCTTCACCCTAAGTTCTCCGTAGCTTCTGCATAGCTTCTCCCAAAGTTCTGTCTGTAAGACAGTGCTTTATACCTAAAGACAAATGGCTACAAACAATAGACACTGTTAGGACCTCCCGCTGGAGATCCTGCAATCTACATGAAGTTCCCGAGAAATGCTGTTCCTTTGTTATAGACCATTTGGTTCACACCTTTACAGAGACAGTTCCTGTTGATTGCATCTGGGGCACAGTCACAATGTAAATGCATCTGACTAAACTACATACAACCTTTCAGACTGGATGAATGGATTTAACAATGGATGGATGGATGGACCAACAGATGGAAAGAATGATGGATTGATGCATGGATGGGAAGGTAGAATGACAAATAGAAAAACAGATGGATGGATGGATGGATGGATGGATAGAACAATAAATGGATAGAATGATAGAATGCTAAATGGATGAACTGATAATGGATGGATAGATAAATGGATGAATGGATGAATGATGGATGAATAGAGTGAAAGATAGACAGAACAATGGATGGATGGATGAATGGATTTAATGATGAAACAATGAATGATGGATGAACGATTGGATGGTGAATGGATGAATGGACTAATGGATAGAAGGAAAGAATGATGGATTAATGGATGGATGGACAGACGGAGATGGAACAATAAAGGGAAAGGATATACAGAACAATAAATGGATAGATGAATGGATTTAATGATAAAACAACAGAGGGATGAACGGATAGATGAACGACTGGATGGATGGGTGGATGAACAGACTGACAGATGAAAGGACAATGAATTGATGGATAGATGAAAAGGTAGAATGACAGAT
Organism: Garra rufa; assembly: GCF_049309525.1. Taxonomy (NCBI): domain Eukaryota; kingdom Metazoa; phylum Chordata; class Actinopteri; order Cypriniformes; family Cyprinidae; genus Garra; species Garra rufa. The sequence continues at coordinate 37,809,214 of NC_133373.1, forward strand.
AGAAAAATGGATGAATGGATAGATGGAACAACAGAATGATAGATAGAACAACAAATGATGGAACAATAAATGGATAGAATGATAGAATGCTAAATGGATGAATGGATGGATGGATGTAGATGGAATGATAGAATGGTAGATAGAACAACAGACATGAAGAATAGATGGCGGGATGGATGAATGGATGAATGGACGGATGGAATGAGGGGCCTGAGGTGGGAAAAAGTATAAAGTCATAAATAGAATGAAAGGACAAACAACTGGACAAACAAATGAATGGATGGATGGAGATGGAACAAACAGATAGATTGTATCAGACAGAATGATACAACAATAAGTGGATGGAGGAATGGAACTATAAAACAATGGATGGATGCATGGATGAATAGATAAAATAAAAGAACATAAATGGATAGAATGACAGAATGCTAAATGGATGGATAATAAGCTTTTGAAACAATGGAACTATTTGTATGTTGTGCAGTCTGCTACCACAAAAAGTACAGACAGTTCAGACAGCAAAAAAAAAAGCTGTTCTTGAACTCTCAACAAGGGGTTTAGAGTTAGAAATCTTGGTCTCAGGATAGGGATTTGGAAGTAAACACTAACCCAAATTTGTGCAATAGCACAAGTCAACATCATAATAACAAAACCCCTGAAATGTTCAGAAACAGAGGGCACTGAGAATGACCCACGGTCAGCAACGACTGCGGCAGTGATGCAATATGACGTGCCCTTTCTCAGGAATAGCTCTGCTATCTGGAACATTCTTTCCATTGCACAAACGGCTCCTTCAAAATCACCTCCTTCAGAAAGACATCTGCTGACCCAGAATGAGAAACACTCGATCTGTAATGACTTCAGTGTTAGCTTCATACACGCTTTGGGAGTCATTTATATCACAGCGATCTCCTTTGTCTTGCATGCCTGTGATTGATGAGCAAATGATACTGATAAGCATGTTTTCATATGGCCGTATGGTTCTGCTCCGATCGCCGGTCACAGTGGACGAATGACCAGATCCACAGATGCCTTTCTGATGGGAGGAAGATGATGTAATTTCCCTCGTACAGTAAAACAGAGGACTGAGGAAATAAGTTAAAGTGATTAAAGTCTTGTATCAAACTAACGGTATTTATAATGATACTATAGCTTTTCTATGCTCGAGAAATAATAAACAAATAGAATTGGAGAGATTTAAAGAAATAGCTCACCAATGAATTCTCTGCAGTCAATGGGTGCCGTCATTTGCCAGATTTTCTCATTTGTATCACTTCTGTGCTGCTCTAGTTTACATTAGAGAGCCCACACTGTCCATGTAAGATACAGTCAGTGATTATAGCAAATTAAACAAGGCCACAGTTTTTTATGCAATTATGTGTAAATGTAATGGAATGTAGCAGATGACCAATCAGAATCGAGTATTCCAGAGAGCTGTGAAATACATAACATTCTGTTGAAGTTGCAGGCTGTAATTCTAAATTTATTGTGATGAGGTTGAAAAAATTTTGGGTTAGTAGTGATAAGCTACTATGCTCGAAAAATAATAAACAAATAGAATTGGAGAGATTTAAAGAAATAGCTCACCAATGAATTCTCTGCAGTCAATGGGTGCCGTCAGAATGACAGCCCAAATAGCTGATAAACACAACACTAGCCATCACTTCTGGCCAAAATATCAATCCATAACTCATAATAATTCTTTCCTCCAGTGTAAAAGTCCTATTGTCCTCTCACATCAAAATCCACCAACATAGTTATTTATAACCATTTTGGGCTGTTTGCACTTGTAAACAGTGACTGATCTGTGCATATTTCTCTCCTGATTCAGACTAGATGACTTTTTCACTGGAGAAAGCAATAAAACTTGAGTTCAAAAAGTCTTAATTGTGGATTTATTTTTGACAAACATGCAGCTTTTTGCTTTACAAGACATTAACTGATGGATTTGAGTGGTGTGGGTTAATTGTGGATTGTTTTTATAAGCTGTTCGGACTCTTATTCTGACGGCACCCATTCACTACAGAGGAGCCACTGCTGAGTAGTTGATGGAATGCTGCATTTCTCCACATATTTTCAGTTTTGGGTGAACTGTTCCTCCAAGTGTACTCAAATCACTTCGGGTTAAAGAATACACTAAACATCAAATTAGTAATTAGTAATATGTCACAACTAATCCATCAGGGAAAAAAACAGATATCCAGAGATTTCTTCTTTGGAAGAGTTTTGCAGAAAAAGCAAAAGCCACGAGCGATACCAGATCTCTCAGCGTCTGCAGTAATGCTTTTGGCTCGCCGCCACATTTTTTTCTGACAATAGGTGTGGGCTGCAGCAGAGAGATGACCTCACCACAGAGCCTGCTTTGGCTGTAATGATATAATGTTAATTCTGCGTCCCACGACTGTGTCATTTTTAGAGACACACACCCTTCCTGAAGGAGTGAAGATTGACGCTATACAGCCTTGAGTACTAACAGGTGAAGAGTTTAACATTTTATGCATGCCCGATGTCACAGCTCATATGCAACAGCAAACACACTTCCCTAGTTTACAATGGACTGTTTGCAAACTAATTCTCAAAGCCATTAAAAACCAATGCCTATGAACATAACATGTGACTACTATATTACAACTACCCTTACTAAAAGGTACGATTACACTACTATTCAGGTTTGGGGATTCTTTAAATGCTTTTAAATGAAGTCTTTACTGCTCACCAAGACTGCATTTATTTAATCGAAAATATGGCAAAAACGGTTATATTGTGAAAAATTTTAAATATTTAAAATAAGTGTTTTCTATTTGAATATATTTTAAAAAGTAATTTATTCATGTGATGCAAAGCTGAATTTTCAGCATCATAACATCATTATTACTCAGTCTTCAGTGTCACATGATCCTTCAGAAATCATTCAAATATGCTGACTGTTGCTCAATAAACATTCCTTATTTATTCTAAAAAAAAAATGCTGGGTTGTTTCAATCCAACTTTGGGTCAAATATAGACTAACCCAGCTGTTGGGTTAAAATTTTGACATTTAATTTTTAACCCAAAAGCTGGGTTAATCCATATTTGACCCAAAGTTGGGTTGAAACAACTACACAACCATATCTTATTGCAACACAATTTTAATTTAATCATTATTTAAGCTTTTTATTTACCTGTTTGTAAGCACTGTGCAGTGTTAATGTTCAAACTGTGTATTTACAATCTTAAATTGTGGCTCACAACAATAAATATTTCTTATTAGGAATAAAACTGCCTCGTTTTTAACTGTGCAGAGGTGTAGCTGAATAGGCCTACTACGCTACTGTATTTTAATGTTGGTCGTTATGGTGGTACTTGGTGAGCCAAATATTTTCTGAGGTGGTACTTGGTATAAAAAGTTAGAGAACCACTGTTTTAGAGTGTTGAAAACCTTTTTACTTTTACATTTACTTTTTTTATTTTTATTAAAAACAACATTTATTTGTAACATCATAAACAGTGTTGGGGAACGTTACTTTTGAAAAAGTAATGCATTACAATATTGTGTTACTCCCTAAAAAACTAACTAATTATGTTACTTAATTCCTTTTTATGAAAAGTAATGCATTACATTACATTTGCTTTACTTTTGTGTTACTTTTTAAATCTGGGCAGGGCTTGCTAGTTTGTTTTAAATTTTAAAAGTCAGATTTTTAGCAATTGTAAACACCCGTTTACACCAAAAAGCGAAATGAATAAGCTTAAGGCTGAAGGAAAAGTAAATTCACGTCTGTACAGTAGAACTGTAGGAAAAGGAAGTTGAACACTCTTCAGCAATGAGAAAAATGAAGCACAAATGTTAGTTCATCTAAAGTAAGTTTTGCTTTTTAGTATGGTTGAATTGGTCAGCAGCAAAGACACTGGGTAATAAAATGGGATTAAATACATAAAGGAAACAAAAAGTAACTGGCCTTATATTTTTGAAAGCGTTACTTGTAATGCGTTACCCCAACACTGATTATAAATGTCTTTGCTGACACTTTTGATCAATTTAATGCATCCTTGATGAATAACTTTTGAACAGTAGTGTATCATACTCATATACTATGGTATTTACAGTTTATTGTATTCAGTGTTGGGGAAAGTTACTTTTAAAAGTAATGCATTACAATATTTAGTTACTCCCTAAAAAAGTAACTAATTACGTTACTTAGTTACTTTTTATGGAAAAAGTAATGCGTTACATAACTTTTTAGACCGCAGAAGAAAAAATGTAAACTCTTTAGCAGTAAAAAAACAAATGTTAGATTATCTTGAGTAATTTTTGCTGGATGAATTGGATCATTGAAGATCGGCAGTTAAGACATTGGTTAATAAAATGGGATTAAATACATAAAAGGCTATTTGTATTATTTAACATATTTAATTATTGCAGGTTTGTGTCATATTATTGATTAAAAGCTCTCCTGTCCCCATGTTGAGAGAAATCATGAGTAAGATGTTACTTTAGTTCTAGAATAAACGTGAACATGCATTAATTCATCTCACTCAGTAAAAAAACAGATACAGTATTTCTCAAAATGAATAAAAACTGTAAAATTCAACGCAATCCTGCAATAATTAAATATGTTAAAAAATACAAATATCCTTTATGTATTTAATCCCATTTTATTAATCAGTGTCTTTACTGCCGATCTTTGAGGATCCAATTCATCCATACTAGTAAGCAAAAATGACTCAAGATAATGTTTTCCTTTTTTTACTGCTCAAAAGTTCTACTGTACAGACGTGAATTTACTTTTCTCTAAGCTTGAGGCTTTTGGTGTAAAAAGGCTTTTACATTTGCAAAAAATAGAACTTTTTATATTAAAAACAAACAAGCAAGCCCTGTCCAGATTTAAAAAGTAATGCAAATGTAATGTAACGCATTACTTTCCATAAAAAGTAACTTTTTTTAGGGAGTAACTGAATATTGTAATGCATTACTTTTAAAAGTAACTTTCCCCAACACTGTTTCCTACCATGCTGCAGAGTCTAAAACCATAGTACTTTGATGCATACTACAGTACTCAGTGATTCGTTTTCAATGTATTTACATAGTTCTCCAAGTGCTTCAATAAATACCTTATTATGTACTCTTTCATAAGTGCATGTTTTAGTAACTCAATAAACAGTTAGCTGACATTTAGAACCTACGTGCTTTTTGTAGAAAGTAAACTAAACACATTTCAATTAACCAAACAAACCATCTAAACAAATGGGCTCTGTTTGGTTGTCATGACGAAGGTGAGGCCCTGCGGTACGAGTGTGAGCTTGTTGTTGTTTCTCACACGGCGGTGCAGAAGTAGAGCGCTGATGTCATGCACCGTGTCTTATCGCAGCGCGTCAGGTTATTAGTTCAGACGCTAACTGCGGCCCGCGATTCAACGCTGGGCCGCTCATTCCTGCGGGCGTGAAGGAAATCAGACACGTTTGTTTTCACAAACCATTCCCAAAGGACCGTAATAGCGAAGCGTGGTATTGTGTGGTGTCTCCACATTATGACAACTCATTATTTGCAAACTTCAACGTGAGTCTAAACACAAGCAACTCTTCTCTTTGTGGACGTCCTGCACCAAAACTGAAATGTTTAGACAGACCCTAAAGTCCAGGGAGAATACTGAGTCACACAGGCTGATTTAAGACATCATCTCTGTCACTGACGACTTCAAAGCGCTGTAGTGCTGCCAGCCGGCTCCCGTGGGCTCGTGTCAGAGAAACTCCTTCAGTAGGAAATGGAATCGCTAAGTGCAATCTGATGAAGCGCTTCCTGAAAGCTGCCCTCACTCACAATGAAGTCAGAGACGAGCAAATATCTAGTTACATGGTCACCATGCACATAAACATAAATAAAACTAGATTCTGATACTTCCTGCAAAAGTAACTCACGAGTGGGCGCTGCTATAAAGCATTTGAAGTGGCTTTTACTAGATACCAACCCCAAGTCTCTAAAAAAGACTCGAGTCCAAAGGACTTTTTCAATCGAAATCAATATCCACAAGGCAAAAATCTAAAATCTGATTGCTTAGAAATGCAACATGGCATGCTGTCACACTATATGGGGTAAGCTGGCACAAAAAGAACCGGTCGTTAAGGCTTCTCAGATGTATTTAAACGGTAAAAAACAAATCTAAACAAAAGAATAACCAAAAAGTGAAAATGTAAAAAGAAACATGAAAAAACATCTAGAAATAAGTATCTTATCATCGAATTCATCGTAATTTTGATGTCTCTAATGCTCATCAAGGCTGCATTTATTTGATCAAAAATACAGAAAAAATATGTAATATTGTGAAATATTATTATGATGTAAAATAACAATCTTCTATTTTAATATACATTAAAATTTTAATTTATTTCTGTGATCACAGCTGAATTTTTCAGCATCAGTACTCCAGTCTTTAGTGTCACACGATCCTTCAGAAATCATTCTAATATATGCTGATTTATTATCAGTGCTGGAAACTGTTTTTTGGGAAATCTTTTCTATTTTAAAAAGTTTGGGGTCAGTCAATTTTTGTTCTTTTTTTCTTTTTTTTGAAAGAAATTATTACTTACATTTAGTAAGGATGTGTTAAATTGCTAAAAAAAAAAAGTGACATCAAAGACGTATATTGTTAGAAAAGATTTATATTTTAAATAAATGCTGTTCTTTTTAACTTTTAATTCATCAAAGAATTCTGAAAAGAGTACCACAGGTTGAAAAAAAAAAAACGATTTGGTAGCACAACTGTTGCAAACAATGATAATTCGAATAATATATGTTTAAAGATCCCGCTCCCAAGTCTTTAGATATGACTCGAGCCCCTTCTTCAAATGTAAATCCAAAGGATTTTTAATCCAAATCATCGTCTACAATGCAAAATTCATAAATCTGATTGCTTAGAAATGCAACATGGCATGTCGTCACACTATATGGGATAAGTTGGCACAAAAAGAACCTGTCGTTATGGCTTAAAAAGTGAAAATGTAAAAAGAAACATGAAAAAACACAAAAATAAAGTATCTTATTATAAGAATTAACAAATATATAAAAAATGATTACATATAGATATAGTCTAGCAACAGGTCTTAAAAAACGCCTGTATTAATGATAATATCCTAAAATGACATTTTTTGGAAGTGCACAACATACCTTTTTTGATCTGGTCCCAAGTTACAGGTATCCGTTCACAGAGGACTTTGTGTCAAACTTTAGAAAAGTGTTAAAAGAAACGTCCACTTTAATGTCCATCTGTTCCTGGAATAAACCATCACAAGACGCTCCTTCTTGCGGCCCGGTCTTTACGTTGTCTCCTGTCCGAGCACTAGCGGTCTGTGAGAACTGTATTGTCCTCTATCCAAGTCTGAGTGAGCAGGATGACTGAGAAAAGAGAGAGAGAGAAAGAATGGCCAATAAGAAGGGAGGTAGAGATCTGGTTGATATCAGTCCGGCTCACTTCTTTAGCCTATTCAGTGTCCTGGATGAGGGAAAGACGGCACGCAGAGACAGTTTAGAGCGTCTGGAGAGACCCCACACTCCTTTATGTCCTGACCCGTGAAGCGGTGTGTTGACTAAGAGCTAATTTTAACTCGTGCGCTCAGTCTCTCGTAGCGTTTAGCAGCTGAGGGGGTTGAAACAGACGTCTGTGAACCCTGCTGACAGCTGGACCACGGTATTCCGCCAAAAGAGGAAAAGACTGTCATAACTACCCAAGCAGTTGCTGGGATAGAAATGAACTTTCTGTCTCAGGTAGATCAAACATTGGTGGCTGACGGGGAAACAGTTTAGGGAAATACTAACTAATATTTGGGAGCATATTAGAGTGAATCTGTCAGGAACATATCTAGCTCACACTTCACCCCATTTTTCGTAAGATTATAAGTGTCTTTATGGTCACTTTTCAATTTAATGCATCCTTTCTGAATAAAAGCTGTATCCTTGCTGTATTCATTTCTTTCAAAAACAAAACTCCAAACTTTTGAATGGTGGTACAATTTTTTTCAATATACACCATGGTAGTACCAAACAAAATTATATCTATATGCATTTTGCATACATACATGTATGCATGCACATATATGAACGAAACAAAATTTATCTCCATTCTTATTACTATAATGCAAAAATAAAATATTTGTAAAATATTTATACATCCTGGAAACATTTAGTATTGTTTCTGAATTTAACTTATTCTGTAAAAATAAAAATATATTAAAATAAAGAAATGAATACATATGTAGTAAAAATAGACTTCATTATCTTAATGCAAAATGCATATTTTTGTAAATTGTTCATGCTTGGCTTTATTTATGTGCTGCTTTTAATGTGAAAATAAAAACATAAACTAAATAAATAAATACATTAAAATAGTAAAAATAGACGTCATTTTCTTAATGCAAAATAAAATAAATTGCTCATGCCTAGCTTAATTTATGTGCTGCTTTTGATCAATTCATGCCAATTTTAATAAAAAATTCTATTTTTCGTTTTTTTTAATCTAACATTTTTATCATTTCTATTTTTTTAAAAACATTTTTAATATAAACATTGATATTTATTAGTATTATTGTATTAGGATCACCAATGGAAATTCCAAAATGTCCCTACAAAAATATCACTAACATTTACCCCCATTCTTACTACTATAATAAAAAAAATATATATTTGTAAAATATTTTTACATCCTGGAAACATTTGCTGTACTGAATTTAACTTATTTTGTAAAAAACGTAAAAAATATAATAAAATAAATGAACAAATGAACAAACTTATATAAATAAATAAATAAATCAACTTCATTATCTTAATGCAAAATGCATATTTTTGTAAATTGATCATGCTTAGCTTTATTTATGTGTTGCTTTTAATTAATGCATGCTAATTTAAACAAAACAAAACAAAAATATTAATATTATTATTTTTTTTTTTTTCAAAATTCCCAACAAAAATATCAATAAAATTTACCCCCATTCTTATTACTACAATTCAAAAATAAAATATTTGTAAAATATGTATACATCCTGGTAACAGTTGTTGTACTAAATTTTGCTTATTCTGTAAAATAAAAATATATTAAAATAAATAAGTAAATAAATGAATTAATAAATGAAAATAGTAAAAATACCTTTATTATTAAAGCTTTTAATTAATTCATGCCAATTTAAACAAAAACATTAAATGTTTCAATATTTTTTAAAATGTTATTTTTTTTTATCATTTTACTTTTTAATGTTTATAATATAAATATTGATATTTATTAGTATTTTTGTATTAGGATCACCATTGGAAATTCCAAAATTCCCAACAAAATACCAATATATGAATTTACCAACCAAAATGTGCAAAAATATTTGTAATATATTTATGCATCCTGAGACATTTGTCCTGACTTTAACTTATTCTGTAAAAATACAAAATAATTAAAAATAAATAAATGAATTTTTTTGTAAATTGCTCATGCTTAGCTTTTTTTGCACTGCTTTTAATTAATTCATGCCAATTTAAATAATAAAATATATTTTTTAACATATTTTATAAAATAAATATTGATATTTATTAGTATTTTTGTATTAGGATCACCATTGGAAATTCCAAAATTCCAAAATTTAAAATATCCTGATGCATTACAGGAATCAGAAAGAGATTTATCTATATAGGTTTATTTGGATTTTGGGGTGAACTGTGACCTAAGCTAAATCATGTGAACAAAATAAAATTAATCAAACATCTTTAACTAAAGAGTGAAGTAGGACACGATTATTGCCTTTCTTTTTGCAAAGTCTTGTAAAAGTGCAACAAGCGTGACAGCATGTCATGACAAACACTGACACAGGAGTGTCAGAAATGTCACACAGTCATTTGAACAGGCTTGTGTTTACAGCTCTGTTTCTATAAAGCTGTTTGGCAACAACACTTGTTGTCTCGCATATGGTAATACTATGTCATTCTTTTAAAAGCCATATATATACACCAAATGATATTCTGGATGCAATGTAAATACCAAATGGTACATGACTAGTAAAACTAGTAGACAGTGTTTTACCATCTGTAACTCATTATCGTCAGTACTTCTCTGTAAGTAAAGGCACAGAAACCATATCTGAGTGAACTGTGTTACCTGAATAAACTGGCAGTTCAAGTCAATATATTACATTGCAATATATTACAACAAAACCTCAGAAGATGCACAGCATCGCCCACAGATGCAAATCTGTCAGTCTTGGTCACATGAATGCTGTTTTTCTTTCAATCTGCAACACAAGACATCATAAACAGCAACACAATGCTAGTTTACATCATCTTCAGCCCTGACTGTGGGCAGCACTGAAGCATTCCTGCATATTATTTAATTTTACAGTTATAATATGTAGATTAATGTACAGCAATCAAACAGAACACTCATTCATCAGATACAGAGCTCATTTGGACAGAGATTTCATTGTCATTTGTTTGAGCATCCATGAGTTAACAGTGCAAAACAGCGCCCTCTACCGGCTGTTTAACAAACTAAATACAGAAAGGTTGTTTGTTATTTTGGGGTTATCAAATTCCTAGGGCGTTTAGCATTTTTGCATTTATGACAGACTTTTGACCACAGTTTCATGTCATCTAAAGTCTTTATTTATAGCTATGGTAGCTAATATACTCATAATTCATAAAGAGAGCTCTTTTTTAATGTTAGCATATTCATCAAACAATTACAGAAGTTTGATCATGTAAAACCAACAACATTACAGCAGCAGTTTTAAAGATGTTTCCTTTAAAACTTGAATTGTTTGAATACTCAAAAGAGAGCACTAATTAAAGTTTAACCATGGTTTTGTGGTAAAACTGTGGTTATACAAATATTAATCCATAAAAAAATATGGTAACTACACTTTTACTATAATAAAATCATGGTTCATTTTCTGTATCCGTTTATACTTTCTGACTTTCTTTTTCCTTTGCTTTGTTTTTATAACTGTACTGTCTTAATGGTTTGATGTTTTGTACTGTTTAATAATTTATTTATTTTTAATTAGAAAAAGGGGTGCTCCAAAGTTCCATATGAATCAAATGATTTGCAAATCCGCTCTAAAGTCCCAAACTGAATCAAATGATTCGCAATAATGCGCTTTGAAGTTTCAATTTGAATCAAATTATCTGCAATATGCGCTCCAAAGTTCCAATCTGAATCAAAAGATTCAGGAACCTGCTCAGAAGTTCCGTTCTAAATCAAATGGTTTGCGAATCGTGATTCACACTCCGAAGTATCGATCTGAATTAAAAGGTTCCCGATAAGCACTTTCCGATCTGAATCAATGGATTCATGAACCCGCTCTTAAGTTCCAATCTAAATCAAATAATTAACGAATCCGCTCTGAAGTTCCGTTCTAAACCAAATGATTCGTGATCCACACTCCGAAGTCTCAATCTGAATCAAATGATTCCCGATACGAGCTGCAAAGTTCCAATCTGAATCAAAAGATTCAGGAACCTGCTCAGAAGTTCCATTCTAAATCAAATGGTTCACGAATCGCGATTCACACTCCGAAGTCTCGATTTAAATTAAAAGATTCCCGATAAGCACTTTCCGATCTGAATCAATGGATTCATGAACCCTCTCTTAAGTTCTTATCTAAATCAAATAATTCACAAACTTGCTCCGAAGTTATGATCTAAACCAAATGATTCGTGGCCCACACTCGAAGTCTCAATCTGAATCAAATGATTCCTGATATGCTGCGAAGTTCCGATCTGAATCAAAAGATTCAGGAACCTGCTCAGAAGTTAAGATCTAAATCAAATGATTCGCTAATTGCGATTCATGCTCCGAAGTCTTGATCTGAATTAAGATTCCCGATAAGTGCTTTCCGTTCTGAATCAATGGATTCATGAACCCGCTCAAGTTCCGATCTAAATCAAATAATTCACGAACCTGCTCCGAAGTTCCGATCTAAACCAAATGATTTGTGATCCACACTCCAAAGTCTCAATCTAAATCAAATGATTCCCGATTCGTGCTGTGAAGTTCCAATTTGAATCAAAAGATTCAGGAACCTGCTCAGAAGTTAAGATCTAAATCAAATGATTCGCTAATTGCGATTCATGCCCCGAAGTCTTGATCTGAATTAATTTGTTGAAGTGTCGATCTGAATGAAAAGAATCCTGATAAGTGCTTTCCGATCTGAATCAATGGATTCATGAACCCGCTCTTAGGTTCCGATCTAAATCAAATAATTAACGAACCCGCTCCGAAGTTCCGTTCTAAACCAAATGATTTGTGATCCACACTCGAAGTCTCAATCTGAATCGAATGATTCCTGATATGCTGCGAAGTTCCGATCTGAATCAAAAGATTTAGGAAACTGCTCAGAAGTTAAGATCTAAATCAAATGGTTCGCTAATCGCGATTAATGCTCCGAAGTCTTCATCTGAATTAAGATTCCCGATAAGTGCTTTCCGTTCTGAATCAATGGATTCATGAACCCGCTCTTAAGTTCCGATCTAAACCAAATGATTTGTGATCCACACTCCAAAGTCTCAATCTAAATCAAATGATTCCATATTCGCACTGTGAAGTTCCGATCTGAATCAAAAGATTCATGAACCTGCTCAGAAGTTCAGATCTAAATCAAATGATTTGCGAATAGCGATTCATGCTCCGAAGTGTCGATCTGAATGAAAAGAATCCTGATAAGTGCTTTCCGATCTGAATCAATGGATTCATGAACCCGCTCTTAAGTTCCGATCTAAATCAAATAATTAACGAACCCGCTCCGAAGTTCCGTTCTAAACCAAATGATTCGTGATCCACACTCCAAAGTCTCAATCTGAATCAAATGATTCCCGATACGCGCTGCAAAGTTCCAATCTGAATCAAATTAATTATCTTCATTATCTTAAAGGGATGGTCAGGAACCTGCTCAGAAGTTCCGTTCTAAATCAAATGGTTCGCGAATCGCGATTCACACTCCGAAGTCTCGATTTGAATTAAAAGATTCCCGATAAGCACTTTCCGAACTGAATCAATGGATTCATGAACCCGCACTTAAGTTCTGATCTAAATCAAATAATTAACGAACCCGCTCCGAAGTTACGATCTAAAACAAAGGTGCAGATTCGTGATCCACACTTTGAAGTCTCAATCTGAATAAAATGATTCCCAATACGCGCTGCAAAGTTCCGATCTGAATCAAAGAAGTCATGAACCCGCTCTGAAGTTTTGATTTAAATAAAATTATATTTATGATCAGCACTCCGAAGTCCTGATCTGAATCAAAAGATTGATTTGAATTAGAACCGAACATCTGAACCGTGTCACGAATCATTTGATTGAGATCAGGACTTCAGAGCGTGTTCCTAAATCTTTTGATTCAGATTCAGATCAAATCAGAATTTTGCGTATCGCGAATGATTCGATTCAGATCGGGATTTGGAGCGCAGATTGTGAATTATTAGATTTTTTTGTTTTGATTTTAGAACGTAAGTTTGGAGCGGCTGAAAATAGTAAAATAGACTTCATTATCTTAATGGAAACATTTGCGAATTATTTAGATCGAAAATTCGGAGCGGCCGAATCTTTTGATTCAGATTGGAGCGGTCGAATCGGTTGAATCGGAAATGCTAACAGGTTTACTGTTAACTAGTTAAACACTCCATTAATAGATGAGCTGCACCTCAAAATACAGGCTAGATTGCAACATTATGCAGTAAGATCGAGTTTGTAGCTTAATTCAATATATTTTAAATAGCTAACTGCAATTTGGTGACAGTTCAATATGAAATAGGTTGAAATCATCCAGTCATGTCATTTAAGTAAATGTTACATTTATCAGTATATGTTTAAATATTAAATATTTGAGAAATTATTGTTGTATCTAATTCTAAGTCTGAGTGACAGTCAATGTAAAAAAAAAAGCAAATGGGAGAAGCAGATAAACACAAAACGTTATATATATATATATATATATATATATATATATATATATATATATATAACTTTTTTTTATAACACTCTTTCTTGTTTCTTTTTATCAATGTAAGAAGAACCTGAGGTGTACCTGAAGATATCATGTCCATATTGTTTATCCTCTTCAGATGCAATCACCTCAAGCAACTATTTATGTAAAATAAATTAACTTTAAACACACCTAAGTTAAAACGTCTCCCGTTTTCTATAGTCTGACTGAAATAAGACAACAAGCAAAGGAAAGCGTCTGATTCACAAGCACATTGACTATGGCGGCGCGTTCGCGATAAACTACATTTCCCAAGTCGACCCGAGGCGTGCGACGTGACGTCATCGCGGCTGCTGTCAGTCAGACAAAGACAGTCAGTCAGTCAGTCAGGGCGAGTCTTCCTCACAACATCACATAAAATATCATCTTCATCGCCTGACAGAGCGCATTAAATGATCTGCTGCGCTGAGATTTTGCGTGTTTTCCTCATTCCAGGTAAGAAATGGCATTTTATCCCTGAGGAGAGTCAGTTTTGTGCTGGCTCGTGCTAAGCTAACTAGCCGCCTGGATAATTCAGTTCGATTTGTTTATCTTGTTAAAAACACGCGTTGTGATTTAATTTTAATCGCCTTATGCATCTAGTTTAAATCTGTACAGGCTTGTTTACATGTTTAAATAGTTTATGCAGTAATGTAAGTGTCAGTTAATGAGTTATGTGACCAGTTTTTCTAGTGTGAAAGTGCTGAACTCATGTATTTATTTATGCATATTCGTCATATTTACTAATGCATATTCATAAACGCTCATGTAAAAAACTAGTTGAGATTTATTTATGCATGTGTGCTGTTCATTTAAAGCCCTTTTGGTGTTTGTTTGCAAAGGTCAGGACACAAATGAGTCGTGCAAAACATATTTTTGTTTAGATAACGTTAGGTTGAAATGTGTCTTGTTATTTAATAAGTGGGTGTTTAATGTATGCATGTTTATATTTCGCATGCACGCTGATGGTGGATATGCTGTTAGTTTTCATGCACACAGATGATGGGCGTATGTCTGTGATTTTATCACTATCATATGACATGCATTTAGAAAATATCCATATTTTAAACACAGTCTGGGCTTTGCCCAGTCGACTGAAGCAACTTCACATGTAGTGCATAGATTGGAATGAAGTGACATGAAAGTGATTTGCAAATAATCCTCATTGATCTCGAGTTTGCTGCATGGACTTGTTCTGATCTGCATTCATAACTTGAGTTTCCAGTATCTGTCTAAGGATGTGAGGAGCGTTCAAATGCATAGAAAAAAGATTTGTTTTCTCTTTTGGGATGCATGTTTTTTTTTATGCACACTATTTATAGAAGCTCCTGGTGCAGCACCTAAATGAATAAACAAGCAAGTAAGCTGTTAAAATGCATCTCGTCCCTGTTTCAATGTATATTAACTTGTGGTGTTTCAGCAAAGTTTAAAGGTTAAATGTACACTTTTAACTCATAAAACCTGTGCCAGACCGTAACTCTATAACCATTAATGAAATTAATAATTATTTACACAGTTATAAACACAGCTATAACATGTACTACAGTTTGTTGTTAGATTTTAGAAATCACACATGGAGAGCCTTGTATAAACAGCCAAATATTCTAATATCAAGTTTTAATAGTGCAAAAAAACCATCAGACACTTTTTCCATCCTGCATAATTTGGTGTTTCACGATGACCACGTCTACACAAGCAGTAGTTATTAAATGAAAAGAAGAAGGGCACATGGATTCCCAAGTGGATTATTATTTAAAGCTCTCAGTGAACTCATTTGACTTGTCTGGATGCAGTCAGATGAGCTGATGCACGTGTGCATGCGGTGCAGGACTGCACCCTTGACTTGCAGTCTCTGCAGCTGTGCCCTCATAAAGAGCCCTGCAGTGAACGCCTGCAGTATTTAATGGCACATGATCACTAATGCAGCAGGGCTTATGGGTGAGACCCTCTGTGCATGTTAAGAGACGTCAGAGGAGGATCGCATGCATGACAAAAGGGCTTCTCGTGATGGCGACAGCGTTTTGTATCTTTCATCGCGCACACATTTTTCTGCCTCAGTCAAAGCCTCGCAGCGATATATTTTTAGAAACCCACAGCGGCTGCCACGTTCCTATCACAGACTTTTATAAGGATCATCTGAGATCTAAGTGGAAGCAATTATGCTGTACGAGAGCTCACTGAGCCCTTTTTTAGCGGTGAGTGCTTTGGCTCCAGCGGTGTAAGGTTAACGGTTAACTTGTGTAAATACAGTGGGTCTGGTATAATGGAAAACTCTAAACCAGTGAGAAATTTTGCAGCAAACCAGCTGGGATGGTTAAGTTGGAAGAGTAGCTGCCACAAGGCCACTAGGTCACCAGTCTTTTCCTTTCACAAATAAAGATTATTAGGAGTCAAGCATCACTGTTATGATCTCTCACGTTACCTGGTAGAGGACAAAATAGCTGCATGAGAAGAACACGGTTAAAATATAACTTGTAACCTGGTTGGCAAGTCACCTATTACCACCTTTGTATTAATACAACCATGCATAACCATTAGCTTAATATAAAACCATGTGCTCTAGATTAGAAGGTTAAACAAAGCGTGCTCCGTATTTGCATTCTTTAATCTGGAGTTACATAAACGCCATCCGTCATTGGGTGGTATGGTTTCCTTGACAACAGCGACAGTAATTGCTCGTGCTTGTTGATGAAAGCCGTCTTGGATAAACAGAATTTTAAGTAGGTCAGATGAATCCTGCTTTTATCATCATAACTCGACTGCCATGAGATGGCGGAGCACTTGAAATTATGATAATTCATTCGCTTGTCTTGGGATCCAAGTCTTTACATGTTTGAGTGAATTCTGGGTTGGTTCCTTCCTACTGTTCTTACAGAAAATATGCGTTAGGAAGCTGTGCACAATAAGTAAATGTACAACCCATGTATCCCACAATGCAATGCACTCGACATTCCGTTTACAATGTGACACACGGTTCCAGACTCAAAACTATTAAATTGAGCTGTTAACTTAGTATAAGCTCTCAACAGTTCAGTAAGCAAGTCATTGGGTTGATTCTAACCACATAAACATTAACTATAATGCATTTGAGTCATTTGTGAGTCAGTTTTTATTAAAGTGAACTTTCTTTTATTAAGGAGAGTCAGTTTTGTATTAAAGAGAACCAGTCTCAAAAGTAATTGTTTGTAGCATTGTGCAAATATAATGGATTAACTTAAAAGATAATTAATGACTCCTCATAATTATGGGAGTCATAATTATTTTTTTACCATAAAGTTGCAGATTTTTTATAATAATAACCACACACTCTGAGATTAATTAATTAAAAGCAACATCCATTATTTTTTAAATCTTAACTTTTTTTTTTTTTAATTATTACTTTTTTTGAATTGCACCTAGATTCTAACCTTTATTACATACAGATTTTATTTTATTATAAAGTTGCAAAAGTGTTTGTTGCATTGTGCAAAGATACTAAATTGCAATGCACTGATTTAAACTCTGAAGATTTAATTGAAAAAATGACTCCTCATAATCATGGCATTTAGATGTCAAAGAATATTTTTGGAAAAATGTGCTTATTTATATATATATATTTTTAGTCTTTGATTTATTTTTGACCAATATGACTTAGTTCATGGCAATTTCATATATCAAGTATAAATCTGAGTTGCAATGATGCATAACGTTTGAAATATTTATTGTTGCATACAGTTGTTGTACTTATTCTCAATAGTAGGGAGTACAGAGTGCGCAGTATCTTTTTGTTTTAAAAATTAAATCAAATAAACCTAATAAAAATGTATAATATAAAATATAAATTAAATTCTATTCTATTTTGTTGTATTTTACTTTTTAATAATTTATTTTATGAACAAACTAGAAGCAACATCTTTAATTATTTTTACCGTCTTGACTATGTTTAAAATTAGTCTGATTTATTTTTGACCAATATGAGTTAGTTCATGGCAATTTAATATCAAGTATTGCAATGTTGCATAATGTTTGAAATATTTATTGTTGCATACAGTTGTACTACTTTTCAATAGTAAGGAGTAGAGTGCACAGTATATTTTTGTTTTAAGAATAAATAAATCAAATAAACCTAAATAAAAAAATCTAAACAAATATATAAAAATTACAAACAACAATTACTTCAACACATAATAATTACTAGTGGAGAAATATGGTAAAAAATATAAACAAATGTTTTTTTTTAATAATATGCCAAATTATTTTAAATGCATTATTTTTTTTATAATTTAATTAATAAAAATGTTATTGATTTTGTATTTATTCAAAAGTTCAGTAAGATTTTTTTTTTAAAGAATTTTTTTTCTGCTCATCAAGGCTGTGTTAATTTGATTTAAAATTCTGAAAAAATAGTAATATTGTGAAATATTATTGCAATTTAAAATAGTGGTTTTCTATTTTAATGTACTTTAAAATAGAATTTATTCCTGTGACGCAAAGCTGAATTTTCAGCATCATTACTCCAGTCTTCAGTGTCATATGATCCTTCAAAAATCAATCTAATATGCAAATTATTATCAATGTTCGAAACAGTTTTACTGCTTAATATTCTTCTTGGAACCTGTAATACTTTTTTTTAGGATTCTTTGATAAATAAAATGAATAAAAAGAACAACATTATATTAAATAGATTTTTTTGTTACTTCTTGACTAACTGTTCACAATACTTAACTACTGGATAACAAATATGTTCATTTCTTAACATTTTGAGTTAATTTGTCAAAAATGTTGCATATTAATATTCAAAATATTTGTTACATACATACTGACTTTTCTGATTAGTGATAGGGTACATGCAGTATGTACTGCACAGTATGCAAACTTTCTGAATAAAATGCTATTAAAATAAAAACAAGAACTCATGAAAATGACAAAAACAACAAAATTACTAAAACATGATTACTAGTGGAGAAATATGGTAAAAATAAAAAAGTTTTTAAATAAGACAATTTTAAATGTATTATTTTTATAAATTAATTTATAAAAATATTATCGATTTTATATTTATTCAAAAGTTTTCTGCTCATCAAGGCTGCGTTTATTTTATTAAAAATACAGTGAAATAATACTGCAATTAAAAAAAATTGTTTTCTGTTTTAATATACTTTAAAATATAATTTATTCCTGTGACGCAAAGCTGAATTTTCAGCATCATTACTACAGTCTTCAGTGTCAGATGATCCTTCAGAAATCATTCTAGAATGCTGATTTATTATCAATGTTGAAAACAGTTGTGCTGCTTAATAGTTTTGTGGAACCTGTGATACTTTTTTCTGGATTCTTAATGAATAAAATGTTAAAAAGAACAGCATTATTTAAAATAGAAGTTTTTTCTTCTTCTTTTTTTACTTCTTGACTAACTGTTTACTCAGAATGCTTGGTTATATTGTCATCACGGAACATTCATCTCTTAACATTTAACATGTCAAAAACTGCACATTAACACTCAAAACACTCATACTGTTACATACTGACTTTGATGCACGTGATTGAAGTGCGTTGTGTTCAACAACATTTTCTTCTATGTCCCATCAGAATGTCTCACTACACAGATGAGCCACGCTTCACCATCGAACAGATCGACCTGCTCCAGAGACTGCGGCGTACAGGTATGACCAAACCCGAGATCGTTCACGCGCTGGACACCCTGGAGCGACTCGATCGCGAGCACGGGGACAAGTTCGGCCGGCGCGGCCCGTCGGACTCCAACGCCACCAACAGCACCACCTCCAGCACTACACCCACCTCAAATAACACTAGCAACGCCACCGTAGCGACCTCCTCCACCACTTCCACTGCAACGCAAACTCAGTTCCACGGTAATTTATCGCCGTCGCACAGTAACAGTTACGCCACGTCTCCACCCGCCGTTTTACCCTCGCCGGTCTCTCTGGTTGCAATGGCCCAGAACGGACGGGATGCTCTGGCGGCGACACCCAATGGGAAACTCTCGCCAAATCGTTATCCGGTGAACAGCGCGGCCGCCGTGAGGTCGTACGGGCTGGAGGGGTCAGAGGAGGACCTGGATATAGACGACAAGGTGGAGGAGCTCATGAGGTCAGTCAGGGGTTATTATAGTTATCTAAAACTAAAAATATTAAAACTATATGAAAATGTTAATTACTTGAAATAGTATAAATAAACTGAAATAAAATTATTTAAATTTAGACAAATAATAAATCAAATAAACATGCATAACATAAACTAAATAACATCTAAATATATATATATGTGACCCTGGACCACAAAACCAGTCTTAAGTCGCTGGGGTATATTTGTAGCAATAGCCAAAAATACATTGTATGGGTCAAAATTATTGATTTTTCTTTTATGCCAAAAATCATTAGGAAATTAAGTAAAGATCATGTTCCATGAAGATTTTTTGTAAAATTCCTACTGTAAATGTATCAAAATGTAATTTTTGATTAGTAATATGCATTAAGAACCTAATTTGGACAACTTTAAAGGTGATTTTCTCAGGATTTTGATTTTTTTGCACCCTCAGATTCCAGATTTTCAAATAGATGTATCTCGGCCAAATATTGTCCTATCCTAACAAACCATACATCAGTAGAAAGCTTATTTACTGAGCTTTCATATTATATATACATCTCAGTTTTGTAAAATTTAACCTTATGACTGGTTTTGTGGTCCAGGGTCACATACAATATATATATATATATATATATATATATATATATATATATTTAAAAGTAATAATAAAATGTATAACAATTTCAGCTAGTTGTCAAAGTAATATTTCTCTTTTTCGTTTAGTATAACCTGATAACTTGTCACTTTATTTACTAATAATGAAAATAATAAATAAAATAACTCAAATAAATAAATTACATAATATAGACATTAAAATACAAACAAGTTATAAAAGTGACAAAAACTGAAATAAATAAATACATAAAATGTATAGACATTAAAATATAAACAAGAAGTTATAAAAATGACAAAAACTGAAATAAATGAATGCATACATAAAATGTATAGACATTAAAATACAAAGAACTAAAAAAAATGACAAACACAAAATCGCCAACACATGATATTGCACTCAAGCATGCATTTTGAAGAAATGTGTCAATGTTGTATATCATTCAAAATATTTGTTGCATACGGTTGTATTTTCTTTTTTAATAATAGGGAGTATACAGTATGTGCTGCACAGTCTTATTTTATTTTATTTTATTTATTTATTTTAACTAGTGGTTGATCAATATGGATTTTACAAGGCAATTATATTGCATTATATATATTTTTGTTATAAAATAAAATTTTTATATATCATTTGGAACCACTTTGGAAAAGAAAAAAAGCCTGTAAATGTATTTTATATAAGCTTTAAGTATTTTTCATAAAATTTGCAATAAAATAACTAAAACAAATAGAAATTTAAAAAAAAAATCTGTATAGACATCAAAAACTAAAATGAAAACAGAAAATACATAAACAAAAAAAAATATTTATATTTTTTTAATTATTAGAATATTTAATAAAATATTTAATAACATTTATATTTGTTAAAAAATATTAAATAATAAAATAGCACTGTTGTGGGTCAAAGGTCAAAGCTAATTCAAACTCAAAAAAGTTCAACTCTATCCTGAATTTAGCGCTGTTGATGTGTGATTGTGTTTACCTGGTGTAAACAGGGTCATTTTGCGATGCGTTTGATAACTGAATCTTCACAGACGTCATGTTGTTGTGGTGTTGAATTGCAGCTGTCATGTTTGCGTCCTGTGATGTGTGCAGGCGGGACAGCACCCTGGTGAAAGAGGAAATCAAAGCCTTTCTGGGCAACAGACGCATCTCACAGGCTGTGGTGGCTCAGGTCACAGGTCAGTCCCTCATCACCCTATTACCCCAGTTTGTAAAACATCTATCACGTTCAATCAATCATTACAAATATGCACTTACAATGTAAGTCTATGGGGCAAGAATACATACCAATAGTTTTTCACTGTTAGAGATTAAAGTATTATCTGTTAACATAAGTTAATGCACTATGAACTAACATGAATGATCAAGGTATAATTAATATATTAATATTTCTATATTTAGAAAGTATTTTTATGGCTCAGTATATATCCATTAATTTGAAAGCATTTCCAGAACAGAATTCAGATCAGAATTTTTTTTCAGATATAAAGGTTTTTACAGAGGAAAAAAAAATAGCCTTGTTTTTAGGATATAAAATATTAAATATACCAGTCAAAATATAACAAACCCCTCTGAAAAATCGGAATATAGATACGAATAAAATTTTCTTTAAATGCATAAATACTTAAATACATAAAGTGTAATAAAATAAACATAAATGTGTGTTTTGGATGTTTTCTTTCCTCTAGTCTGAAAGAAGACATGTTATGGAAGCAAAATAGATGAAAATCTCAAAAATTGACCAGTTTCTCAACCAAGAAAAAGGGTTTTACCTATTAATGCTTGCCTTAAGTAAACATAAACACAAAATCAGATACATGTCAAGCATTTTGGGTTTTAAAGTGACAGCAGCCTAATATACCTGCTGCTGTCTGTGTTATTAATGTTAATCAAACAACAAAAGACAGAGAAAACTTGCCTTGACTCTTGACTATTCTTTTATAACTTTAAGTATTAATCTACAGTAAAGACTGCAGTATTATCCGTCTTGTCTTTAATAATATCCTATAGTGTGATAGAATCACTTACTGACCTTGTCTTTGCAAACCACAGGAAGTTCATCTGCCAAGAATAGCAGTCCAACCGCTGCAGGGTTTAGACTTCGCAGCTTAAATATAGACAATTTAGACTTCACAGCTCAAATAACACTTTTGCACTGAAGCATTTACAAAGGAATCAAAATGATTGTCTGTGGTAATCAAAAGCATGTACCAGATGCAGTTTAGAAATGGGAATATTCATTAAACGCTGTCATAACCAGGGGTGATGCCATAAATAATAAATCTGTTCGATTTCCATCCAAACTTTTTGTCGGTTGTGTGGTTTCCAATTTTGCCGCTCGCCACTGAATACAACTGATTGTTCACAATCCTGTTTCACATAGATTTGTATTAAGCAGTATGTTTTGATTAACAGCATTCTGCTTTCAGCAAGGACAAAAAGTAATTACTAAGACAAAATAGAATTCTCAATGTAAGATGGGCTGTCGTTTTGTTATTGTTCTGTCTGTCATTTGACTCATTTGTAATTGATTTGTTTTCTCTTTCTGTGTCAGGCATCAGTCAGAGCAGAATCTCTCATTGGCTCCTTCAGCAGGGCTCAGATCTCAGCGAACAGAAGAAACGAGCTTTCTATCGCTGGTATCAGCTGGAGAAGACAACGCCAGGTTAGCTAACTTTGCTTAAAATGTTGAAATAACACTGCCGACCAAAAGTTTGGGGTCTTTTTTAGAAAGATGCATTAAGTTGATCAAAACTGACAGTTAAGACACTTCTAATGTTATGTTTCAACATTGATAGCAATTAGAAATGTTTCTTGAGTGGCAAATCAGCATATTAGAATGATTTCTGAAGCATCAGGTGACACTGAAGACTGAAGTCATGATGCTGAAAATTCAGCTTTGCATCACAGGAATAAATTACATTTTAAAATGTATTCCCATAGAAAGCAGCTATTTTAAATTGTAATAATATTTCACAATTTTAGAGTTTTTACTGCATTTTTGATCAAATAAATGCAGCCTCGGTGAGCATAAGAGACTTCTTTCAAAAACATGAAAAAGTGTACCAACCCCAAACTTAAACATGGTACCAATATTGGCCCTCCTCTTGAGTTTGGGGTTGGTACATTGTTTTTGAAAGAAAAACAATGTACCAGTCTCTTACGCTCAACGGTAGCTGATGCATTTTTTATACATGTTTTCAGGTGCCACATTAAATATGCGTCCCACCCCTGTATCTATGGATGAGATGGAGTGGCGTCAGACTCCGCCTCCTGTAAGCTCCGCCCCTGGAAGCTTCCGTCTGCGCAGAGGCAGTCGATTCACCTGGAGGAAGGAATGTCTTGCTGTGATGGAGAGGTAAGATAGTGAGAAATTACGTCTCAAAAACATTTGGAAACTAGACTAAAATGCGCTTTAGGTAAATCTCGTAAACTGGACTGAACTGGTGTTTATGGCTTTGTTCTCTCCTCAGTTATTTCAGTGATAATCAATATCCAGATGAAGCCAAACGAGAGGAAATCGCCAACGCCTGCAACGCTGTTATTCAGAAACCAGGTAGAAACGCTGGTGTGTGAATCTGCACAGCTGTGTTTGTGATTTATCTATTGCGCTGAAAATTACATTTTGCATTTTCGCAGTTATCTTTGACCTTTCAAATCTCGTTTTTCCCGCCTAGGAAAGAAGTTGTCTGACTTGGAAAGAGTCACGTCATTGAAAGTCTACAACTGGTTTGCCAACCGACGCAAAGAGATCAAGAGGAGGGCCAATATTGGTACCGTGTTTTAGTTGATTCATATCAGTGTTATTGTAGTATCACTGAGATACTAAATGTATTTTAGTTTCAGTCTTCAATTGAATTTTTTTCTTTAAAAACTTTATTTTCATTTAAATTTTACAGTTTTATTATTGTTTTTTCTATTTTAATTTATATTTAAAATTGTGGATTTTATTTCAGTTTTATTATGGTTTTTAATGGTTATTTTAATAACACTTATTTGTATATGTGACCCTGGGACAACCATTCATAAGGGTCAGTTTTTAGAAATTGAGATTTATACATCATCTAAAAGCTGAATAAATAAGCTTTGCATTGATGTATGATTGCTAGGATAAGACCATATTTGGCCGAGATACAACTACTTGAAAATCTAGAATCTGAGGGTGCAAAAAAATCTAAATGTTGAGAAAATGACCTTTAAAGTGGTCCAAATGAAGTTCTTAGCAATGCATATTACTAATCAATATTAGTAATTATGTTTTGATATTTACGGTAAGAAATTTATAAAATATCTTCATAGCCCATGATCTCTACTTAATATCCTAATGATTTTTGGCATAAAAGAAAAAATTGATCATTTTAAGCCATACAGTGTATTTTTGGCTACTGCTACAAATATACCCTTAAGACTGGTTTTGTGGTCCAGGGTCACATATAGTAATGACTTTGTTGAAATCAGTCAGGAGTTTACCAGTTGGGTTACTGGAATGGTTTGCTAATGTTCGTTTGTTGCGGTAGTGGTTTTTTAAAGAGTTTCAGATGTTTCATGACAGGGTCTTTTTTCCAAGAAGCCACAATCTTGGAGAGTCACGGGATAGATGTGCAGAGTCCTGGAGGACACTCCAACAGCGATGACGTTGATGCTAACGACTACAACGAGCAGGTGAGAGAATCAAATGATTTGTGTGAACTAAAGGATGTGTTTAGAGTTGTTGTTTACCAGTACTGCTAGAGCTGATCTCAGTGATTTCATTACAGGGTTGTGATGTTACCTATTTTGAAAAGAGAGGCGTGAACAGACCCTTTGGTTACTACCGACTGGAGCCCACCTCACCAACACAGGTATCACATGAAAACGAAGATAAATAGCATCACACGCACTAACAGATACAAATAATGAAAACTCGAGATTAAGTTATATGAAAAGTCTTAAAACAGAGTCAAAAGTAGCAAAAGAAATAGCCTGGGTCAGAGAAAAAGTAAAAACGGCCACAAAAAAATAAGCATAAGTGAATTTCTGAATAAATGAATGAACAACATTTTTTTTTTTTTACTTTTTAGAAGTAATATTTTTTAATTTTATACATTAATAATAACAATGATATCTAGAATTTGTTCATGTAAAGCTAAATTATATTTTTTGCATTTTATACAGTTGAGGTAAACAGTTTACATACACCTTGCAGAATCTGCAAAGTGTTAATTATTTGATCAAAAAAGGGGCAGTCCTACAAAATGCATGTTATTTTTTACTGACCCGAGTAAGATATTTCACATAAGACGTTTACATGTAGTGCACAAGAGAAAATAATAGTTTAACTTATAAAAATGACCCTGTTCAAAAGTTTACATACACTTGATTTTTTAATACTGTGTTGTTACCTGAATGATCCACAGCTGTGTTTTTTTTTTGTTTAGTGATAGTTGTTCATAAATCCCTTTTTTGTCCTGAACAGTTAAACATCGGTCCTGCAAATTCTTTATTAGAACCCTTTCACACTGAGGGGACTCACATGCAACTATTACAGAAGGTTTAAACACTCACTGATGCTTCAGAATGCATAGAGAGCCTGGGGTTTAAACTTTTGAACAGAATGAAGATGTGTACATTTTTCTCATTTTGCCTAAATATCATATTTTTTTTCATTTAGTACTGCTCTTCAGAAGCTACAGAAGATACTCACATGTTTTCCAGAAAACAAAATAAGTCAAATTTACCCTGATCTTCAAATTCAAAATGTTTTGTAAGGTGTACGTATACTTTTGACCTCAACTGAATAAAAAAAAAAAATAGGTTTAAGGCCTTTCCACACTGAGCGCGAAAGCGAAACGAAGATGTTGTTGAACATAAAACAACAGATTCCTATGAGTGCTTCCACATCGCACCGCGAAACTGCGCCACCACTCTCGTCCTTTTGTGCAACAGCAGCTGCTCCGGGCACATGATGTAATGCTAAAATTTCATTGGACGGCTGTGTTTTCGCTTTGTGAAACTGAAAAGATTTGTTGGACTGGTTGTTTAAAAAAACGAATGTTTTTTTTTTTTTTTTTTTTTTACAAGAGAGAAGATGATGCGCTCTTGTTATCATCGCATCGCATGAGAACAGATGTTATTCTCACGTTCTTAATATAATTATGTGATCTGGACGAAAACACCGTTAGTTTTTTCCACATGCACGAATGTTATGAGTCAGAGTGCGTTCACTCTAGATCTTTCGTATTAAAAAAAAATATATATATTGAAACATTTTTCTACTGTTCTGCACATGAAATATGAAAGCAAACGGACACATGATTGTTATATTACATATATGATATTCTCTATCGGTTTCGTATGCAGCTCTTGGTATTTTTAGCAATAAAGGATGTTTATGATAATAAGCAATGCGGCGTTATTAAACATACAAAGAGTGCACGTCTGCCTTTTATAGAATCAAAATCAACTGCAGATCACAATCGGAAGTTATTACAAGCACTCAGTGCTGGTTTAAAGTGGGTTTTAAGCAAATACATTAATAATTATATATAGAATTTTACTTCTGTTTATATTTTAAGATGTTTTCTTGTGAGCATTATAGATAGTTTGTGTTTCTCGAGTAGAACCAACACTTCATTTATCTTAACCCCTTAACTGTTTACTTCACCATTTTACAATAAAATCCCAATCTAATCATGGCAAACTATATATTGTTGAAAAGGTCTAAGGCTCCTAAATAGATATTTTACCTTTTTTTGTGTTACAAATTATGAAGGAAAAATAATAGATTAATTTATGACAAGAGTGCACCTCAAAAATCTACTTCATTACAGGAGTTCTGACCTTTGTCACAAACAGACTTCCTCGTTGCCTTTTTCCCTATTACACTTTAGAAATCATAATTCAGTTGAAAACTTAATCTCAAAATTCATCCTTTTAAAGCCATTTTAAAATCACACGTTGCATTAACATGGAAAATGGTCATCAAAATCATATTACAAAATGTTTTCGTTCACGAATTATAAAAATGTAAGTTTGAATTCAACATTCGGTTCGCGCTTGGTGTGAAAGCACCATTCGTCATCGATTCGCATCGCGCGCAGTGTGGAAAGGCCTTTATTACTTTGGTGACTTGATATCGAAGGTTTCGCTGACGCCGTTGCTAATTCACATACATGTCTCTTTAAGGATGACGCCGGCAATCACGCAGACCACCAGGACCCCATCTCCCTCGCCGTGGAGATGGCAGCTGTCAATCACAGCATCCTCGCCCTGTCCCGTCCGGGAGGCGTGGCCAGCGAAATCAAAACAGAGTCCCTGGATGACGACTGAGGCAAGACCGATGGATCGATGAGTGCGTGTCTGGACGTCTGCAGACGCGTTCATGGAGCAATGACCAAATCAACGCTCTGTCTCAAGCTTCTAGAATCTGATATCGCCTGCCATCGACACTCCTGCTGAACCACTAAACAAACCCAGAGTCAACGACACACCCTCTCGACAGGAACTGACAAGTGGAAGGTCACTCCACGATGCTAAGCCTCCCAAACCCCAAACTGACCCAAACCTCGTACCTCATTCCAGTAACTTGTATAATGTTAGGTGTGCTTCCTGTCTGTGTGCTCCAGTGACCCTCATTCCCTCATTCTCACAGATAAGCTAAAGACCGATAGGTAAGGAGAGAGTAACGGCAAAGCTGTGGTTTATTTCTGCTCTGGAATCATGATTTCCTCCATTTCCACTACAGATGCTCTCAGTTAACTAACGTTTCTCATTTACTTTCCTACGGAAATTAAACTCCAATTGGATGAATCTCACGGGAACGCTCAAGAATACATTTCAACACAAAGTGAAAGGGAAATATATTTTGCATAAATATTTTGAGGACTGTTAAGCTTTTTGCAGCACATTTTCCTCTAAAAAAAAAAAAAAGCATTAAATAAAATAAATATTTAAATAAAAAATGTGGGAGGAAAATGTCTGTAATTGCCATGGAAAATGCAAAATATAATTTCTTTCTTTATTTAACCAGGATGCTTTTTGTGAGATTCATTCAATTGCATTTTTACTGTACTTTGATTTCAATCTTTGAATTATAATCGTAGTGAAACTTGAAAGATGTGGTTACATAACCGCCAAAGCGCGAGCTACTCTGCGCAAAAGCTCAAGTCTCCTGGACTCTAAATGAAACTTCAAAGAGAGACTTCAGCTAGCTTTCTTTATTTTAACCCGTTAAATATCCAGCATTACCCAAAGTGAATTTGCGTCAAGCGCTATTATGTATGTATTTATTTATCTTTTACATTTTTATTTACGACTTTACAACTCCGAAGCATCTGCTTTCATTGTGTTTAGAACTAAATACGTCAACGTGAAATATCATTCCGCTTAAATTGGCTCAAGTTGACAGCAGTCAGAATTCTAACATGTGGGAACTCCCACAAAGCTTTATTATTATTATTATTGTTGTGAAATGACCTCAGAATTTCACAATGCTAATCGTTCACGAGAGACTGACTGATAAATGTTTGTTCCGCTGCCACGAAGCTCTGAGAGTCTGAACTCTCATCTAACATAAGCTTGGTTCCAAAATGTAGCCTGTTTTATTCAAAAATGTTCACTCGCTGGGCTTCGCTCATTGAAACGAGCAGAACGAATCATTCGTAGAGCCTTTCTTACATAAATGATCACAAACTCTTACATAAATCAACAAATGACATAAGAATGGTTTTACAAACAGCTAACAGAAATTGGTTCTGCTGGCGTCATGAGCGAAGCCCGGTTTTTTATGTATCCTTCCTCTATCCTCCTGTGTACAATTGATATTTATGAAATGACAATTTTTTGGTTTGATAATTATTCAAGATTCTTTTTTATTCGATTGTTTTACGTTCAGAGCAGTCTCCTGAAGCGTGTCTGATTCAGATCAAGCACCCCCTTCACCTACTTCATTCGCCACTTTTTTTATTTTAAGTTACATTTAAACATTGCAGCGATACACAACAAAAGGTCATTTTTTTTACTGCTGTGATGTTCAAATGCGCTTTTACACTTGTATTTCAAACAAATCGTCCACATCTGTGTGTCATTAAAGCCTCATTATACACATGACAGAATGTGCCAAATTGCCGTACGACGTCAAGTATTGACATTCACATGATCTCACAGTGACATACAGGTCTTACGAATGACTCATTGCCTCAAGTGTTTTATTTCCGACGAACGGGAACCCTGCTGGTTTTAAGGGGGTGCTTTCCATTTAGTTCCTCAGAGTGCATTTTCATATGTCTATAAACAAAAATAATCTATAGTCTTATAAAAGCAACTGTATAAATAAACAGAAGACAGTAACTATGAATTTAAAGATTGTTTGAATCAAATAATTCTATGATTTCAAAGCATTCTGTTGTGAATCATCTGTATCTCCCATTTAAGAATTTAGTGCCTTTTTTGGACAGTAGACTGTTCTGTAAGTATACTATAGTATATATGAACTTTTTGTACAGTTTCTTTGTTTAAAATGACTTTTTTTAAAACTTGTGTTTATTTTAGTACTTTATCTTCTGGAAAATAAAGGTATATTGATGATCAACCTTCATGACTGAGTTTTATGAGTTGGAAGTGTGTTTATAAAATCTTTTACAGTTTGATTCAGAAGTTTATACGAAGGCAAGATAATAAAATAATAAAGTTTATTGCTCTCACCATTGAAATATAAAATCTTCAACATTATGTTTTGTCATTACTTTGATCTGAAAAATAAATTATTTGATCATAAATTAATCATTCAAGAAGAAGAAAAAAGAAAACAATGGTACCAAACCAGAGAAAATACAGAATTAATTCACCATAATAATACTAAAAACATTAATTTCCGAATAAAACTGTCTGCCACTTTTAGTCTCCACCAGTAAAACCCATCTCATATTTCTACTGTACATAAAATCATGAAATGAAGTGCTTAGTGAATCCATAGGGAACCAATGCATGCACATCTTCCCTGATGTTGGGTTCAAATAAACAGGGCACTTTGTGATATTAAAAACATCTTTAAAAAACACTAATACCAAAAATACTGCTGAAAACATGCCTTGAAACATTTTTTTTTCAAACACTAGGCACTAAGTGTAGATATGCAAACCAGATGGCAGTTACAGCCCTGCAAGTATCAATGTAGTGTTTCAGTGCCATACCAATACTGTCCACTGTACATGTCCATCAACAAGGATGCACTGTCCTCAGCTAACCCAAGACTTCCTGTTCTCACTCTTGCCTGTTCCAGCTTCTCCTTTGGCCAATGCTGTAAGGGCTGCCAAGTTGGGACTAGATCCCGAGAGGTTCTCCTTGCGTTTCTGCCTCGACCGCTTAGCTGTACCCACCGCTTTTGTGACCCGATTTGGCTTCACGAGAACACCGTAGCCAGGGTTACAGTGGAAGTAATGGCGACCGCCAACCGAACCATCGTTTTTACCTGGAAATCAAGAATAGCTAATTATTTGGTGCATACGAGAGAAGAACATTTGCAAATCAATGGTCCATTGATCACAGGATTAGACGTAATTTCTAATAAATAAAATAGTTGGTTAGGGGACTGCTGTGGAGATGCAACTGTAAATTTTGTACAAATTGTTATAAAAATGCTAGTCCGAATCATTGTTTTTACTTAGAAATCAAGACAAGCATAATTATTTGGGGTTGCATATGAGAAGAGAACTTCTGCAAATCAATGTTCCATTGATCATGGGATTATCCATTGGCACAGTGGACTGATTTCAAGTCTATGCAAGTGTAAATTTTGTAAAAAGGCACTGGGGAGCATTATTTTGAATCATGCAAATCCCCCCCAAGTCTGAACTTTAGTTTTTACCTATAGAAATGAATAGGCACATACTTATTTGGTGACAATATGAGAAGAGAACATTTGCAAATCAATGGTCCATTGATCATGCGATTAGATGTCATTTCTAATAACTGGAAGAGTCAGTTAATGGACCTCTGTGGAGTCTACACAAGTGTACAAAGACAATAGTAAACACTATTTTGAATCATGCAAACCAGCAAGTACATTGTAACATTTGGGACCAGAGCTGCATTTTCCAAAAGCATTATAAATCCAAGTACATCGTAGAAGCCATTGGCATTAATGTTCTAAACCAGGGGTGCCCTGGAGGGCCGTTGTCCTGCAGAGTTTATTTCCAACTTGCCTCAACACACCTGCCTGGAAGTTTCTAGAATGCCTAGTAAGTGCTTGATTAGCTTGTTTAGGTGTGTCTGACTGGGATTAGAGCTAAACTCTGCAGGACACCGGCCCTCCAGGACCCCTGGTCTAAACAATCTACTTAGGCTTACAATGCTTTGGCAAAAGCAGTCTTAGTTAGTATTGCAAGGAGGTGGCATTGCAGACAGTATTCTCTAAATCAGGGGTGCCTAAACGCAGTCCATGAGGGCTGCTGTCATGCGATGTTTAGCTCCAACCCCAATTAGGAACTTGAACCAGCTAATCAAGCTCTTACTAGGCTTTCTGGCAGGTGAGTTGAGTCAAGTTGAAGCTAAACTCTGCAGGACACCGATCCCCCAGGACCGAGTTTAGGCACTCCTGCATGTGAATGCTCCTTACAAACAATATTTGCATTGTCCAAGAAACATTGATCAAGGGGTTGCATGTCCTTCCATTGACTGGAATACGATATGCATTCCGGTTGTATTGCAGACTCTACTGATCTATTGATTTACTGAAGTTAAATAGCATTACCAACCTGCTGGAACATCAAGTTCCACTCCAACCCAAATGCCCTCTGCAAAGTCAGTCGGTCCAACGTAACGAACTGTTCCAGTTTTATTAGTGCCCACAGACACGTATTCCCCATCCTTCAGCCAGTCGGGAGTCTCAAGGCTTTCCTCTGAATCAGAAAGGATCTCAAGTCTTTCTTGAGAATCGTTCAGTGCAGATAAAGAGTTACTGAGTTGAGTTTTACCCTCTTCATCTTCTTCATGCAGGATTCCTTTGAAAGACTTTAGACCAGAGGTCTTGACTCGGTGGATTTGGAATGGATTGGAGGTGGATGTAGGAGTGGGTTTGACATGTTTTTCAGGTCTTGATTGCTGGGCAGGTGCTGATGGCTTAGTGGTTTTCACCGGTACTGATGGATCAGATGTTTTTGAGGTAACTGGTGGTACTATTGTCGTAGATGGTACCGATGGGGCTGAACGAGATGAAGAGACATTGGCTTCAGAGGTTTCCTGGTAAAGAGGTAAGGAGTCAGAAACAATGAGAATTTTTTGAGAAGATGCATCTAGAGGAGACACTTGACAATGTTCTTCTGATGTCTGGGCTTCTGGAGATATCTGTTCTCCAAGTTCCAGGTCAGCTTGTTCAAGTTTGGACTCTGATTTTGGTTCAACCTTCTTGGAAGTAGAGTCTATTTTGGTCTCTGTGCTGTCGAGGAGAAGAGGATCAACATTCGAGACCGCACACTCAGAGAGAGTCGCTGTGGAGATGCTTGTGGAGATGTATCCACTTGAGACATCGCTGATGGAGCTGTTAGTTGAATCATCAAGTTCTTTAACCTCTACAGAAACAGGAGGTGGAACCTCCTTAATCACTGATGGAAGAGAAGGAGGTAGAGGCTCTTTGAGTCCTGGAGAAACAGAAATAGGTGGAACCTCTCTGACCTCTGCAGGAACAGAAACTTCCTCAGCCTCTGGAGAAACAGATGTAGGTACAACCTCCTCAACCTTTGAAGAAAGATTAGGAAGTAAAACTTCCTCAACCACCCGAGGAACAGATGTAGGTAGAACCTCCTCAACCTCCAAAGACAGATTAGGAGGCAGAAACTCCTCAACATCTGAAGAAAGACTGGAAGGTAGAACTTCCTCAACCATTGGAGGAACAGATGTAGGCAGATCCTTGTCAACATCTGAAGAAAGACTGGAAGGTAGAACTTCTTTATCCACTGGGGGAACAGATGTAGGTAGAACCTCCTCAACCTCTGAAGAAGGGTTATGAGGTGGAATCTCAACCTCTGGAGAAAGATTAGAAGGTAGAACTTCCTCAACCACTGGAGGAACAGAAATAGGTGGGACTTCTTTAACTTCTTGAGGAAGATGAGACAGCACAACTTCCTCAACGTTCTCAGGATTCTCTGAAACTGGAGTTTCCATAGCATGGCTCTGAGGAGATCACATAGATTAAGCTAAGCAATAATACACACAGTATTAAAATAAACTTTTAAGTTACACAATACACTGCATCAGCAGATACGGTTCACCATAGTAATAAGAAGCTGCCTATAATACATGTAGACTTACTGTCTGGATACCAGATGTGGTTTCTGAGGATATGGTGGATGCTTTAGTGGTCTCTACTTTGTTAGAAATAACCGGAAGTATTGGAACAAAGGAAGCAGATTCTGATTGGCTGTCTTGAGCAGTGTCTTTCGATGGACCCTGTGGAGTCTTCGAAATAAAATGGAAACACTTTTCAGTATGTGTACTTCCTGTGCACTTACCCAAAAAGGTTCTGAGTAGTATAAGATAACTAGGGTTAAGTGTAGACTTACCAGTTCATAGCTGCTGATGTCTTCAAAACTGACAGACTGCACAAAAATACGTGGCACGTTCTAGGTGAAATTAAAGGGGGAAATATTACCAGGTTTTACCAAGAGTACCCCACATTTTGCCATACGTGATGAATGTTTATTCACTATTTAAAAATTCTATATTTCATTATATATTACTATTGTTAAAAACCTACATCATATAAATACACTGTGGCATAGTAATACTATATTATGCTTTTCTAAATCTAGATATGTTTAGAGTCACAGCAGGTGTTGTTACCTGCTCAAAGGCAGTAGGAGGTGGTATCTCTTTCTTCTCCTCTTTCTTGGATAACAGAGACTTGAACATCTTGGGTACTGGAGACACTAAAGCTTTCACTGGAGAGAAATAAGATGCAGCAAATCCTGAGAGACCTACAGGAACGTGGATTTGAGGAGCAGCAGAAGAGAGAAAGATAGAAAGACAGAATAAAAGCAAAGGAGAAAAGAGCAGGGAACCCATAGGAGTTAAAAAAGTGCAAAGCATAAATAAAGCATTAACAAAAATACATAAGCAGATCAGTGCCTCCAACGAGAGCATAGCTGCCAAATTAAGTGCATATATTTTTTTACCGAACCATTTTACTTTATTGCACTTTGATGACATACACCAGACAACAGCTGCAAACAAAAACCTTTATTAAGCGCCATGCAGTGCAGAGTTAATGCACAGGCCAGCAAGTCAAAGGTACTAGTCAGCAGTTACAGCTTTTAACAACTTATCTGAAGTTATCTAAAGAAAAGTGGCGCTTGCTGACATGGTGCTAGAGATATGTGGCTGGTTGCCAGGATGTTGCTTAAGTCTCCTGAGTATTTTAATCACAACTTATGAGTGGTTGCTAGGGTGTTGCTAAGGTATTCTAAGCGTTTTTATGTCGCTATATGGTTGCAGTGCTATTAAGAGAGGTTGCTAGGGTGTTGATTAGGTGTTCTAAGTGTTTCTATGTTGCTATACAGTTGCTGTCATATTATAAGTGGTTGCTAGGGCATTACTTAGGTGTTCTGAGAGACTTTATCATATTTGTATGTAGTTGTTATGGTTCTATGAGTGGTAGTTAGGGTGTTGCTAAGGTGTTCTAAGTGTTTTATGTCACCATGCCATTGGTGTGGTATTATGAGTGGTTGCTATCGTGTTACTAAGGTACATTTTTATATCGTTGCAGTTGTATTATGAGTGATTGCTCGGGTGTTGCTAAGGGTTTCAAAGTGTTTTTATGTTGCTGTGCAGTTGCTGTAGTATTATGAGTTGTTCTTAGGGTGTTGCTAAGGAAACTTTGAGTGTTTTATCATTTGTATATACGTTTGCAGTGGTGCGCTAAGTGTTTTCAATGGTTGCTACACCATTGCTGTGGAATTATAAATGGTTGCTAGGGTGTCGCTAATGCTTTCAAAGTGTTTTTATTTTGCTTTACAGTTGCTGTGCTATTATGAGTAGTTCCTAGGGTGTTGATTAGATATTTTGAATTTTATTATTTGTATATGGTTGCAGTTGTATTATGAGTGGTTGCTAGGGCATTACTACGGTGTTCTAAGTGTTTCTATGTTGCTATACAGTGGATGTCATATTATAAGTGGTTGCTAGGGCATTGCTAAAGTATACTGAGCGACTTTATCATGTTTGTGTGTAGTTGTTATGGTACAGTATTATGGATAATTGCTAAGGTGTTCAGATTATTTTTTATCATTGTTATAGTGTTCCGGATGTTTGCTAGGGTGTTGCTATGGTGCTCTCACTGTTTTTGTGTGGGTGCTTCTAAGGTGTTCTGAGTATTTTTTTTTGTTTATCATGTTGCTATAGCGAGTGCCCTGTATGGTTGCTAAGGTGTTGCTAAAGTGTTTGAATCATTTTGCTGTAGTGTTTTGGATGATTGCTAGGGTGTTGCTAAGGTGCTCTATTTTTATGTGGTTATAGTGTTCTGGATGGTTGCCAGGGTGTTGTTAAGGTGTTTCATTGTTGCCGTTTTGTTGCTGTTGGTATGTTAGACAGCCAAACTCTGTAGTAAACTCAAACTCCATCAGGTAATGTAAGCTCTGTCTCACCTGTGAAGGGAAACGTGGACAGCAGAAGAGGATGAGGACAGTTACCTTGCTCTGAGTTTTGATTTTGTACCGACGCTGAGTGAGATTGATTCTTTGGGGATGATGTTAGCATAGAAATATCCTGCCGACTGTCAAAACCACCCTACAGAACATCAAAGCATGGACAAGAAACTATCAGTAAACACGATGAACATCTGGATGGACAGTAAATTAGTAATAAAATGAACCTGAAAATGAAAAAAAGATGCAAATACGGTACAAATCTGAATATACTGGATGTTACTAAGTGATCAAATTAATAAATCATTGCTTGTTATGAGTGGTTTCCCAAAACAGTGGCATACTAAGTATGTAACTGAACTGTGACACAAACCAAACTGCTGGAAATCTGAACTGTTACACTACTATTTAAGGTGTTTTTTCTCACTTTACTGTCTTCTGCGTCTTGGCTGGTAGACAGATCTTTCCTGCTGCCAGAGAGCTGAAAAATAAACACATTTCATTTCTGGTTTACGTTTGGCTGATTTAGATGAAGTTTTGCTCAAAGATGTTATGTCTCACCCTCTGTACGTTTGGTGAACTGAGGCAGCGTTTGGAAATTTTTCCTTTGTCTGTCATATGTTCCCTCACCGAAACCTCCTGAATTCACCAAAATACAAAGATTATTCTTTGTATTCTCATATTTATATTTAGGCATATATGAAGCAGATACAGTACAGTATATGTACAGGAGATCATGATGTGTGTCAGACCTGTCTGAGACGGTCCAGCGTGAGGATGTTGTCCACGGCTAACACACTCCGCAGGTATTTCTCAATGGCAGCTTCGCTGTCGGCTCCTGGTTTGTCGGTGCTGGCGGCCAGTCGGGCGAGCATCTCTCTGTCCTCAGAGCTCTGAATGTCCTGTCAACAAATGCACACAACTGTTTGTTACCCGTTTCTCACAGACTTGTGTCCAGTGCTGGGGTCAGTAAGATTTTTCTAAAGGAATTAGTACTTTTATATTTAGCAAGGATGCATTAAATTGATCAAAAGTGACAGTGAAGCCATTTATAATGTTACAAAAGATTTCAATTTAGGGGAAACACTGCAGGCAAAAACCCTATTTTTCATGCACCTGTCAAGTTTGAGATTTTGGGCTTTTTGGTGTTTTTTTCAGACTAGTGGAAAGAAAACACCCAAAAGACAATGGTAAGTGTTTCTTTTATAGCACTGTATCTATTTGTGTCAATAGATTTCAATTACAATCCACATTTGTTTTAAAGGCAGTTTTCTTAAAATGTGTTTTTTCTCCTACACTGAGCCATAAATCTCCACTTTAGTAACACTTACAAACACCAAACTTTACATTATTAATCCAGTCTATATTCTGAAGGTTTTTACAGAGGGATTTGTTCATATATAATTTGCTTGATTTTATACATTTTATTCCCCCAAAAATGGTAAAAAATGTTTTCTGTCTGTTCTATGTTTTTTTCTGAATTATGGAGTGACAATATGAGATACCCAAAAAACATTTTAATCTAATATGTCAAAAAAAATTAAACAAGAACTTTGAAACTGACTTCATCCAGTGTTTAGATTTTTGTAACAGAAATATATGCAAACTAGTGCATATTTTATTAAATAATGCCTCATTTGCATATTTAAACCTAACATTTTAGAAAACTTGCAATACAAAAAATGTTTGCAGTTATCAATGTAATCAATTAACTGTGTAAGTAAGGTGATACCTATTAGTTTTTTCCCCTATTTAACAGTGTCTCGCCTTAAAAAATATACATTTTTTTAACTTTCTACTCAAAAAAAAACAATACTGGTGATAAATAAATGTTAATAAATGTTTCTTAAACAGCAAAGCAGCATATTAGAATGAAGGATCATGTGACACTGAAGACTGGAGTTGGGGGTAACGCATTACAAGTAACGCAAGTTACGTAGTAATATTACTTTTCCAAGTAACTAGTAAAGTAACGCATTACTTTTTAATTGACAAGAAAATATTTGAGTTAATTTTTCAAATAAGCAACGCCAGTTACTCCCCCCCCCCCATTTATTGATTTAAAGCTCTCCTGTCCCCATGTTGAGAGAAATCATGAGTAAGATGTTACTTTAGTTCTAGAATAAATGTGAACATTTATAATTCATCTCACTCACTAAAAAAAAAACAAATACAGTATTCATCAAAATGAATAAAAACTGTGAAATTCAACGCAAACCTGCAATAATTAAATATGTTAAATAATACAAATATCCTTTATGTATTTAATCCCATTTTATTAAGCAATGTCTTTGCTGCTGACCTTCGATGATCCAATTCTTCTATACTAATAAGCAAAAATTACTCAAGATAATCTAACATTGGTTTTCATTTTTTTTATATTGCTGAAGAGTTGACATTTTTACTTCTGCGCTCTACTGTACAGACGTGAATTTACTTTTCTCTAAGCCTGAGGCTTTTGGTGTAAAAAGGCTTTTACATTTGCCAAAAATAGAACTTTTTCTATTAAAAACAAACAAGC
>NC_133373.1:37848521-37885148 GCF_049309525.1 Garra rufa
CCTATGTAGGCAGTAAGCAACCATTTGTTTTAACCATCATGTACATGAATAGAATATGTGTTCAATAACATATGGCCATTCACATTAGCCAATCATCAAAGACATCATTCACTTAAAAAAAAAATAATGAAAAGTCATTACCTGATAACTGTCCACATCTTTATCTCCCACCTTCAAAACAAAACAAAACAAAAGTAAATCCAGTTAAATTATTATGCAGGACTAGGCATCACTCCTTTTTTAATAATTAAAAAAAACCTTCTTTTTGGCTTACTGGATGTATAAAATTATAATATAATATTTTTAGCTTACATCTGGTCATACAAAACAGATCATTTGGTTACATATTCACTAATAAACTAAATTATACAGTAATAATTATTGTACATAATTAAGTGTCACTTTTTTAATTTAAAAACTGAATAGAGGGCATTTTAGCTTAATGCATTTAGCGTTTTTGCGTATTTATATATACATATATATAATATATATATATACATATATATATATATATATATATATATACATATATATATATATATATATATATATATATATATATATATATATATATATATATATATATATATATATATATATATATACACACACACACACACTATATATATATATATATATATATATATATATATATATATATATATATATATATATATATATATATATATAAAAATCATTCTAGCTTAATGCCAGGGTTTCTACAGATTTGGGGAAATTTAAGACATTTTAAATACCACCTTACATGAAATGTAAGACCTAACCCTGTAATGGAAATACACATTATGTAATATTTAATGTGTTTAATGTAAAACGAAAACTAAATTTCAAAACAAAATTCATTAATGATATTTATCTTCATATCAGCAGACAACATTCCACACAAAAACATTTTTAAGTAATTTTTTCATCAGTGTTCAACTTTTACATATTTAAATCAGCATATTTTATTTTATTGACTCTTATAAAGGCCTATTTTGTTTTTTACTTTTTAAATGTATGCATCACCTTTTATTTCAAATTATTACAATTCAACAAATTCTATAGGGCTGTTACCAGACAGATTAAATCATTTACACTGCAAAATTACGACTGCAATAAATAATATATAAATAACGTTGTAAAATGTATGTTCTAAATACATTTATGAATTTACAAACAAGAAATGTTTGTGGGAATTAGGTCCTTCAGACTGAAGATATTTTAGCAGTAATGTGACCACAAATATTTAAGACCCGCCGAATCTGAATTTAAGACATTTTAAGACTCTTTAAGGCCTTTTATTAGCAAAACGTTATTTAAGACATTTTAAGACTTTTTTTAGGACCCGCAGACACACTGTAATGCATTCCGGGTTTTGAGATTACTTGTGATGTCAGTGTATGTCTGGTTTGAGTTGGTTCTGAATTTTCTTAAAATGAGCATAACTTTAAATCAACATTTGTGACCCTGGAGCACAAAACCACTCTTAAGTAGCACAGGTATATTTGCAGCAATAGCCAAAAATACATTGTATGGGTCAAAATTATTGATTTAAAAAAAATTATACTGATATTAATCATGTTCCATGAAGATACTTTGTAAATTCCCTACTGTAACTATATCAAAACTTCATTTTTGACTAGTAAAATGCATTGCCAAGAACTTAATTTGGACAACTTTAAAGGCGATTTTCTCAGCATTTTGATTTTTTTCCACCCTCAGATTCCAGCTTTTCAAAATGCTGTATCTCAACCAAATATTGCCCTATCCTAACAAACCATACATCAATCGAAAGATCATTTATCCCGCTTATTTATCTTAATTTTAAAAAAAAATGTACCCTTATGACTGGTTTTGTGGTCCAGGGTCACATTTATGTGTAAAACAGGAAAGATGTGCTTTTTACCCTCTGGGTTTCTGTGCTTTTGCCAGTTCGAACGTGATGGACCTCCACATTGCCGACGGAGATGTTGAGCACAGACTCGGTGATCAGAGGCATTGTACCCGAGTCCTGGACCGAACGCACCGCCACCTGAACACGTCTGGACTGACCCTGTCACACAGACACAGAATCAAGTCATTAGCTGCATGCAAGGACACAGTAGGTGAGATCTTATATGGAAAACTGTGTCATTTCTATCATTAATGTCCACACATACATGTCTGAGCTGAAAGATTCCTCCTGTGCAGACGTCCTTAGCTGGCTGAACCTCCACCGGCACAAACTCTCCAGCATCATTCAGCTCCAGAATCTGAACCCAGAGCTCCAGTCTGCGGGTCACTTCACTCCACCTGCACACACACCACACAGAATAAAACAGAAAAGAAACTTTACAGCTTTACAGCAACTGGTTTTGCTGCATCATTGTTCAAGTATTTCCAAACCCTTTTGACCAAAAATATTTAGCCCCCTCTTACAATATAGAGTTAATATTTTAATAATTTAACACAGTCACATGTTGACTGTTTTCTGATGCTGGTAATGGTCACAAGACAAGTAGATAAACAAAATATTTTATTTGCATTTCTTAATATTATACAAAACTATTTTAGTAACTTTCTTACTTTGGTTGTTTTAAAATTAATTTTAAATTTTACATCAAATGTCAGTTGATGGTAATATGGCATGCAGGTAAATATTTATAAATATATATATATATATTTATTAACATTTTACTAAACTATTTTAGTATTTTATTTTAATTGTTTTAAAATGAAAGTATCTTACAATTATTTTTTCATTTCAATTTAACATTAAATGTTGTTGATGTAGTCACATGACATGCAGGTAATCAAATATAATATTTATTAATATTTTACTAAAATATTTTAGTATTTTATTCTGGTTATATTAAAATAAATAAAATAAAATGGTCATGCAGGTAAACAAATAAAACATTAATACATTTTATTCTAAAGCATTTTAGTAAGTGTTTTATTTTGAGTGTTTTTAAATTATTTATTCGTTTAAATTTTACATTAAATGTTGTTTATAGTCTCATGACATGCAGGTAAACAAATTACATTTTTTATATATTTTACTAAAATATTTTGGTTGTTTTAATTGTTGTAAAATATCTTGAAATTATTTATTATTTTAATTAGATTCTACATTAAATTAAATTAGTTAATGGCACATGACATGTAGGTAGATCAAATGTTATTTATATTTATTTATATTTTAATGAAATATTTTAGTATTTAATTTAGCTTATATTAAAATTAAAATTTATTCATTTATATCTGACATTAAATGTCAGTTTATGCTCACATAACATGCAGGTACACAAAATATATTTATTACAAATTTTCTGAAGTATTTTAGTGTTTTATTTTGAGTGTTTTAAAAAATAAATAAATTGATTTTAATTTTACATTGTCAGTGGATGGTCATATGACATTGCATCAAAAAAAATTTTTTTATGTTTTAACTGTTTTAAAGGTATTATTTTAAAATAGTTTTTTTCATTTTTATGATTTAATTACTTAATAGCTTATGGTTTAATTCATTATTATTTACCACAACATCTTAACATTGACTAAACCTTGCTCTGCCTTCACAAAATTGATCAAATAAATGCAAGTGTACCTCTCTCTGAGAGAGCGGGTCTTTGCCTGAATCACTCCAAGGTCCCACAGAGCCAGATTCCTGCGTGGATTTGCCTGTTTGTGCCCATAAACCTCAACCGCCACAGCGCCGTCCATCAGAAAGTCCAGAAAGTCTTCAGTTACGGTCACTTCTAGAGTCTACGGACGCAGAAAGAGGCATGTGATGACGTCAACTGGCTCAAATTGAATGTTTAATTCTATGCAAGTCAGTGTTTTCACCTTGGAGTTGTCAAACAGCACCAGACTCTGCGGCTCTCGGCTGCTGGGGGCGGACAGACCCACTTCCGGGGCGATAAACACAGGTTCCTGCTGCTCCCAGAAATGATACTGACAGAAAACAAAGTTGGAGAGGTGCTGAGGCAATCCTGTCGCTTGCAATACCTTGATCTGGAAATAAACCAATAGAAAACAGTCATATCCTACAATTCAGATCTTCATAAATATTGCACGTTTGATTGGCAACATCCTGTTTTAACTGACCATGCAGGTAAGTTTGCGTTCTTGTGTCTCGCCGTCTGGACTGATCTCAGAGCCTCCCGTCTCTCGCTCCTCTAGTTCTCCACTCAGGCGCTCGACTTCTACATGAAGACGACCTGCCACCTGAAAACCAACACACAAAACCAATGGCAATCATTCAATGCCTTGCACTCTTTTCTAAACATTATAAACCATCTGTTTGCACACACCTCCCCCTTCTGGTTGATGATGGGAACAGCGTACTGCAGCTTCACGTCCCACAGCAGACAGGACAGGAAGACATTGGCCACACCGATCAGACTGTGATTCTCCTGCTCGTCGAAGAACGGGTCGGCGCGCTTGAAGTAGGAGCGCATGGCCTGAGCACAGACAACAAGAATGAGATTTAAGCGTATTTCATTTAGGATTGCCATGAAAACCTCATTTGTGACCCCGGACCACAAAACTAGTCATAAGGGTCAATTTTGTGACATTGAGATTTATACATCATTTAAAACTGAATAAATAAGCTTTCCATTGATGTATGGTTTGTTAGGATAAGACAATATATGGCTCAGGCCAAAATCTGGAATCTGAGGGTGCAAAAAAAAAATCTACAAAAAAAATCACCTTTAAAGTGATCCGAATGAATCTCTCAGCAATGTATATTACTAATCAAAAATGACGTTTTGATATTTTATGGTAGAAAATTTACAAAATGTCTTCATGGAACATGAATTTTACGTAATATCCTATTGATTTTTGGCATAAAAAAATTGATCATTTTGACCCATACAATGTATTGTTGACTATTGCTACAAACTTACCCTTGCTATACCTGACCTGAACTATTTAGCAGAAGCCCCCTGAGATTTTAAGTTAATATTGAAATAATTGAACATTTCACATTTTTACAAGTCGCATGGCACGTAGGCAAAAATATATATAGTTTTTTTGTATTTATTAATGCATGATAATAAAATATTTCAGTTTATTTTGATCATTTTACAATTAAAAAATTGCTTTTTAAAATATACTTTAGTTTTATAATTGTTTTCAAATTTAAAAAGGCATTCAAATTAATTTTATTTCCATTTTTTGAATAATTATTTTATTACAAAATTCAACAAAAATGGATGAAAAATATAATATATGAGGTTACTGTAGAAATATTAAAAGGTATATTCTTTTATAATAACAGTACTTAGTTTTTATAGCCTCAAAACAATGGCAATACTTAAATATAATTCTTTCATAATAAAATGTATACTTACAGCCTCATTATTAAGAAATTTCTGTATTTGTACTTAAATAGTTTACATTAAATATCAGTTGATGGTCATATGACACTGCAGGTAAACAAATATAATTTTATTTATATTTCTTAATATTTTTACGAAAATATTATAGCTTCGGTTTTAAAACTATTTTGAAATTATTCATTTTTACTTTTTACAATGTACTTCACAGCTTGTGATTAAACTAATTATTGTTTATCACCATCATTTTTTAAATACTAATATTGATTCTGTTTTATAGCCTCATTACTAATAAAAGTAAAAAAAATATATATAATAAATAATATAATTTAATAAATTATATTATTATAATTTCATAAAAACAAATTATTTAAAAATTACTTCTTTATATAATAATAATAATAATAATAATAATAATAATAATAATAATAATAATAAATTACTTGTCTTTACTCTAGCAACATTA
Organism: Garra rufa; assembly: GCF_049309525.1. NCBI lineage: Eukaryota > Metazoa > Chordata > Actinopteri > Cypriniformes > Cyprinidae > Garra > Garra rufa. Next base: position 37,854,312 of record NC_133373.1, read on the forward strand.
ACTGCAGTGACAATGACATTTTGGAACTAAAAATTTATTAATATTAATAATAACAATAACATTACTACTCCTACTAATAATAATATTAATTATTATTATTATTAATACTAAATTAAAAGCTCCAAAATATCATTGTCACTGCAGTAAAAACACAGAAATGTGTACCATGGTAATTTCTGATAATGTAGGAAGTTTGACGTACTGGATTGTCCTCGTCATAGTCTTTCCACTCCTGGTAGAGATCTCTCATGTCCAGCAGCCGGTTCTCCATCTTCTCCATAGACCAGATCTGTTTCCCTTTGCCTTTCCTCCTCACTTCCACCGCCGGCTCACTCAGAACAGTGTCCCGCTGCGTTATAGAAACATTAATCTCTATTAAAGCAGCATTTTCACCCTAACCCACAACCCAACACAGTCCTCTAATAGTAGTTATATTGTGACAAATATGTCCAGCTCACAGGTTCCTAAGAATGATTTATGAATCCTTGTTCATTGACTAAATTATTTAAAATTAACCATTAGTTTTGTATGGTTCACAAATACAGGTGAGGTCAAAAGTTTACATCCCCCGTTACAGAATCATTAAAAATGTTAATTACTTTACCAAAACAAAGAGGGATCATACAAAATGCATGTTATTGTTTATTTAGTACTGACCGGAATAAGATAGATGTTTACATTTAGTCCACAATAAAAAAAAATAAAAAAAAGGTTGAATTTATAAAAATGACCCTGTTCAAAAGTTTATATGTCCTTGATTCTTAATACTGTGTTGTTACCTGAATGATCCACAGCTGTGTTTTTTTGTTTAGTGATAGTTGTTCGTCCAGTTAAACTGCCTGCTGTTCTTTAGAAAAATCCTTAAGGTCCCACAAATTCTTTGGTTTTCTAGCATTTTTGTGTATTTGCACTCTTTCCAAAAATGACCATATGGTTTTGAGATCCATCTTTTCACACTGAGGACAACTGAGGGACTCATATGCAACTATTACAGAAGGTTCAAACACTCACTGATGCTCCAGAAGGAAAAACCATGCATTAAGAGCCGGGGGTGAAAACTTTTGAACAGAATGTGTACATTTTTCTTATTTTGCGTAAATATTATATTATTTTCATTTAGTACTGCCTTTCAGAGGCAACAGAAGATGGTTACATGTTTCCCAGAAGACAAAATAAGTTCAATTTACCCTGATCTTCAAATTCAAAAAGTTTTCACCCCCCCCCCCCCCCATTCCTTCTAATGCATCAGTGAGTGTTTGAACCTAAAAATGGTAAACAGCATTGTACGACGATTTTGAAGTTGAAGACGAAAATGAGATGGAAGTTTTTCGACATACCCTAACTGTATTGACCCGGATTACACAGACTATGCATGCACAGAGTCGAGACAACACTAGCATTTGGGGTTAATTGTCGATTTGCTTCAAAAATAACGTAAATAGTTGCATAGTAGTCCCTCAGTTGCCCTAAGTGTGAAAAGATGGATCTCAAAATCATACAGTCATTGTTGGAAAGGGTTCAAATACACAAAAATACTGGAAAACCAAAGAATTTGTGGGACCTGAAGGATTTTTCTAAAGAACAGCAGGCAGGACAAACAAGGGACAAAAAATGAAGGGGATGTAAACTTTTGAACCGGGTCATTTTCATAAATTCAACTATTACTTTCTCTTGTGGACTAAACATCTTTTATCTGAAATATCTGATTCAGGTCAGTAATAAATAAACAATAGCAATTTTGCTCTCTTATTTAGGTAAAATCGTTAACATTTTTACTGCTTCTGAAAGTGTGATGTAAACTTTTGACCTCAACTGTACAAAACCATACAGCTACAACATCACCAGAAAATTATAACTGGATAAATACTTAAACAGTCAATCACATGCACACACAGAGCCTCTCTCCTGACCTTGCGGTTGGCATTGAGGTTTGCAGCCGGTATCTGCAGTGTGACTTTATATTCGGTTTTCTTGTTGAGCTCTTCAGCAATGAATCCGGCCTCCTGAACCAACAGATTGGCCTTCACGATCTGGTCTTTGAGCTTAAGCAGACTTCGATTCATCAAAACCTCCCTGAAACCATATTTACATACACACTAAATATTTTCTGTGGTTTATAATATTCGGTGGTTTGTAATTCAACACTTGTGCACACCTCTCCTCATTCCACTGGCGTAGTCGGCTCTGAGAGGAGACCACGCTGATGCTGAGCTGCTCATTGCTGTGGTGGTGCTGCGGATGAGAGCCTGGGGTCTGCAGCTCTGTCGACAGACGTTTGCGCAGCTGCTGCAGCTCCTGCTCATACATCAGCCGCTGGCGTTCCAGAGCCGAACGCTTCTCCTCCTCATGTCTGCGCTCCAGAGAGTGAAGCACCGACTGCAGTGGGTCTGAGACACATGGACACATATTTCATAGATAAAAATAAAACAATACTACATTTCATTTCTAATACTTCTAATAGTAATACTCAGAATCTTCCATTCTGTTTTAGGATCCCATCCAATGAAGTTGTTCTTTAGATTTTGCTTTTGTTGTTGTTGTTACTATTGTTTTAATCTTTTTTATTTTTTATTCTATCCTCTCGTGCAGTAAAATAATATGCCTCCAAAACAGAAAATTTTGTACTTCTTAAACCATGCACATGCTTTTCAAGAAAGAGTTGGATATAAAATAGACTGAAGAAAAATGGTCAAAATGCAGATGAAGAATATGCATTTAATTAAAAATACTTTAAATGTTTTTATTTCTATAATAAAGCTTTTAGTGTCAGCATATTATTAAAAAACTCCATTAAAAAAGGAAAATATTTTTTAAATGCAATTCGATTAATTTGTATTGTATTCAAATATTTTATATTTGTAATTATTACAAATTACATAACACACACATAAACACATATCCATGAAGATTAAAGTGTTGTGTAAAATATTAAATGCCATGAAAAAACAACAACATTTCAATTACATATGAGAAATATTAGTGGATATTTGTGTTTATATGTGCCATTTAAAAAAGTCTATCTAAAACAAATAATAAGAAATGATCATTTTTGTTAAATCAGTTCAAAAAAAGCGAGAAGCCTGAAGTCTTTGATTCATGTTTTATGGTATGATATTCATTTTAATGAAAAAACATAATAAAATTAATAAATAAATATCTTAATATATAAAAAAGTGGATATTTTTGGCTAAAAAAAAATTACATAAAAAAATTCTAGAATAAAGGGAAAAGTCAACAAAAGTCTCATCTTTGTTAAATCTGTTAAATATGAAAAATATTATTGGATATTTTTTTTTTTTTTACACATGCTCTCCAAAAAGCCTTTCTAGATTAAAAAGAAATGATAATAAAAGAAAACAAATTCTCATTTTTGCTGTATTTGTTTAGAAGCCTATATATCAATATGTAAGGTTATTCATTTTAACGAGAAAAAAATGCATCTTTCATTATTTTAGAGAAATAGTCATGGCTATTTTTGTCTATACATGCTCTCTAAAGTGTCTCAATGTAATGCAACTGCAACATTACAGAAGAATACTGGTACAATGCTGCTATTAAATTTAAATTTAGCTTGGATCTAAAAGCACTTTATTTTTTTTTATTGTTTTTTAATGTTTGTAATATTTACAGCAGCCCAGAATTACCCTTTCAAACCGGTTATATTGACTGTAACAGGTTGTCTGTCTCACCGTTGTTTCCCAGTGCTTTCATCATGACTTCAGTCTGTGCAGACTCAAAACTAAAACTGTTGTCACTGGAGGTTTGACTGAGACGATCTACATCCACATCCACACGCTCAGAGTGAAGACCAGCCTTCATCATACTCCCCTCCTCATCCTCAACACCAACACGATACATGTTTGATATGCTGATCCTGAGAAACACAAAGAAAATAGTACAGTCAGTTTGCACTCACAAACATACAGCTTTGGCTTAATTTTCGGGGCTAATTTAAGAAGAGAACACTTTAAACTGTCTTTAAAATTTTTAAATCAACCGCAGTTTTCAGTAAAAGAAAATCCATTTTAACAGACATCAAAACAATGTCTGTGATCATCTGATCAACAACAGCACCTGAGTGTAAATGTCTCTCACTGACCTGAAGAAGTGGTTGTTTCCCCAGAGGATTCGATCCCCATGATGCAGCAGGATGGGAGATGAGACCACAGAGCCGTTCACACATGTGCTGCACAAAGAGACACTATATCAATTATCACATATACACATATTCTTACATACTATCACCAGCTATAGTGTACAGTCGTGGCCAAAAGTTTTGAGAATGACACAAATATTAGTTTTCACAAAGTTTGCTGCTAAACTGCTTTTAGATCTTTGTTTCAGTTGTTTCTGTGATGTACTGAAATATAATTACAAGCACTTCATACGTTTCAAAGGCTTTTATGGACAATTACATGACATTTATGCAAAGAGTCAGTATTTGCAGTGTTGGCCCTTCTTTTTCAGGACCTCTGCAATTGGACTGGGCATGCTCTCAATCAACTTCTGGGCCAAATCCTGACTGATAGCAACCCATTCTTTCATAATCACTTCTTAGAGTTTGTCAGAATTAGTGGGTTTTTGTTTGTCCACCCGCCTCTTGAGGATTGACCACAAGTTTTAAGATCTGGGGAGTTTCCAGGCCATGGACCCAAAATGTCAACGTTTTGGTCCCCGAGCCACTTAGTTATCACTTTTGCCTTATGGCACGGTGCTCCATCGTGCTGGAAAATGCATTGCTCTTCACCAAACTGTTGTTGGATTGTTGGAAGAAGTTGCTGTTGGAGGGTGTTTTGGTACCATTCTTTATTCATGGCTGTGTTTTTGGGCAAAATTGTGAGTGAGCCCACTCCCTTGGATGAGAAGCAACCCCACACATGAATGGTCTCAGGATGCTTTACTGTTGGCATGAGACTGGACTGATGGTAGCGCTCACCTTTTCTTCTCCGGACAAGCCTTTTTCCAGATGCCCCAAACAATCGGAAAGAGGCTTCATCGGAGAATATGACTTTGCCCCAGTCCTCAGCAGTCCATTCGCCATACTTTTTTCAGAAGATCAATCTGTCCCTGATGTTTTTTTTTTTTTGAGAAAAGTGGCTTCTTTGCTGCCCTTCTTGACACCAGGCCATCTTCCAAAAGTCTTGGCCTCACTGTGCGTGCAGATGCGCTCACACCTGCCTGCTGCCATTCCTGAGCAAGCTCTGCACTGGTGGCACTCCGATCCCGCAGCTGAATCCTCTTTAGGAGACCATCCTGGCGCTTGCTGGACTTTCTTGGACACCCTGAAGCCTTCTTAACAAGAATTGAACCTCTTTCCTTGAAGTTCTTGATGATCCTATAAATTGTTGATTTAGGTGCAATCTTAGTAGCCACAATATCCTTGCCTGTGAAGCCATTTTTATGCAACGCAATGATGGCTGCACGCATTTCTTTGCAGGTCATCATGGTTAACAATGGAAGAACAATGATTTCAAGCATCACCCTCCTTTTAACATGTCAAGTCTGCCATTCTAACCCAATCAGCCTGACATAATGATCTCCAGCCTTGTGCTCGTCAACATTCTCACCTGAGTTAACAAGACGATTACTGAAATGATCTCAGCAGGTCCTTTAATGACAGCAATGAAATGCAGTGGAAAGTTTTTTTCAGGATTAAGCTCATTTTCATGGCAAAGAAGGACTATGCAATTCATCTGATCACTCTTCATAACATCCTGGAGTATATGCAAATTGCTATTATAAAAACTTAAGCAGCAATTTTTCCAATTTCCAATATTTATGGAATTCTCAAAACTTTTGGCCACGACTGTAGGTTAGGTTTATAGGGTTATATAACATTTCATCTACTGTATATACAATGTATAGTTTATTCTAAATATTATACACTTTAAAGGATTAGTTCATTTCCAGAAGAAAAAAATATAATGAATATGTATGGTGCCCCCAAGTTTGAACTTCCAAAATGCAGTTTAAATGCAGCTTCAAAGGGCTCTAAATGATCCCAGCTGAGGAAGAAGGGCCTTATCTAGAGAAACGATACGTTATTTTTTAAACAAATCGACAATTAACCTAAATGCTAGTCTTGTCTCGACTCTGTGCATGCATAGTCTGTGTAATCTGGGTCAATTCAGTGCACATAAATAGTTACACATAATTAAATAAGTAATAGTGCACATAATTAGTGCAAATAATTAATAAATAGGTGCAAATTAATTTCATAAATAGTGTAACAGCACACTATAAGTGCAAATAAATTGCGGAACTACCACCTATAAATAGTGCAATATTAAGTGATAACTGATTCATTAGTACAAATAAATAGTGCACTACACACTTAAAAATAAAGGTGCTTCAAAAGGTTCTTCACAGCGATGCCATAGAAGAACCATTTTCGCTTCCACAAAGAACCATTCAATCAAAGGTTCTTTAAAGAACCATCTCTTTCTTACCTTTTTATAATTTGAAGAACCTTCTTTTGCCACAAAGATTTTAAAGGTTCTTTATGGAACCATTTAGACAAAAAAGGTTCTTCTATGGCATCGCGAAGCACCTTTGTTTTTAAGAGTGTAGTAGTGAAAAAGTGCATATAACCTGGGTTAATAGTGCAAATAGTGTACATACCCTAAGTATATAGTGCAAATAGTGCACTATTATTGCAAAATAGTGCACAAAATTTGAGTGCACATAAAAGTGCACATAAATAAACAATTTAATATCAGCATAATCTATATTCAGTTTCTTCAGTATCATTGAGACATTTTGTTTTTGTACTTTTGTTGTGTGCTTTTGTAATTTTTATTAGTTTATAAATCTAATTTAAAAATGTATTTTTAAAAAGTTAAAAAAGTTAAAATACCTACACAGATTTTTATAGTTTTTATAATTTTTTTTAAGTTTTAGTTTTAGATATAAGTTATTTCACGTTAAAATATTAAAATGTAGCATTTTATTTTATTTCAGTTCATGTTTATTTTAACCTTTTAGTAATATTTTAGACATCATTTATAATTTTAGACAGTCTTATGTACATTTCACACTGTTTTGTGTGTAATGCGCCACTTGCCTAAATCTGTGTGTGTGTGTGTGTGTGTGTGTGTGTGTGTGTGTGTGTGTGTGTGTGTGTGTGTGTGTTTACCGAGCGTTTGTTTTCGGAGTGAGCGTGACTCCTGTCTCCTGTTTGACCTCTATAACACAATGCTCTGGTTGAATCGCCAAACCACACAGCTGAATGTCCTGAGAGTCTGCAGAACCCACACGAGTGTGTTCCTGTACATCAACACACACTTTAATGAAACCACAACACCTCAACTCCTCCAAAACATGTTGCTTCCAAATGTAAAAAAAAACAAAAAAAAACAGTTGATAGTCGAACAATCATTTCTATATGCATATCTGCACACACATGAATAGCATTATATAAAACAGGCAGAGATGGTAACGCTAATCTTCATTCATTTGTGTCTGTACCTTTAAGTAATAGACAAGCAGCTCGTTGAGGGCGGGGTCTGCATTCAGGTTGACCAGGAAGCATTTATCATCGATGACTCTGATCCCGGACGACTGCAGAGAAATTCCCAAACTCTCTAGCTGCTTCTGTCGCTCCTGAAGAACCAAACACAATTCAGTTCAAAGGCATGTCAACCACACTTGCGTGTGTGTTTTGTTGACTGTCCTGAGGCGTTTTATCATTTTTTTTAAATGCAAAAGATCCTGACGAAATCCCCATGTAGTAACATGCCCATAATTATTACAAGCATTTTCTTGTAAAATATACTCTTATATTTTGTTTTATTTAACTTTTTAAAAATTCTATTTAATAATGTCATGTTTATTTCAATGCATTACTTGCAATTTTTTGGTGTAAATCATACACTAAATTTTTTTAGTGTCTAACTAACTAACCAAAAAAATGGGCCTGTAAGGGTCAAAATATTTATTTTGGGGGGAAAAATATTTATTTTTAAGATAAAAATGGGAGACCACTAGGTAATTTGCTAATATCTAACATTTTTATCATGTAAAGAGAAAAGAAAATAGATTTTTTTTAATTGCAAAAACATTATACTCATGATGAAAATATAATGAGATGAAAATTAATTTTCAAAAAATGCTAAAAGAAACAAATGAATAATTAATTTAAAATAATATCAGTAAATGCTTATTTCACGTAATCTACTCAAATCACTTGTTTATCTATCAATGCAGATAGTGTCAAAATGGCCAAATATCAGGCAAGTAATCAAATAAATTAACCTTGTGTATATATGAAGAGATCAAAAAAACCTTAATTATAAAAAATAAACAAAAAACACAAATTAAATAAATAAGTGCAATTAATCATGTAACTGAATGCTTAAAAGTGTAAATAAAAATAAAAATGAATGAATTAAAATGATTTAAATGCTTACATATTATATATTCAATAAAAAAAAATGAATACCTGTGCAATCTCCTCAGTCTTCCTGAGTTTCTCCTCCCAGCTCACGGTCATCTCCTGGATCAACTTCTCTGACTCTTCCAGTCTGTCTTTGAGCTCAGGAGCTTTCATTGACTTCACAAACACACAGAAAACACATTGTTGAGTGTGCTAGAGGTCAAAGTACAGCTCACCTACAGCAGACAGGTGTTTTTGTGCAGTACCTCAGCCTCGGTCAGCTGGCTGCGGAGTTTCTCCACCTCTTCTCTCAGCTCTCTGATGATTCTGGCATTTGGATCTTCGTTAACCACAGCGTGATTGACTATGCTTTTGGCCCGGTCTGCGTACCGTAGTGTGGACAGAGTTTCGTCATAGTTGTCGGCCGCTGGACTCACCGTTGCAACCATAGCTGTGCGACTGTTGCCTCCTAAACTGTCCTGATGTGCAAAAAAGAGGACATTTTTACGGATGAAATAACAGCATACAGGCATGACAGTGAGAAAATAATGACAAAGTTCTTCTTGAAGACTACTTATTACATTAGGTAATAAAGTTTAATAGGTAATAAAGGTAAATAAAGTTTATTGTCACCTTCAGTAACCACGTGAGCACTGAGTCTCTGTAAGGCACAAATTTATTCTTATTTTTTCCTGCGCCCTGCTCCGCCAAGGCCGAAATCACCAGTCCAAGAGTTGTGAGAGACCTGAACACAAAACACATTATCACAAAAACACATTTTAATGTGTGTAAATGATGGTGTGTTTCTGTGAAAGTAAAAAAATATATTAATCAAATTTTATAAGTTTCATCAACCTTGTAGAACTCATAATAGAAATATGATGGGAACGAAAGTTTATTAGGAAAAAAAAAATCAAGAAAGCAATTCATCATTTCAATAAACAATTAAAAATACAATTAATTAAAAATGGCATTATCAAATTAGTTAATTTTGAATTAAAAGATTTGCAAAATGCTTTTCGAAGTTCTGTTTTGAATCAAATGATTCAAATGATTCAAATGATTCTAAAGTCGAGATCTGAATCAAAAGATTCACAAACCCGCACCGAAGTCACAATCTGATTCAAATGATTCGTCATCCGTGCTCCATAGTTTCAATCTGCATAATGATTCGTGAACCATCATTTCAGATCGGGACTTCTGAACGCGGTTTTTGCTAGTTTACTACTAGCAAGACTACTAGATTTGTCTGTTCCTCCGCTTTTCTCATATTCAGCTATTACTGCTGGCTTAGCTCACTAGTTTTATGACATTAACTGAAATAAGCGAAAAAGGTATGATGTTAAATATCCATATCCATAATCCATTCCGAAGAAAACATCCAACACAAATCTATGAACATACTCAGATGAGGTAACCGGTTTACTGCTAACTAGTGAAAACACTCTATTAAAACAATAAGCTGCACCTCAAATTGCATGTTAGATGGAAACACTGCATTATGATAGTGTTTGTAGCTTAATTTACTATATCTGAAATACTTTGACCACTGCAATTCAGTTGATGGCAGTTCAATAGGAAATCAGTTAAAAGCATCCAGTCACCTCATATCATTCAAGTGAATGTTAAATTTATCAGTATATATTATAATGAATATCTGAGAAATTATCGTTGTATCAGATTGTATTAGTCTAGAGCAGGGTTCTCAACTCGAGATCCTTATTCCTGCAGAGTTTAGCTCCAACCTTGATAACTCACCTGCCTGTACCTTTCTAACTATCCTAAAGACCTTGATTAACTTTTTTTTTAAGCAATTGGGAGAAGCAGATGCACAAAAAAAAAGAGCATAACAAAAAGTTAAAGAGGGTAAACTTTATTATTCAACTGAAATGTGCACGCATGTTTTAAAAACTTCAGCTACCTTATATGTTCATACTCCGACCCATGTATTAAATGTGACTCATTGAAAGTGGTTTTCTAGCCTATTTCTTTAACTTATCAGGTAATATCAATGTGTATGAACTATTTCAGATGCGGTCGAAATTACAACAACAGTGGTTACATACACATTTCTAAGTGTTTGATCAAAATTATTGTTAGGGACGATTTAGTAGTCACTGGGTATTGGTCCCTTGCGCGACTAAATTTCACACCTTTGGTGTCAAAATGAGCTGATCAATCAAATAAATTAATTTAAAAACAGCAAAGTCAAAAATTCCCAAAATGATCGAAACAAATATGTGTGTTTGACCTGTTAATGTTGCTGCCTTCTTTGAGTCTTTCTCCTCCAGCTCCAGTTTTATCTGCTCTCTCGCTGCCGGCCAGATCCACCAAACTGAGTTTGCTCACCTTCTCTCCACTCGTCTGAAATAAACCCCATCCACACAATTCATCAACTTACACACAATACACCCACCAGATCCTTTTTTGAAGCTACAGTGTGTGATTTCTGCATCACTAAATTGAATGACAACAAAAAAAACTACAAGAAGAAAATGTGATGCTTAATGCCATAAAATAGGGGGTGCTCCGATCAGGGTTTTTGAGGCCGAGCACTGATTGCCGATCCAGTACTAATCTTTTTAAAGCCTTTTTTATCATGTATAATTATTTATAGTGAAACTCCAATCAGGATTTTCTAGGCATTTAATATTTTTTTTAATTTGAGGGGTGGAGCGGAGCATTTTTTAGACATTTTTCAAGAATATATATTTATCTCACTAAAATGTTTGATCATGCAGTGCTTTTTTTGTTTTTTATTTTAATTGTGCAATTGCACAATAGCTTACACACAGCACAAGCCTGATTTCCACAAACACATTTATTCATTATTTTATTTTCAAATCCAAACCTTGTTACTGAAAATGCTTTTTTAGCACTGTGATTCGTTTTTTTTAGACAGTACAAAGTAATCTTTCATAGATGAGTTTAAACGCAATAATTATAAGCAACACATTATTCAATGCTTTTTGCATTTACTTGTAGATTTATATATACTTGCTCAAGCAAGTGGCAAACATTTAAACTGCTTATGTTATCACAAACATTCTAAATTAAAAATGATTAATGACAGAAACAGACAGTTCTACTTCCTTTTCTTTTGCATATAAATATTTATTACAAGCAATCCTGTTCTTAAAGAACTTTGTTTTTCCAACCTTGTATTGTTGCCTTATCTAAAAATGCTCTTTTCTTTTAAACCTAGCCAAAAATCCCTATGTGTTGACTGTAAAACAAAGTAGACTTTAATTATATGCATTTATGGTGTAATTATGACATTTTTGTATCAATCTCTGCACTACTGCAGCTTCAACACTTTAATCTGCTAACATGAGCACAAAAAACGGAGTTATGTGAACCTGGCGTTATGTGTGTGCGAGTGTGCATGAGCGCCTAGTCTCCAGGAGAGCGCACGAGCGCTGAACGGTTAAAACTGCAAAGAAATGCAATTTATAAACTTTAGCAATGATGCAACACTGCCTCTATTGTGCAAGTAACAATCCCTGTGTCAACTGTGCAGCGTGCATCTCCCTTATTGTTAGACATGATGTGGCGATTGAAAGTCATTCGCGCACTTTGAAAGAGAAAGAGAGAGCACAGTCACTCACTTGCGCTGTTCGTGAAATTACGTCTCACATAAGGCTTTCTAATGAGTTATTTATGAATTGTACTTCACTTCAATTGTACTTTATTTATGAATTGTACTTCACCTTCATATTATAACTGACAGTGCAGGTAATGCCGCTGCATGTCGTGCCAAAGCTCTCACGGCAGGCGTGTCATCAGCTTTAGATCACTTTATGAGATTGGCCCTTTTAGAGACCGCCCATCAAACATCCCAATTCGATTATCGGCGGATAGTGATCAGTAGCTGATCAATCGGAGCACCCCTACCATAAAACACTCCCATTGTGTTGGTAACTTTTCTATGGAAAACACCACTAGAATTTTCTTCCGAAAACATAAATAGCTAGTTATTTCAATTAGATGACTGAGAGGTCGATCTGCATCTCACCCCAGTCTTCAGGTCTCTGAGCGTGTGCGTCAGAATGATTTTAAAGACGGCGTGTGAGCGACTGCTCTCCTCGTTCATGTTCGTGGCCGCCACAGTGCGAGATTTATTCCCCTCTGACATCAGAGACTCGATGTCCTGAAAAAAAAAAAATGAAAAAAAAAAGATATTCACAAATGAACTGCTTCAGTAGGAAGAGCATTGATAACTGTTGCCAAAATGCCACCTGGGCTGTTTTTTTTTTTTACTGTAAACGAGACAAACTTATATCTAAAAGCATAATTATGACAAACAAGCCGTTTTTGAGGTTGACCGTGATTTAGTTTTGTGGTCAATGGCCGGTGAATGGGAGAACTAGGGGCATACATTTGAGAGCATCAAAATCGATATTTTTACAACACTAAGAAGGCTCGACACACCATGAAACTTTGCTCAAAGTATCGCCTGGGTCTCTACACATGAACTCCAGCATTGAGAACATTGTTCGTGTACACACAGTTTACTAAAAAGAAAGGTTTTGAACAACTCACTTTCACTGTTTGAGTTTCCGCTCGTGGCCGTCTTGCCAACTAAGAGGTGTCGATCTCCGAGTATTATAACAATATTAAACTTCTAGTTGTAAAAAGAGCCTCATATAAGCCTAATATTTCGTCCTATGGAGTCCATTCATTCGCATTCGGAGATCGACACTTCTTGACTGGCAAGACGGCCGCGAGCGGAAACCCAAACAGTGAAAGTGAGTTGTTCAAAACCTTTCTTTTTAGTAAACTCTGTGTACACAAACAATGTTCTCAATGCTGGAGTTCATGTGTAGAGACCCAGGCGATACTTCGAGCAAAGTTTCATGGTGTGTCGAGCCTTCTTAGTGTTGTAAAAATATCGATTTTGATGCGCTCAAATGTATGCCCCTAGTACTCCCATTCACCGGCCACTGACCACAAAACTGACCAAAAAAAAAGTTTGTCTCATTTACAGTAAAAAAAAACAGGCCAGGTTGCATTTTGGCAACAGTTATCCTTTAATGAAGGTGAAGGTTTTGAAGGAACCTTGTAGCTGGTCACAGCAAGGCGGGAGAGACCGTCTACGTATGGGCCCAACACTTTATGCTCCCGGACTCTCAACGCCTGTCGGCTCCTAAGAGGAACATCACACCAATCACAACAACATATTCAAGATTTTTCATGATTGATAAAACCCAGATAGCAGGAAAATCTGCATGTAAACGGGATTTAGTTATCCTACAGACTCACCCTTTCGGATCTAGAAGGTCTCGCACCTTCTCGTTGTAAATCTCCATGAAGGACACCTCCACGGTAAAGCTCTCGCCCTCTCTCTGCTCTTTAACGGTGCGCTCAAACAGAGAACTACAGAGTTTTGGGATCAGACCCGGTTGCTCGGCCGCTCCCATCATTGTGTATGACTTTCCTGAGCCTGCAGCCGATCAAATGTGATTATCAGGCTTTTAAGAAACACTTATTCATCTCTCAATTATCATTGTATTGCATTGCATTACATGTTTTGAAACGGCAGAGCTTTAATCATACAACTAAGCATTAAAACCCCCACAAATTCTTTGGTTTTTCAGCATTTTTGTGTATTTAAACCCTTTCCAACAATGTATGATTTTTAGATCCATCTTTTCACACTGAGGATAACTGAGAGACTCATATGCAACTGTTACAGAAGGTTCAAACACTCACTGATGCTTCAGAAGGAAACACAATGCATTAAGAGCCAGGGGGTGAAAACTTTTGAATAGAATAAAGATGTGTACATTTTTCTTATTTTGCCTAAATATTTTTTTTTCACTTAGTACTGCCCTTCAGAATCTACAGAAGATACTTACATGTTTCCCAGAAGACAATATAAGTTACATTTACCCTGATCTTTAAACTCAAAAAGTTTTCACCCCCTCCCCTTTTTTTTATTTCAGAAGCATCAGTGAGCATTTGAACCTTCTGCAATAGTTGCATATGACTCCCTCAGTTGTCCTCAGTGTGAAAAGATAAAACTAAGCATTTAAAAATCTTACTAAGACATATTATTCGGAGATATACAGTAGTCAACATCTGAAGTGGATCAAAACCTTTAATCAAAATTGTCCTAAGACCGAAACAATAGCCGTTTTTGTCTTAGGACAAACTTTTTTGATGCACTTCAAATGTTGACTACTGTAGAGTGGCAAGTTTTAATGTATGTAAGTAGTCTGAAATACTGTTATAAAAACCTCATTGATTTACGTTCATTTACGTTAATAATTTTTGCATAGATAGCCTTCCAGCAAATCTAACTGTACCTGTTTGGCCATATGCAAATATACAGGCATTGTATCCTTGGAAAGCGCTGTCTAAAAGACTCTCTCCAAGACACTGAAACACCACATCCTGACCTACGAGTAAGACATTACAAAATATAAACATATATCATATATTGCAAACAAGAATAATTGGCATGCATCACTAAATCAACTAAAAATACTGCAGGCCATCAAAGATGAGGGTGAGTTTGTTTCTTTATCAGATTTGAAGAAATGTAGCATATCATCATTTGCTCACCAGTGGATCCTCTGCAGTGAATGGGTGCCGTCAGAATTAAAATCCAAACAGCTGATAAAAACATCACAATAATCCACACCACTCCAGTCCATCACTTTACATCTAGTGAAGCCAAAAGCGGTGTATTTGTAAGAAACACATCCATCTTAAGGTTTAAATATGACTAAAATATGAGTTGTCTATCTATAACATTGTTTTCTACGGTGAAAAAGTAGTCTCGTCTAAATCATGAAAGAAATATGCACCAATTACACATGGTTTATGAGCAAAAAGAGTCAGGGGATGGACTTTTTCCTAAATTATGGACATGAATTTTGACCAAAAGCAACAGTTTGAAGTTAAAAACGTCTTATTGATGGATTTGTTTCTTACAAACACAGCTTTTCACTTCACAAGATGTTAATTGATGGACTGGAGGGATGTGGATTACCTGTTACTTACTTATTGTGGTGTTTTTATCAGCTGTTTAGACTCTCATTCTGACGGCACCCATTCACTGCAGAGGATTCATTGGTAAGCAAGTGATGCAATGTTACATTTCTCCAATTCTGATGAAGAAACAAACTCATCTACATTTTGGATGATTTGAAAATGAGTAAATACTCATTTTTAGTAAAGAATTTAATTCAAGTTTTTCCAAATGCCTTTAAGTGCATTGTCCGTTCACATCCATTGAAAGTGTGTTACTGTAACTGCGTTTTTTGCTACTCTTTTAACTAAAATATGAGTATTAAGAAAAGAATTAGGTAATTAATATAAATGCAGCTACTGCAAATAGAGCTGAACTCGTCTTAAAGCTTAAATCAAATCTGACAAACTGCAGATGAACAACAGATTTGATAAAGCAGTTTTACAGGTTTGTCTTTTCTTAAGAATAGTTCACAAGGAAACACATGCAGGGAATATTGATGTCTATAAGAGTTTCTATTGTCATCATAAATGATCCCTTATGATTCAGATCACTGCATTACAAACACATTACAAAGCTGTAGTGACAGTTACAACAAAAGGATTGGTCATTATAGCTAAATGAATTATTTTGAATGTGAACAGACCTGCAAACTTGGCCGTCTCAGCCTCATCCATAGACCAGAAGCAATAATCATATGCGAAAACCTGAAACGAGATATCACACAGACGCATGTCACAAGCTAGAAATGAGCTGTCAAAATGTTCAACATGACTAATGATCTAGTTAAGTTAAACACTTTTCTTTCATGCACATTATTCATTGTAGAGTGATTGTAATGCATTTGTTCACAATAATGTAATGCAGAAATGAAATATGAGAACGCACCTTTGGTTTGTTCCTGCATTTTCAAAAGGATAGGGGAAAGAAAACAAGAACAGAAAAAACATAATATTAGATAATATATTTGAAATTAATACTTTTATTCTGCAAGGATGCATTAAATTGATCAAGAGTGAAAGTAAAACCATTTATAATGTTGCAAAAGATTTTATTTTAATTAAATGCTGTTTTTGAGCTTTTCATTCATCAAAGAATCCTTCCACAAAAATATGAAGCAGCCCAATTGATTTCAAAACTGATAATCAGAAATATTTCTCGAGCAGCAAATCAGCATCTTAGAATGATTTCTAAAGGATCATGTGACACCGACTGGTGTAATGATGCTGAAAATTCAGCTTTGCATCACAGGAATATATTACATTTTCCAATATATTCACATAGAAAAGAGTTATTTTGAATTGTAATAATATTTCACAATATTTCAGTTTTTACTGTATTTTTAAATCAAATAAATGCACCCACAAAAGCCCTTAAAGTCACATTTTACCCCAAAATCAAAAGGAACAAATAAGACTATATATTTTGCATATGAATATTTTTAGGATTTTGAATGACAAATTAAACATTTTGTCAGTCCCACACTTTTGAATCTATCTGTAATTTGTATACATATATATCTATACTGTATATATATATATATATATATACACATATATATAAAAAATTATATATTCTAATTATTTTAATTCCCATTTTATTATCTACAACAGGGATAGGCAACGTCCTGGAGTGCCACTGTCCTGCAAATTTGAGCTATAACCCTAATCAAACACATCTGAACAAGCTTTATTTTTTATTTTAATTCATTATTTGACAGGGAAAATAGAGAGTCAAAAACCGCCCCAAAGTTACCTACAGAGCTACATTTCATCTGCTTATCAAGGTCTTCAGGATTACTAATGCTATAGACAAGTGAGGTGTTTTTTAGAAAAGGAGCTAAACTCTGTAGGTTCATCGTGCCCTATTTTTGCTATTTTTAGACACAAAATTTGAGTTAAGCGCCAGTGTTTAATAATTAGAGGCTTGTTCAAATAATTAAGTTTGCGCAATAATTACCACTAATACCATCAGTGTGTATTAAGGCTATGAAACTGAAATATCCAGATTAGATGAAACAACTGAAAAACATCCTGAAACAACAAGTAGTGACAAAAATGACAATTCAGGACAAAGTTGCTCATTTTGAGCATGACTTCTGCTGTTGATAGGAGGACAACACACAGTCTTGAAGCGATTCAGGAACATCTCAGAAATATTTGCCTTATTACACAATTAAAACAATTCTCTTTGAACCTCCTTCATCTCACATTTTCCTTAATTAAATTCCACCCTGATATCATTTCCATGACAAACAGCATCTGCATGAGTGTGCTGTCTCTACTTGCGCTTCGTAATGAAAACACTAACTTGCTGTGAGGGATTATTATGGAATTTGAGTAAACTTTCTTGCATAAGCCTGTAAAACCTGTTTGCACGCCAACACTGCAAACCGCTGCAAGTTACAGCAGAGGCAGCTCAGCAGTCTGATCAGACTAGATGACTAGATCAGCGCAGAAACTGAGAAAAGCTGGATATGACTGAGGAGATTCCTGCACAAGCAGGTGACCTGGACAACGGCCAGATCTCCGGGAAAGGCTTGTGGAGAAAACAGGCACACCCTTTGTAAAGAAACCGGGAGGAGGAATGGAAGAGGAGACAAAGAGAAGGAATGAAGGAGAGAGAGATAAAAATCCTCTTGCACATTTTGACAACAGGCTGGTCTTTAATATATGAACATGCATATGCTGTTTGGTGCATGCTGACAGACAAACAACACAAAAACAAGAGTTGATTTTAGTTGAAGGACAGACAGACCATTGGATCAGAGACACAGATATGAAACACTGCTGATTGATGAAGGTTCTGTGGCAAAACCAACAAACTCCTCTTTGTGTTGATGAAGCAATGAGACCCTCAAACCCGAAGCGCAGCATGCAACATATGCATGGATCAAAACACCAAAGCACTGTACTGTAAATAAATGTGACTTGTCTGGTAAAAATAATCACAATAATGTTGACAAACAATGAGTAGAACGTACACCAATGCAAACGCAGAAACGTCATCAACGATAACACAATTTTTAATGCGTGTCAGTCTGAAGTGCATGAATGTTGTTACATAGCACTTTACATGTATTATATTTGCTGGAAAACTGCTTATCAAGCCCCAGGAAACCACTCAGAACACCTCAGCTACACCTTAGCAACCATTTAGATTCAGAAGACCTTAACTAATTTATAGCAACATGCTGGTTGCAAAAACAATTGCATAGCGACACCCTAGCAACCTCTCAGAACATCTTGACAACACATAATGCCCTTGAAATCATCCAGAAAATTAGCAATTGCATAGCAATACTCTAGCAACCACTCGAAAAACCTTGGCAAGCACATAATTCCCTTTGAAACGACCCTGAAAATTAGTGATTGCTTAGCAACACCTTAGCAACCACACAGAAAACCTTGACAACTACATAATGTCTTGAAACCACCCAGAACATTAACAATTGCTTAGCAACACCCTAGCAACCACCTAGAACATTTTGACAATCACATGATGCCCTAGAAACCACACAAAACACCTTAATAACCTAATAGGAATACTCTAGTTACCACCCAGAAAACCTTAGCAACTGTCTAGCAAACACCTCAACAACCACATAATGCCTTACAAACCACCAAGAATACCTTTGTAACTGCCTAGCAACACACTAGCAACCACCTAGAACAACTTAACAAGCATACAGCAACACACTCTAGTAAATATCAGAGCACTTGACAACCACATAATTCCCCATAAAGCATCCAGAAGACCTTAACTACATAATGCCATAAAAATCAGAATATGTTAGCAATTGCTTAGCAACACCCTAGCAACCAGCCAGAACACCATGACAACCACATAATGCCTTGAAACCACCTAGAACATGAGCAATTGCTTAGCAACTTCCAAAACATCTGGACAACACATAATGCCTTTGAAATCACCCAGAAAATTAGCAATTGCTTAGCAACACCTTAGCAACCCCACAGAACACCTTGACAACTACATAATGCCTTGAAACCACCCAGAACATTAACAATTGCTTAGCAACACCCTAGCAACCAGCCAGAACATTTAGACAATCACATGATGCATTAGAAACCACTCAAAACACCTTAATAACCCAATAGCAATACTCTAGTTACCACCCAGAAAACCTTAGCAACTGTCTAGCAAACACTGAGAACACCTTAACAACCACATAATGCCCTATGAACCACTCAGAATACCCTAACAACCACATAATTACTAACAAACCACCAAGAATACATTTTTAACTGCTTAGCAACACACTAGCAACCACCCAGAACATTCTGACAACCATATAATGCCACATAAACTATCCAGACCACCTTAGCAACCATCTAACAAATATCATGAACACCTTAACTAACGCATAATGCCCTACAAATCACCCAGATCATTAGCAACTGCTTAGCAACACCCTAGCAACCACCCAGATCACCTTAATAACCACACAATGCCCTAGAAACCACCCTGAAAATGTTAGAAAAATCCTAACCACTCAGAACACCCTGACAATCACATAATGCCATAGACCACCCAGAACATTAGCAACTGCTTAGCAACACCCTAGCAACCTCCCAAAACACCTTTACAACTACATAATGCCCTACAAATCACACTGAATACATTAGCAACAGCTTAGCAACACCCTAGCAACCACCCAGAACACCTTTACAACCACATAATGCCCTACAAATCACACTGAATACATTAGCAACTGCTTAGCAACACCCTAGCAACCACCCAGAACACCTTTACAACCACATAATGCCCTACAAATCACACTGAATACATTAGCAACTGCTTAGCAACACCCTAGCAACCACCCAGAACACCTTTACAACCACATAATGCCCTACAAATCACACTGAATACATTAGCAACTGCTTAGCAACACCCTAGCAACCACCCAGAACACCTTTACAACCACATAATGCCCTACAAATCACACTGAATACATTAGCAACTGCTTATCAACACCCTAGTAACCACCCAGAACACCTGAACATGCTCATTCATGGAGCGGCATTTACTTCACAGAGTCAATGATTATGAACGCAATATTGTGTAGCTTGTCAGTGAACTACGGCTCTATGTAGTAAATGCCGCTCCATGAATGAGCATGTGAATGAAATGTACGACTAATCACAGAACCTGCATTAGTGATGTGATGTGCATGATAATGGCATCTGAATATTGGCACAGCCCTAATCTGAACAACAACATAACACCCTAGAAACTACTCCCAAAATATTAGCAACACTTACAACTGCCCAGAACACCTTAACACCCACATAATGCCCTTGAATCTACCCAGAACACTTTAGCATGTGCCTGACAACACCCTAGCAACCACCCAAAGCACCTTGACAACCACAAAATATCCTAGAATCTGCCCAAAACAAATTAAAATTCACCTGGCAATATTCAGAAACTCTAGAAACCACATAGAGAACCCAGAACAGCCTCAAACACACTCAGCAACCACCGAGCAACAGCTCCGAACATTTTATCAGATCCTAAGGAATGCACAAGGCACATATAATTTTTCTAAACTTCAAGATGTTTTATTGTAAACTGCGAGTGAACACTCTGACAATCTAAGATTCAAAGTTTCCTTTTCTAAAATGCCTACAGTATTTGTATTCACAGGAAGTTAACCAGATATCATTTGTAAAGCTATGTGCCGCCTGGCAAATGAAACACAGACATGAAGAGGACAGCACACATTTTGTAGCTTTGTTTTTAAGTTGCCTGAAAAGACCCAATGAGACATGAGTAATTTAGTTTCTTGGGTTTTTATCACGAGTATCCAGGGTTACCTTTGACCTGCCAATGAACCTTTATTAGTTACTATGGACACTGAAGGTCAAAGGAGAAGAGGAATGTAGAGAAAGAAAGAAAATGTCAGCAAGACAGAATCAGACTAAATGAGGAAGTCAGATGCAGGATCTGCGATACAGAGATTCTCTGTTTCTTCACTACTTTACTAAGAGACTCATGATTTCGTCCGGTGAGCAAAAAATAGCAAGAAACTACTCTCTGGCATTGTTGTGCACAGGCAAACTTTAGCTCTGGTTAACATTTTTTCAGTAGTTGAGGCTTGTCAAGACAACTACAGAGATGCATTTTTTGAGATGACTATTTCTTTAAATATCACTCTACTGAGTGTTAGTTAAATACAGTCTCACACCCAACACAACACACCCCAGTTTACCTGCTGTCGCCCTTTCCTAGGTTTCCACTGGCCGGGTGCAGGATGGTCTGGTTTCCTTCCATGTCCACAACACATTTTGTCTTCAAGTCTCGTTCTATGAAAAAAAGCACATTAATAACAATCAATCAATCCGAAATTGGTCCAAATATAGTTTGCATCATTGCTCACAAACTACATATGCAATTTAAAAAAAAAAAAATTACTAACACTTTATATTAAAAATGTAATATAAGGGGAAGGTTTGCTTTCATAAACGAGAATCATAAATGAAAATAGGGCTGCAGAATCAAACACACAGTCTCTAAACATCAAACAAACACAATGTGACAGTCACAAGGCTGTGGTTCATACTCACCTCTCCTGTTCATGGGTCGCACCCGGACCGCCACTTTTACATTGGATTCATTCACAGCACTTTCATCCATCATGAAGATCTTCTGCACCTGTCTCACCAGTTCCTGTGTTATTATTTCATCCAATTATGAGCAATAACTCTTAACTAACATAAAACTAAAATGTTTATTCACACAATACTACAGTACAAATTATTAACAGCTCTGAATATATCTTTTAAAAACGTAACAATGTTTCAGTTGTTTGATCTGTAACAATTTTTCACAATTAAAAGTTCCAAATGACAAATTTATGAATGCAATTCAAGACCTTCTAGGTTATAATACAGTAAAAGCTAGTTTTACCTGTTTATTGAGAGTGTGACTACTCGTTACGGAGCTGTGTGTGTCATTCCAGTAGCGATCATGTGGAACTGTTGCAGATTAAATGGCCAGAACAGACACACTGACTCATCCAGACAGGAATAAAACACTTCCAGACCGACCCTACCAAACATACATGAAACAAGAGTTTATTCAAGTGAAAGCAGCGATAAATCTACCTGTTTCGTTTGCTGATCTTTCGCCATCTTACCGTGCTAAACTTCAGCGGATCTTCAGGAGCGTTTGAGCAGGTGAATCACGCACATACGGGACTGACGGACCGTGAACACTGAACGAGCCGGTAGAACGACACCGACAGTCACACCAGTGCTGAAGTGGGCGGGGCCTCTCGGCCGGGAGCTGTTTCTGATTGGACAGGTGCGATGGCTTTATCATTTTTCCGTTTCAAGTTTTAATTAAAATACGCGATGTTTTTTAGTTCATTATTTATAAAAATTTCTGATTAACGTTATTTAGGTAAATTGTTATAGTATTTTTCTTGTGTCAAACTTCCTTTGTCTTTTTGTAAAAAAAAAAAAAAAAGAAGACACTTCTGTAAGTGACAGAAAAATCAGTATAAAGCTAAATGCCTGTAACTCTTGCCTGTATTCTTTATATTATATTATATTATATTATATTATAATATATTATATTATATTATATTATATTATATTATATTATATTATATTATATTATATTATATTATTATATTATTATATTATTATATTATATTATTATATTATTATATTATATTATATATTAAAAGCAAAAATGCAAGGACACTAAACTAAGAAATAAAAGTGCACTGTTCATTGAAGTTATTAAACATGTTGAAAGGTTTAAAAACAGAAATAAAAAGTATAGCCTATATTAGAATAAATACCCTACAAAGTCAAAAGTTTAACAACAATAATTTTAATGTTCTTCTTCACCAAGCATACATTTATTTGATCCAAAACACAGCTAAATAGTAATATTGTAAAATAAAAAACTGTAAAAAAAATGTACAGTTTAAAATAACTGCTTTCTATTTAAATATATTTATTTTTTTTATTTACATTTTCAGCATCATTACTCCAGTCTTCAGTTACTTAATATATATATATATATATATATATATATTGCTTTAAATTGATGATAAAGACATTTATAATGTTACAAAATATTTATATTAGACAAATGCTGTTCTTCTGAACTTTCAATTCATCAAAGAAGCCTGAAAAAATTCTACTAAGCTTTTTTCAACGTAATAATAATAACAAAAATGTTTTTTGAGCAGCAAATCAGAATATTAGAATGATTTCTGAGGGATCATGTGACTGGAGTAATGATACAAAAAAATTCAGCTTTGAAATCACAGGAATAAATTACATTGTAAAATATATTCAAATAGAAAACAGTATAAATAGTGAAACATTTTCAAAGTTGTACTGTTTTTGCTGTACTTCGGATCAAATAAATGCAGGCTTGGTGAGCGGAAGAAACATTAAAAATCTTACTGTTCAAAAACTTTTGACTGGTAGTGTATATATTATATAAATACTTAATATAGGCTAAATATTTTATATAAATACATATAATATTTAATATTATAATATAATATATATATAACTGTTATAGAATTATATATAATATAGTTATATAATAATATGTAATAATTTAATTATATATTATTAATATTATAAAATATTTTATATAAAATGCAAGGGCATTAAATAAACAAAGAAATAAAAGTGCACTGTTCATTGACCAAGTTAATGCTGAATAAAAAAAAAAACATTTTTAAATAAAATATACATATATAAAAATATAATATAATATAACATATAAAAAAAATCAGCATTAAAATCAAGCAAATAAATCAATAAATAAGGGCACGAACAATGGTAATACCTGAATTTTTCGAACTTTGTATTTGTTTTGATCAGTTAACATTCCGTAATATTCTTTACAATATTTTTCCTTTGCAAAACGAGAAATTCTCAATATTTTCTTAATCATATTTTTTTTTTATTAATGCTTGAACAGACAGTACAATAAGAACATAGCCAAGGGATCACATACAAATCCATAAAATAATGACCAATAATTATAAATTAAACGACAAACAAACGTATACACATTAATAATAAATTAAACATTGTTACAACAAAACAAAAAACACCACAATGTGAATGACATTCCAAATAAGTCATGTATTTTAGAAACAAATAAATCCACTTTTACGCACAATCGTAATGCAGTGCTACCCCCGACCGCTAGAGGCAAACGCGCGTCTGTCCTGAGCTGAACGACACGCACAGACACGCAGTAGAAGAAAAGACATCAGTCCTGAATGTTTCCCGAGTTGTAGTATCACACAAAACAACAAAACTAGAGAATCAGTTCAGTTCCTGAAGATCAGATATGAAACTGGTTCGTATATTAGTGTGTTTTGTTAGCGCATAAATATGATAACGGTTGTTTAGAGTTGAATCAGACTACAGTGACAGTAATATTGAGTCTTCTGAAGTAAATGATGGTGTATTTGTGTGTGTTCAGTACTGTCTGTCAGGTCATCCCACTCTGCCCTGTAATGTGCTCAAGTTTAAATCCACCACCATCATGCTGGACTGTGGGCTGGACACAACAGCTGCCCTGTATTTCCTGCCACTTCCTCTGGTGCACAGGTCAGTAGTTTCACAGTATATCAATGCTTTTATTAGAATTATAGATTATAAACACTTTAATGTGATGATATGAAATGCCACTTTGATTCGAACACGTGTATGTGTTCATATTTATTGATTTAAGTATGAAATACTGATTTTGCATATGCTCCATAATGTGTTGTAGTACCTGTATTCTTTAGGTTATTTCTTTTGTACTGTGTTTTCTTTATATATCTTATCTCCACTTACTAGATGTGTATTTTAGTACCTGTGTTTTATGTTTAATACAGTCAAGTTATTGTTTATTACTTTAAATGATCATATTAGTGAATTTAAATAAAAACGGTTAAATATGTAGTGTGGAAAATGTAATTATTTTTATTATTTTTACATTTGTTGTTAGGGTTAGGGTTACATACACTTATAAAAAAAATCATTTTTTTTAACAATTATTACAAATTAAAACTTTATTAAATGAAAATAGCATAACCATCCAGACCTTCATATTATTTTATATGATATAAGGACTTTACATGTATTATATTCAGATGTCTTATATTATTTATCTATATACATAATATAATATAACATACATTATATCTTATGTATCCTTTATCTTATATTATGTACAAATCTACTAGTGTTTAAGCAATTAAACACTGGAAAATCACATTAGATAATCTTGTGAGCATGTGCGCATAAGGTGATACATTTTTTCTGTTAAATATTAATAAAACAACATCTTCTGATTTACAGTCCAAGATTATCTAAACTCCCAGGATGGGTTTCCAAAGATGGAGCCATAAACCTAGAAAAAGTGAGTGCTTGTTTGACACTGAAATAATAATATTAATTAATCAAAATATATTTCCATAATGATTTAAACGTTGTTTGTGTGTTGTAGGAGTTGAAGGAATGCTCAGGACGTGTGTTTGTGGACTCACAGCCTGAATTTTGCCTCCCTGAAGTAAATATTTGCCCTTTACATAAATATACAGTGCCCTCCACTAATATTGGCACCCTTAGTAAATATGAGCAAAGGTGACTGTGAAAATAAATCTGCATTGTTTATCCTTTAGATCTTTCATTCAAAAAATTCACAAAATTTTAACCTTTCATTGAAGTAAAACGATGGAAAATGGGGGGGAGGGGTATCTCATTATGAAATAAATGTTTTTCTCTAGTTCACATTGGCCACAATTATTGGCGCCCCTAAAAATGTGTCTAAGTAAAATATCTCTAAAGAATATTCCCATTAATATTACCATTTTTTTTAGCACACCAGGGTGGCTAGGAGTATAAAATTGTCCAGTCATGACTTTCTGTTCCACAGGATTATAAATATGAGGAACACAAAAGCCAAATTCCCTTAATCATCCATCACAAGAAGTAAAACCAAAGAATGTAGTTCTGATGTGCAGAACAAGTTTGTTGAGCTTCACAAAATAGAAAGTGGCTGTAAGAAAAGAGCTAAAGCATTAAAAATCCCCATTCCCACCATCAGGGCAATAATTAAGAAGTTCCAATCAACTAAACATGTTACAAATCTGCCTAGAAGAGGATGTGTGTCTATATCATCCTAATGCACGATAAGGAGGAGAGTTTGAGTGGCCAAAGACTCTCCAAGGATCACAGCTGAAGAATTGCAGAGAATTGTTGAGTCTTGGGGTCAGAAAGCCTAAAATAAAATGATCAAACAGCCCCTACATCAGCACATGTTGTTCCAGAAGGTTTCAAGAAAAAAATCCCCCTGGCTCACCCAAAAACAAACTCCAGCATATTCAATTGTCAGACATGATTGGAACTTCAAACAGGACTGGCTTCTATGGTCAGATGACAGCTTTTTGGCAGCTAACCCTCCAGATGATTTTGGTGCAGACAGGGATAAAAGAAGTACCCCATGCCCACGGTTCAAAATACTGCTGGGTCTTTAATGTTGTGGACCTATTTTTCTGTTTTCTGGACATCTTGTTTAGATACATGGCTTCATGGATTCTATCAAATACCAGCATAAAAAATCAAAACCTGACTGCCTCTGTTAGAAATCTTATAATGGGCCATGGTTGCATCTTCCAGCAGGACGATGATCCAAAACAAACATCAAAATCAACACAAAATTGTGTCACTGAGCACAGAATGAAGCTTCTACCATGGCCGTCCCAGTTCCCTGACCTGAACCCTATAAAGAAACTGAAGAGAAGAAGCACCAACATGAAGCTGGGAAGACAGAGATTCTGGAGAATCTAGAGAGATTCTGTTTGAAGGAATGGCCTCTGATCTCTTGTCTGGTGTTCTCCAAACTCATTAGACTTTGTTGGAGAAAACTCCGAACTGTTTCTTGGGAAAAGGACGTTGCAATAATTGGGTGCCAATAATAGTGGCCAACGTGAACTAGAGAAAAACATTTATTTCACAATGAGAATTCACCCCTAGGTTCTATTGATTTACTTCAATGACAGGTTAGAATTTTGTGAATTATTTTGAAAGAAAGATCAAAAGGGTAAATTATGCAGATTTATTTTCACATCCACCTTTGCTCATATTTACCAAGGGTGCCAATATTAATGGAGGGCACTGTAACCCTCGCATCTTGTCTGTGCATGAAAAAGTATTTTTGTTAAAAAAAATGATTCGACTTTTCCAGAAAGAGCTGCTGGATCTCTCCACCATAGACGTGATCCTGATATCAAACTATCACTGCATGATGGCGCTGCCGTATATCACCGAACACACAGGGTTTACTGGGACCGTATACGCCACTGAACCCACCTTACAGATCGGCAGGTGTGCTTCTCTAACCCTGTCGCCAATATACACTACTCTTTTTACAGTAATAAATGCTTTAACTCAGCAAAGATGCATTCAAATGATTAAAAGTGATGTTTATGACTTTACAAAATTTGTGTTTCAAATGAATCCTGTTCTTTTGAACTTTCTATTCATCAAAGTAATCTGTAAAGATGTGTCGTGGTTTACATAAAAAAATGAAGCAGCACGACTGTTTTCAACATTAATAATAATCAGAAATCTTCCTTGAGCAGCAAATCAGCATATTAGAATGATTTCTGAAGAATCATGTGACACTGAAGACTGAAGTAATGAGGCTGAAAATTCAGCTTTGCATCACAGGAATAATTTGTATTTTAACATAGGTTCACATAGATTTTTTTTTAATTGTAATAATATTGAATTTATTTTTTAAATGTATTTTTGATCAAATAAATGCAGCCTTAAAAATAAGCTTTAAAAATATTGAAACGTTGTACCGACCCCAAACTTTTGAACATCTCACATTAGCTGACTTTTAAATCCTCATTTAATATAATGCACAGTTCATTCGAGTTCATCTTGCAGTAAAGCCACTCGCCTGTTGGTCTGATGTGTTGTGTCTGGTTCAGGCTGCTGATGGAGGAGTTGGTGACGTTCATGGAGAGAGTACCAAAGGCGCATGCTGCCACCTGCTGGAAGAACAAAGAAATACAGAGGTACTAAAAAACTCCACATTGCAACTGCCACCAAAAAACACAAACAAAACACCAACTTAGATAACAGTTCATTTAATTTTTTATGTGACGTCTATCATTTTTAAAAAAATATTTTATAAAGGTGTTTTTGTGTATTTTAGGTTGCTAATTAATTTTTTGCAGTTTATCATTTAGATATTCTGGGTTTTGTTATATTAAACACATCTGTAATACAATTTGCAGTAATATAATATAATAATGAATCATTCAAATTTTAATTAACTAAATAATATTCTTATATTTTATTTTCATCTTTTTTTTAATAGTTGCTAGATATTGTGTGGTTTGTCTTATTAAAGGTGCTCTTAATGTAATCATATAATAAAAATTCATTGTTAAATTAATTAAATAATATTGGTAATATATGGCTAATAATATATGGTTCATTCGCTAGATATTGTGGGATTTGTCTTTTTAAATTGATCTGTTATATAATATGCAGGAATGTAATGATGTAATAAAATTAATACAATTATATTTAACTTTTTGTAGTTTACCTGTTTTGTCTTGTTAAAGACATCCATAAAATAATATGCAGTATTATAATAATATAAATAATAATTCAGTGTTAAATTAACAAAATAAAATAAAATTATATTGAATTAAATGTATTGCTTATCTGATATTGTGGATTTCGTCTTATTAAAGACATCAGTAATATAATATGAAATAGTACAATTCATAATTGAATATTAAATAACAATTTAAACTTATAAAATTATGTATAATTTATTTTTTGTAGTTAATTGGCTAGATGTTGTGGGTTTGTATTATTAAAGACATCTGTAAGAGAATTAATATTAATAATAAAATTAATAATATATAATATGTGACCCTGGACCTCAAAACCAGTCTTAAGTCGCTGGGGTATATTTGTAGCAATAGCCAAAAATACATTGTATGGGTCAAAATTATGGATTTTTTTTATGCCAAAAATCATTAGGATAAAATTAAGTAAAGATCATGTTCTATTAAGATATTTTGTAAATTTCTGACCATAAATGCATCAAAACGTAATGTTGATTAGTAATATGCATTGGTAAGAACTTCATTTGGACAACTTTAAAGGCGATTTTCGCAATATTTAGATTTTTTTGCAACCTCAGATTCCAGATTTTCTCGACCAAATAAATATTGTTCCCCATAATAGTAACTACAAACATCACTACTGTTGGTTTGAAAACTCATAAAGGTGTTTTTGTGTGTTTCAGGTTGCTCCCAGCGCCTCTGAAGGATGCAGTGGACGTCTGGAGCTGGAAGAAGTGTTACAGCATGCAGGAAGTCAACTCTGCCCTCAGTAAAGTCCAGCTAGTAGGATACTCTCAGAAAGTGGTGAGCTCCTCATTTCAACACTCCTGTCTAAAATGAAAGGCATAAATCTGTGTAAACTCTGTTTAATCTCTGTCTCTGTCTGTCAGGAGTTGTTTGGAGCAGTGCAGGTCACGCCGTTGAGTTCGGGATATTCTCTGGGCAGCTCAAACTGGATCATTCAGTCGCATTATGAGAAAGTGTCTTATGTGTCTGGCTCATCTCTGCTCACCACACACCCTCAGGTGATGGCACATGCACACCAATCACAGCAGAAACACACCACGACTGCCAACACAGTACTTCAAGACAGACTAAAGCAGCATCACATGTATCCTTGAGAGAGAACACAGTCCCATAATGCATGAAAAAATAATCGTCAAGAGTCAAGTCAAGAGAAATGTTGATTATTAATTTATTCAGTATCATAAAATGTATAAATAATAAAATATTCATTAAAAATAGAATAAAATAAAAAGTAATATTTAAAATGTAATTATTTTACAGCAGGATGTATTAATAAAAAAAATTATTTAATTTTAAATTGATCATTTTACTTAATGTTTGTTATATATTTTATGAATGGCATAACAACATTGAAATCAATTATAAGTCAAGTCCAGATTTGTTATTGCTAACCGAAATAAAGCTGAAAAAATTAAATTAATAAATATTAGATAAAAAAACTTGAGATTAAACAAGGTGAAGTTAAAGTACTAAAATTACTAAAGTTAAAATAAAAATAAATTAAAGCTATATAGAAATTTTAAAATATAAATAAATATTAAAATGAATAAAAATGTCAAAAGCACTAATTAATTAATAAAACTTTAAATAATTAGTTAAGAATGAAGTATAAAACAATAAAATAAATAAAAGCTAATTCAAAATTATAAAAACTCAATAATAATAATAATAATATCTAAATAATAAATAACATAAATTAACTGAAATGAAATAAGTACTAAATTACTAAAACTAAAATAAAATAAATTAACTTAATTAACATAAAATTTACTAAAGCACATAACAAAATTACTAAACCTAAAATGAAAA
>NC_133373.1:37885648-37952415 GCF_049309525.1 Garra rufa
CATTATCCCAGCATTCATGGAGATTTCAGCAGTGAGTTCCGGCAGCCGTGTGTCGTTTTCACGGGTCACCCGTCCCTGCGCTTCGGGGATGTGGTGCACTTCATGGAGCTCTGGGGCAAATCCAGCCTTAATACCATCATCTTCACCGGTGAGATACAGCACATCACCAAACCTTAAACAAATGCATGCTTTTATTCAGAAAGGATGCATTAAACTGATGAAAAGTGACAGTAAAGACATGTAAAATGTAGGGCTGTCATGATTCGTTCATTCTAAAATTTAGAAAAATCCTGGATTTCATTTTGCCCACATTGACTAAGCAGCAAAAGTGGCTCATTTCATGGCCAGAATCCATGAAACGCATTATTAGATTATTATTAGTTTTCCCAAGGCTGCATTATATATTAAACCCATTTAAGGGGAGACACTGCAGGCAAAAACAACATTTTGGGCTTTTAGATTTTTCAAAAAAGTGTTTTTTTCAGACTAGTGGAAAGAAAACACCCAAAAGACACTGTTAAGTGCTTCTTTTATAGCACTTTATCTATTTGTGTCAATAGATTTTAATTACAATCCATATTTTTAAAGGCCGTTTTCTCCAAATGAGTTTTTTTTTCCTACACTGAGCCACAAATCTCCACTTCAGCAGCACTTACACACACCAAACTTGACATTTGTATTCCTGTCTATATCCTGAAGGTTTTTACAGAGGGATTTGTTCATTTATAATTTGCTTGATTTTATACGACATTTTCTTCCCCCCAAAATGTTTTTTCAGAATTATGGAGTGACAAAATGAGATACCCAAAATCCCCTCTGTAAAAACATTTGACTCTAATATGTCAAAAAAATGAAACAAGAATTTTGAAACTGACTTTACTAGAAATGTATGCAAATTAGTGCATATTTCATTAAATAATGCCTTATTTGCATATTTTTAACATTTTTGAATTTTTTTATAATTTAATTTAAAAACATTTAAATTTTTCTATAATCAGTTTTAATGGTTAAATATTTTTTTTATGATTGATAAATCAAAAAGACTGTCTGATTAATTGAGTTTTACAGTTTTGTTTTTATCAAATTATTTTCTGGATTCTATTTTAATGCTTAAATTTAAAAATCAAAAACATCTACAATTAATTGATTTTATTCAAATAAAATGTTCTTAAGTAAAATTGTTGTAGATTAATTGATTAATCGATAAATTAGTCGATAGATTAATCAATATAAAAATAGTCGTTAGTGGCAGCCCTAGTACAATGTTACAAAAGATTTCATTTTCAAATAAAACATGGATTATTATCAGAAATGTTTCTTAAGGAGCAAATCGGCATATTAGAATGATTTCTGAAGAGTCATGTGACACTGGAGTAATGACGCTTAAAATTCAGCTTTGATCACAGAAATAAATAATAAATATATTCACATAAAAAACAGTTATATGAAATGGTAAAAATATTTTACAATATGTCGCAACAAGTCTCTGGGGTATATTTGTAGCAATAGCCAAAAATACATTGCATGGGTCAAAATTTTTGATTTTTCTTTTATGCCAAAAATCATTAGGAAATTAAGTAAAGATCATGTTCCATGAAGATTTTTTGTAAAATTTTTGATTAGTAATATGCATTGTTAAGAAAATAATTTGGAGAACTTTAAAGGTGATTTTAAAGATGATGTATATATCTCAATTTTGTAAAATTGTACCTTATGACAGGTTTTGTGGTCCAGGGTCACATATTACTATTTTTACTGTATTTTTTATCAAATAAGGGCACTCACAAAAGCCCTTCATGCTCGCATTTTACTCCAAAATCAAAAGAAAAAATATATTTTGCATAGACTTTGTTTAGGATCATTAAGATTTTTTGCATGGATTGTCACAGTGTTTTCTACAAACAAATATTTTTTATAATGATTTGATAATGATGCAAAATCCCCAGTAGAAAACCATTAGAATGTCTAGAGCCGTTGCCATGGAAACTGGGAGGTACTGGAAAATTGACTTGAAATGCTTTCAGGCCCTGAATGTGATGTAGTTTAATCTCCAGTCTGAAACGCTTTGACCTCTGACTCTTAATGACGCGTGCCTCTCAGAGCCGGACTTCTCTTACCTGGACGCTTTGGCTCCGTACCAGCCGCTGGCGATGAAGTGCGTTTACTGTCCCATAGACACACGCCTCAACTTCCACCAGGTGTCCAAACTCCTGAAGGACATCCAGGTACAGTCTGGAAAGTCAAATGTCCTCGGTGTGCCCATTAAAACAGTTGATTGAATTGGCCTGACGTGTTCTCATCTGTTTTCCTGTCAGCCTCTTCATGTGGTGTGTCCCGAGCCGTACACGCAGCCTCCTCCGTCTCAGCCTCACCGCTCAGACCTGATGCTGGAGCTGCAGCCTCCGCCCATGGCCTACCGCCGCTGCTCCGTCCTGGGGCTTCCCTTCAGACGCCGCTATGAGCGCATCCACCTGCTGCCTGAGGTCAGAATAAATCTGAATATCTCTCAAAGATTTATTTTCAACCACATACAGATTAATAGGTTTTTACCATGTATTAATATTTAATATTCCTATATGTGAACCTGGACAACAAAACCACGGGTATATTTGTAATAATAGCCAAAAATACATTGTATAGTTCAAAATGATCGATTTTTCTTTTATGCCTAAAATCATTACGATATTAAGTAAAGATCATGTTCTGTGAAGATATTTTGTAAATTTATAAATATATCAAAACTTAATTTTTGATTAGTAATATGTATTGCTAAGAACTTCATTTAGACACATTTAAAGGTGATTTTCTCGCACCCTCAGATTGCAGATTTTCTGGAAATATTTCGGCCAAATATTGTCCTATCCTAACAAACCATACATCAATTGAAAGCTTATTTATTCGGCTATATGTATAAATCTCAGTTTAAAAATATTGACCGTTTTGACTGGTTTTGTGGTCGAGGGTCACATATTGAATTAGCTTTTATTTTTAGATTTTCAGTTAAGTTTATTCCAAATACCTTTTTATTTATTTATTTACTTATTTCAGTTTTAGGTTATATATATATTAGTTTTTTTTTTTTTTAATTAGTTTTTTTTTTAATGTCAAAAACAGTGTTATTTTAATAATTTTATTTAATATTTTTAGTTTTTCAATTTAATTTTAGTTTAATTTTTAGTAATGTCCTTTTGTCTTTTTTATTATTATTTTTTTTAAATGTTTTTAAATAGTTTATTTAATTTTAGTTTTAGTCAGTAATTTTAGATTAAAGGTTGTATCAGCGATTTCTAGCCTAAAACATAAAGTGTCAATTTCAGCTGACCTTTCTTCACGATCCGCTCGCTGCCTGCCCCATAAATTGTCTGTGAAAAAACCGCGTCTCTCTGGTCAGCCTAGGGTCCGAGATATGCCAAAAAAAACAATCGGCACTACCAACCTTTCCACAGATAAACAAACAGTGTTCCAACCAATCAGCGTCAGGGGTTTGGTGTTGTGGACTTTCCTACTGGTGCAGGGATGTGAGGGAGGCGGAGCGAAAGTCCTCAACACCAAACCCCTGACGCTGATTGGTTGGAACACTTGTTTGTTTATCTGTGCAATAATTGTTTTTTTGGCATATCTCGGACCCTAGGCTGATCAGAGAGACGCGTTTTTTTCACAGACAATTTATGGGGCAGGCAGCAAGCGGATCGTGAAGAAAGGTCAGCTGAAATTGACACTTTATGTTTTAGGCTAGAAATCGCTGATACAACCTTTAACTTAGACTTATTTAGTTTGTTGCTGATGTAACATTTCTAATTTTCGGTTAGTTAAAATTAGTTTATTTTATATTATAATGTTATTTATATATTGTTATCATTAGCTTTAGTTTTTTTTGTGTGTATTTCTAGTTACATTTTAATTTAAGTTACATTATAATAATGTTCCTGTGTCATTTTTTTTTATAATTTAATATAAATTGCTACAAATATAATTAATATTTCTAAATACTTTTCATTTGAAATTTAGTCAGCTTGTTTAGTCAGTAATTTTTTTAATTGTTTTTTACATATTTTAAATATTTTGAAATAGTTTATTGAATTATAGTTTTAGTCAGTGAGTCATTTTAGTTTAACTTGTACTTATTTTAGTTAGTTGCCAATGCAACATTTCTAATTTACCTTTAGAATTTTTAATCAATTTTTTTAGTATTTGTATACAGCTGTAATGTTTATTATTATTTTGAATTAGCTTTTATTTTTGCATTTTCAGTTCATTTTAATTTTTTTTGTTACATTTCTACAGTAGTTTATTTGTTTTTATTTTTATTGTATTCAGTTCAGTAATTTTAGTATTTAAAAAACTTATTTGACTTATTTTCAGTTATTTTAAGTTTGAACACAAATACATTTGTAATAGTTTTAGTTTTTGTTAATTAGTACAACACTGGTCAGAAAGCATAAAAAGTATTTCTCTATGATGCTGCTAGCTTGTCAGGCATCTGTTGAGTTTGCTCAGCATCTCAGTCTCTTTTCTCCTGGTAAACCTCCAGCTTGCCAAATCTCTGGTGCCGTCAGAGATTAAAGCGGGCGTCTCTGTCGCTACAGTGTCTGCGGTTCTGCAGTCTAAGGACAACAAGCACGTTCTGCAGGTCAGTGAGTGTGTGAACACAGCATGTGCTCGGTGCAACAACCTGATAAATGCCGACCCTGCCCTTGACTCCTGTCATGCATCAATTTGCCTACATTTTTCTGAACACTGTCTGAAGCATTTTTAGCCCACTTTAGAACCAGTTGCATCATGCTTGCCTTGTAAACTACAGTTTATTCTTCCAGCATGAACCCAAAGGCATTCAGATTTAAAAAATGCAAAACTCCCTAGCCAGTTTACCAAGATTTTTTTTCTTTTTTGTGGAAAATCACAACCATGAGCACAAAAAAATTGAATAGCAATATTCTCAGTGTTCTGGTTAATGATATCTATCACAATATGCAATTTTTGTCTAAAGTGATTAAAAAAAACTGAAAAAGTAAAGGTACTACTATTATAAATAATATACTATTAATCACGTAATAGTAAAAAACAAACCAAAAAAAATAAATAAAAATCTAATATTTTAACAATGTAAAATTATTAATCAGTTTAATTGGTTTTCTATATTCAAAAATAGTAATCTATGATATAATAATAATAATAATAATAATAATACATAACTCTTAAAAATTAAAATTTATTTAATTTTTTTACAATAACATTTATTTTAATACAATAATTAAAATGCTATTTTATGGCATAGTTTTATAATTTAAATAAAAAGTAGGTTTTTTTAATCCAAGCAAAAAGGAAAGTTTTTTTCACAACCATGATAGAAAATAAATAATAATAAAAATGAATAAATTAAAAAAAATAATAATTGAAAACAATTCAAATGCATTTTGTTACATATTATTATATTATTTTAAAATACATTATACCGTTTTAATTTACAAACAAAAATAAGTTTTTTTTTAAATAAGGGTTTTTTCACAACCATGATAGAAAATAATAATATATATATTTAAAATAGGAATTATTTAAAAGAATTTAAACACATTATTTTACATATTGTTATATTATTTTAGAATACATTATACAGTTTTATATTCCAAACTAAATTTTAAAAAGCAAGGCTTTTTTTCACAAATATTATAGAAAATAAAATAATAATAATAATAATATATTTAAAATAGGAATTATTTAAAATAATTTAAATACATTATTTTACATATTATTATATTATTTTAAAATACATTATACAGTTTAATATTTCAAACTAAAAATGTTTTTTTTTTAAAAGCAAGACTTTTTTCACAACCATGATAGAAAATAAATAAAAATAAATGTTTTAAAAATAAGAATTATTTAAAATAAATAAAATACATTATTTTACATATTATTATTATTATTATTATATTATTTTAAAATACATTATACAGTTTTATATTCCAAAGAAAAATTAGTTTTTTTTAAAAAGCAAGGCTTTTTTCACAACCATGATAGAAAATAAAATAATAATAAATGTATTAAAAATAAGAAATATTTAAAATAAATAAAACACATTATTTTACATATTATTTTCAAATACATTATACAGTTTTATATTTCAAACAAAAATGAGGTTTTTTTTAAAAAAAAAGCAAGACTTTTTTCACAACCATGATAGAAAATAAAAAAATAAAAAAGAAAGGTTTGTGTGAGCATTGTAAATAAAAAGAGCATAAAGTATAAAATAAAAATGGATTATGATAATAATATGAAAAATAATATTTTATTTGTTTAAAGTAACTTTTTGAAAGTAAATCAATTTTTAGTAGCTAACAAAACTCATTAAAATTCAAATTTATCAGCATAGTTTCTTAATCCAAACAAAAAACAAGGCTTTTCACATCATTTTTACTTGTTCATTTCAAGGCTAGTTCAGCAGCTTTGCCACTAACAAAAAAAAAAAAGTTTTGGTCTAGTTTGTACTAATCTGAACAATGCCTGAAACTTTGTGTTACGAGCAGTTTATGTTTATTTGCCTCTCTATGATGAATCGCTTCTTGTATTCCTCATTTGTAAGACATCTGCGTAACTAGATTTGCATTTACATACTTGTGTGAGTGTCTCAAGCCTAATAATACTCTATTAAGCTCATATTTGCGCGTTTGTGTGTGTTTTGTAGCCGGTGCCCAAACCCGCTCCGGTGCCGCCCAGTAAGAAGAGGAAGAGGGTGATAGAGGAAGCACCAGAGGTCCTGAACCCCAAACCCCTGCTGAGCGGGGCGGTTCCTCTGGAGCCTTTCCTGGCCATGCTGTACAAGGTACCACATACAGTACACTCCATATGTGCCCTAACCAGTCAACTCGTTCTGTACAGGACTTTACAGTGCGACCATTTCAGTCACATTTGCGACTGAAAACTAGGGCTGCACAATTATCTTATTAAATCATAATTGTCGATTATTCTCTTGAAATTGTAATTGCAATTATTAATTACAGTTATCACAATTTACATTGATTAATGTTTTAAATAGCTTTATATTATTGTTTGAAGCAACTGCATGCCATAATTTTATATTTTCTAATTAGATATATTTTTTTATCCATGTGCGAGCTATTGAGCTCTGTGAAACAGCCAATCAGAGCAGAGCTCATTAATATTCATGAAGCTTCCAAATAAGCCAATAACAGAGCATTTCGTTCTAGGGGCAAATCCTAGGGTTCTAAATGGACCTGTAAAACCATTTCTGGAGATTTTTTGCCCTTTCCTATGCCAAATACCTTCTATGTAGATATCATAGAACAATTTTAAATATTCTCTCAATGCATTCTATGGCACCTTTAATACATTAATATTCACAATGAGCAATAGCTACATTCGCTAAATAAGTTATTCTTTGTTAAAAACTCTTAAATGATGTACTTTTCAGAAACTGAAAGCTGTTTTGTTCACAGTGTTTAATGCTAGAAACTTGCTAATGCTAGAAAAATGTTAGAATCATGCTAACTACATTCTAATCATGTTAGCAAAATGTTTAGCTAATAATCTAATCTCTCTATATAAAGTTCAAAACTTTAAGCTTTTACAGCTGCTAGGCTTTCTCAAGCCAACCTAAAGTTTGTATTGACAGACTTTTTTTTTTTTTTTATCTAGTTCTGTTTTAATTACATTTTTTTTTTAAAGCTTATAAAATATATTTTTTGTTGTAAAAATGCCATTACAAAGGTAAAAACAAAACTTCCCTTGTAAATCACTTTAAGGAGTCAAATATCACCTCGTAATGGGAAGGCTACTTTTTGATCAGATTTTTAGATTATTGATTAGAAGGTGCTCCTGTTATTTTGACTGTGCTCCTCAGTTTTTTAGGAGCAAGCCAAGTGCTCATGTGTGAAGAGAGTTGAATAGAGTTCAGAGTGCCTGTAGGTTCAAGTCAAGTCGGGACAAGCGTTGGATGAGTGACTTGAGGAGTGTCTATAGCGGCTTTCACCTGTGAAATCCAGTCTGTGTGACGTCCCGGGGCGGTAGAAAGAAAAGCGCACACCTGACGGTGGTAATTCAAGCGGTACGACCCACTGACGCAGAGATGTGCGCCTAAAGAGACGTGGCTAGAATGTCCCGCCGCCAGCGCTAACCTCATTGTTGGCCAACTAAATGAAAAGCGGGATGGAGTAAGAGAAATCCAGCGCTCCATTAGCATGCAGGGAAACGGCAAACTCCTCATTTGCTTTGGATCCCAAACGGCAGATTCTGGCAGCACTTCTGCAGGCGCCCGGAACATCGATTAGACGCTAATTAAACTGGAAGCGAAATGAATTTCTCTAGTGATTGTAAAGGAAGGTGATCCTGCTGAAGGTGACTTTGTGAGCTGCTAATGAAGTCGAGCCTGGGTTTGTCGGAGAAGTGCTGCTTTAGTGCTGAAGATACGGCATGATTATTTTTTTGATGTACAGTGGCCTGAAAAATGATTTCTGAGAACTTAAGTCACACTTATAAATGTTGAGATGTCGTTGCATTTGATTAAGCATCATCTACAGAACTATTTTCTCAAATTGAACTTCATTTATGTGTTAAGCATAACAATGCAAGGTGATTTTAGTGCATTTATAAAGATAGTTCTCAACATTTTTTGGTCTACTATAATTGAATTCATCAAAATTAATGATCATTTTATTAAGTGAGCTCATTATTTCAGCATTTTAGGTAAAAAAAAACTTTTAACTTAGTATTTTAACATTACTTACATATTTTAAATTACATTTAATTTTTAGTTTTTATTTTAATTTTAGTACAGGTTTATTAGTTTTGTTTAGTGATTTGCTTCCGTCAATTCATTAGCTTTTTTGTCATTTCACTTATTTTTTTATTTTAGTTTTAGGGCCAATATTTTAATCTAATATTTAAATTTTTATTCTATTT
The DNA here is from genome assembly GCF_049309525.1 of Garra rufa. Taxonomy (NCBI): domain Eukaryota; kingdom Metazoa; phylum Chordata; class Actinopteri; order Cypriniformes; family Cyprinidae; genus Garra; species Garra rufa. The sequence goes on from NC_133373.1 coordinate 37,894,565, forward strand.
TTGGAATTAGTTACATACTCTTGTAATATTTATTACATTTTCTAAATTAGCTCCATTGAAAATTCTCCATTTTCATATTAATTTATTTTTGGTTTTAATAATTGTATTTGTTTTTATAATTTTTATTCAATAATAATTCAGTAATAATAGTTTATTGAAGTATTTACATTTTGCTTTATTTTTAAAACAGTAGATAAAGTATATATATATATATATATTTTTTTTTTTTTTTTTATGTTAGTATTACTATTTTGGTATTAGTTACATGCTGTTGTAATACTTATTCAAATGTTAAATTTATAGTTAATTTAAATTAATATTGTTTTCAGATATTTACATTTTTGTTTTAGTTTTATTTGTTTAAATTCTGCATTTTAGATTTAGTCAATAAAACACTGATTTGTATTTTGATATTTTGATGCCTTATATATTAGATTGGTACATAATATATATATATATATATATATATATATATATATATATATTATATACCGGAAATATAAATTGTATAATGTATGTTTTTTGGAAATTATTATTTTGGTATTAGTTACTATTGTAATATTTATTCCAATTTTAAATTAGCTTTTGTTTTATATTCTCTGTTTTCATATTAATTTTATTTTGGGTTTTAGTCATTTTATTTATTTGTATCATTTTAATTGAATAATAATGATACTTTTTCAAATATTTACATTTTGCCTTATTTTTAAAAACTATTTTGTACTATCATTTTAATTCAATAATAATTCAATAATAATAATAGTTAATATTTACATACCATTGTAATATTTATTCAAAATTTAAATTGGGTTTTATTTTAATATTCTCATATTGTTTTATATTCTCTATTTTCATATTAATTTTATTTTAGGTTTTAGGTTTTTAATTTTATTTATTTTCATCCTTTTTATTTAATAATAATAATAATTCAATAATAACAGTTTATCTTTTTTCTTCAAATATTTACATTTAGCTTTGTTTTTTTTAAACAATGTATATTAATTGTATATAATTATTTTTTTTAATGATTATTTTACTATTACTATGTTGGTATTAGTTACAATTGTAATATTCGTTCAAATTTTAAATTAGGTTTTATTTTTATATTCTCCGTTTTCAAATATTTACATTTGCTTTATTTTTATTTTAGTTTTAATAGTTTGTAGTTTGGTTTAGTCATTTTAATATTCAGCTTAAACTTATTTCAGCTAGTTGTCAAAACAACACCAAACACCCTAGCAACCACCTAGCAACAGGCAAAATGCCAAAACATTGGCCTAGCAACTACGTAGCAACATAACAAAACTTCGGAACACTTAAGCAATATCCTGGCAACCATTCTCAACACCCTAGCAACCACATTACTAGCTAATAACCACCTTAGCAATCACATTATAACAAAACACAAAACAAATAGTGATTTTACAGTAATAAGCTGATGTATTGTGGAGTGGTTATGATCTCATTCTCTCACACACATCTGAGTGCTGCTGCTGAGCGTCCCGCTGAGAGCCTGTAGGTTTGACCGCAGCTGTTATCCCGCCGTAAAACGTCCCAGATCTCCAGCATTAACTGATAACCTGAGAGCAGCGCTCAGATGAGACTCCTGCTCTTCAACAAATAAACGGGAATGAGCCAATTAAAACTAATCAATCCCACGATGAACTATGAGACGCATATTGAGTGTTGTGCTGGAGTAATTAACATCGCTTATAGCTCTCTGTAGTAATTAAACAGCCTGAGACAGAGTCAATTCAAAATGAGCAAAAAAAAAATTGATAATGAGAAAATTTTCATCATGAGAATTGCCAGTACAGTATTATTTTAGTAATATTTATATATTATAGTATTTATTATTATTTTTGCTTTTATTTTTATATTTTTGGTTTTTATTTAGATTTTAGTATCTTTTATGATTTTGTCATTTTAAGTAGTTTTCATGTGTTATTTTATTATTATTTAATTATTATATTTATGTTTTGTTCATTTAAATGTGCTTTTTTTTTTTTTTTTGATTTCTGTTTTAATAATTTTATCAGCTCAACTTAAAATTATTGTATTATAATATATACATAGTATATACATATTCTGAAATATATTTTTATTTATTTAGTGTTATTATAGTTAACTAAAAGAAAAAACAAAACCATTTTGCTTGAAATAAACTAAAATATAAAAAGGTAAACATTAATTTTAATTTACCTTGATGTACTTAAATATCTAAAACTGAAATAAAAATGGATGAACTACATAGACAAGTAACAAACATGTAAAAATGAATACATGCATAAAAAATGACAAACAAAATAAAAAAAATAAATAAAAGTAAAACGAATTAAAAATATGAATAAAACCATAATGGTATCCCAATTATGTTGTATTATTTTATGCATATAGATATTGTTTTATTTATAGTTTATTCAAAATAGAAATATTTTCTAACAATATAAGTCTTTACTATCACTTTTTATTAATTTAACACATCCTTAACATAAAATTATAAAAAAAGAAAGAATGAACATTTTCTGACCACAAACTTTTTAAATGGTAGTTTATATTGTTGCAAAATATTTCTATTTTAAATAAATGCTGTTCTTTTTAACATTTTATTTATTATAGAATTTCTGAAGGATCATGTAACACTGAAGACTAAAGTGCTGCTTTGCATCACAGGAACAAATTACATTTTAAAATAAATTTACATAGAAAACTGTTATTTTACACTGAAATAATATTTCACAATATTACGGTTTTTTTCTGGATTTTTGATTAAATAAATGCAGCCTTGATGAGCAGAAGAAACTCTTTAAAAAAAAAAAACATTAATAATCTTACTGATCCCAAACTTTTGAATGACAGACTGTGTGTATGTATGTATGTATATATATAAATTATTTTTAATAGCAAAATGAAAATAGTATGTGAAATAACCCATTATGCAACACTAAAAGTTTCAAAAGGCTAATATTGACAGCATGATTGTGTTCAACCTGTCTGGTGGCAGAATGGCATCAGGGAGGTGAAGGTGGAGGAGACGGCAGACGGGCACATTCTTCACCTGCAGGCGGAAGACGTGCTCATCCAGCTGGAGGAAGACGGGACACACATCATCTGTGACAACAACGAGCCGCTGCGGACGGCACTCAGAGACCTGGTGCTCCACTTCCTCCAGAAACTATGACCTCTGACCCCAGCGCCTCGCCTGCGGCCGATAATAGCTGGACGCGAATGAAAAGTGGCTGTAATAACATTGCCTCTGCACATCCCCAGCCAGAAACTACTGTGTGTGGCTGATGAACTCATCCCTTACATCTGTAGACAGATTTCCATGAGGTATTATTGTTTAGTAGACATCAGGATGGAGACTTTTATTTGTTTTATATCATTGTAAAATAAGCTTTTGGAATAAAACTTTTTTTTCTGTGTTTTCTAAAGCCTGTTTTCTCTCATTTGAAATTCAGATGATGTTGTTTATTCCACATGGCCAAGTTATGAGATGTGCCAGTTGATGGCATTTGGTGTAACTGACATCAGATCTAACGTTGCCTTGCCTTGCCTTTTATGTTTCACAAAACAAAGTAATTCATGATGGTGATTAGGGATGCACCGAATGTTCGGCAACCGAAATTATTCAGCTGAAAATAGCGAAAAAAAAGCTCTTTTGGTGTTCAAATAAGTGAAAAGGCAGAATAAATGATACCGAACAATGACGTGATGCAATCAAATAGAGGTGTGCACTAATGCAGCAAACATGCCAACAGTGTGCAAGCATTCAAAACTGTATGAGAAAGACGCAAAAATCTTTACAAGCACCGACAGCACGAACCACATCGCATGTCCTCCATGAGAAGAGAAAGAGCTGGTTGTTGCTGGTTACTGTATGATGACTGAAATCACCAAATGGCCTTAAACAAAGACTATAGAATACCCAAGACGTGTCACTCGTACAGTTTTGAATGGGGAAAAATGCAACGCTCATTATGGCCGCGAAGCCCCGCCTTCTTAGTGAAAGAGCCAATCGTTGATTAGTAAAGTCAGCGCGTCACTGCAGCTGCCGTCAGAAGTCCCGGTTGCTATAGAAACAGTCGGCGCTCTGAGACGTGCGCTCAGTACTGCGCATGCGCACTGGCTCATTTAGCCGGAAAAATAAGCGTTTTTTTTAACTCTATTGGAGCACAAGGAATCATATTTATGAGGCAGTTCTTGTTGGATTTCTTTGGAGATTTAAAATAAGAAATTTAGTCTTAAGCTTGGTTAACAGTTTTGGAGAATTTGATGTTTCCCCATTCAAAGAGATAGGAGCTGCACTTGGGTTGTGGCTAGAGGGTATACAGCTCAGACCGGAAACTAACAATGAAATTAATTGTTCTACCTATTAGATTGTGTTTTATTAACGTCTACACCTACCCCAACCCTAAACTTAGCCCTTACTATAATACAAAAAAAGTATTATTGTTGTACAGTGTGACAAAAATAACGTTAGACTGATGTGCGCATGCCCAGTAGCCTTAGCTGTATCCCTTCTAGACTTTACCCTGCACTTGCCTGGCCAGAGGCGTTTCAAAGATGGCCGCCGAGTGACATGCCTTAAAGGGACTTTGCCTTAAATCAGTAGTAAATAAACTACAGAATGTTATGTTGTCTAAGACACGCACAGATTTATTCTGTCAGCTCTGCACAAGCTCCTTAGCCAGGGTTCAAAGTCCAAAGCGCCAGGGAAATCTGTGCTGAAACAGTGTGATGAGAATCATTCAGAAATCTGCTGCTGTCAGCAAAAAGTAGTACTGAGGTCTTCTTGTGGGTTTCCGCCAAAATAAAAGTCAACGTTCATAAATGTTAGTATTGTAATTTTACTGTTGTTCTGTAAATAAAAAAGTAACAAAAACAGTGCTAACAATCATTCCAACAACAGCTCTATTAATACATGTATTTCAACACACTTCTTTGCTCAGCAAGGCTGCATTTATTTGTACATTAAAAACACATGCCTGATTCAAGAACGGGGTCTTAAAAATGGCCAAAGAATATTATTTTACTGACTTATTCATTTTAAGTTAAATTGTGCTTTGTTGCTCAGCTATAATGTTCACTAGAATGTTACAAATGTTCAGTGTTAAGCAGTGTTGTTTCGTCAACGATGACGAAATCATTTCGTTGACGCCACTTTTTTTCATGACGATAACGAGACGGTGACGAGATAAAAATGGCTCGTTGATGACTAAAACATGACGAGACGTGTGTGAGTTTTCGTTGACGAGACGAGAATAGACGAAAATGTTAGTGGGTGGTCCGTCAGACGTTTAAAATGCACAACATTTCTGCTTATTGTGCATGCCGATTAAAACTTAAAAAGTATCTGACGCTATGGCAAGCCGTTTTAGCATTAAATACTCTTTGCTATACTAGTATGGCAAGCCGTTTTAGCATTCCATCCTTGTTTGTCTTTTATGTTCTAAAACATTCCTTCATTATTGTAATTATTGGTGAAAATAGTCGATCCGGAAGCTCACATTGTGTTGAACTATAGATCTGCTATTTTCAGAACTTATAAGTGACACTACCCAACAGCAAAATACTTACTGACCTACATTAATTTGTTAAAAGACTACTTTTTTCCCTTTTTTTGACTAAAACTAGACTAAAACCTTTTTCGTCTACTAAAATTGGACTAAAACTATCACATTTAGAAGTGACTAAAATTTGACTAAAACTAAGAAGCATTTTAGTCCAAAAGACTAAGACTAAGACTAAATCTAAGATGGTTGTCAAAAACAACACTGGTGTTAAGTAGATATTTTTAAATTGTTGTTTTGTAATTAATGTATTTTTTTTGAAAAGCAAGACAAAACTGTAAATAGCACATTTTGGCTATTTAATTTATGCAACGGTGAAAAAAATTGGCAAAACACATGGGGGAAATTTGTCATTTGTTTTGTAATCAGCCTTCGGCCCAGTGTTTAATTTTGTTCGGCTTCGGCCAAGAATTTTCATTTTGGTGCATCCCTATTGGTGATAATAATGAAAGGATGAATGTTTTACATTCACTGGAGCACAAAAGCGGTCTTAAGTAGCACGGCTATATTTTGTGGCAATAGCCTACACTACATTGCATGGGTCAAAATTATTGTTAATCATTCAGTCAAAAATCATTAGGATAATAATAAGTAAAGATCATGTTCCATGAAGATATTTAGTAAATTTCCTACCATAAATATATCAAAACTTAATTTTTGATTAGTAATATGCATTGCTGTTAACTTAAGTTGGACAATTATAAGGCGATTTTCTCAGTATTTAGATTTTTTGGCACCATCAGATTCCAGAGTTTCAAATAGTTGCATATCGGGCAAATATAAAATGAGAAAAAGGACCCTTATGACTGGTTTTGTGGTCCAGGGTCACATATCAAACCAAACACAGAGCGAAGCCAACAAATCTTTGAATTAACACAAGTATATAAGCAGCTTCTTACCTCTCTGTAGCACCTTTACACTTACATATCATTTCTTCTGAAGATTGCTTGCATCTCTTCTTGATTCGAGCTTGAGGATTATGAGTTAAACCACATTTATTCGAAAGAAAATCTCAAGGGTTGACATGCTGAAACAACAGATGACGTGTTGAAAACGAAGGTTTGTTTGTGGTTAGTAGATGATGCTGATAATTAATGTGATGAGCTCCACCTGTGCTCCCATTGCTAATTGAAATAAAGCTGAAATAGTAATATAATATTAGATTAAAACAAATAATAATAATGAGAAATGTTGAGAAATGAGAAACTAAACTAAATAGACAATAACTAAAAAAAATTATAAATCACTTTTATTAATTAAAAATAAAACTGAATTAAAATGATATATAATCATTAGATGAAACACTTAAATGAAAATGAAAAATGCTGCCTTGGCAACTAACTGAAATAAAAGGCGAGACACTGCAGGTGAATAGGATAAAAAAAAATTAACAAATATTTATCACTTTACTTACTCAGTTGATTGATTACACTGATAATTGCAAACATTTTTGTTTTCTAAAAATGTTAGGTTTAAATATGCAAATGAGGCATTATTTAATGAAATATATGCTAATTTGCATACATTTCTAGTACAAAAATCTAAACACTGGATGAAGTCAGTTTCAAAATTTTTGTTTAATTTTTTTGACATATTAGAGTTTTTTTGGGTGGGTATCTCATTTTGTCACTCCATATTTCATATTTCTTTTATTTAAAGAACAGACAGAAAAAAAATGTATAAAATCAAGCAAATGATATGATATGAACAAATCCCTCTGTAAAAACCTTCAGGATATAGTCAGAAATAAAAGTGTAAAGTGTGGTGTGTGTAAGTGCTACTGAAGTGGAGATTTATGGCTCAGTGTAGGAGAAAAACACATTTTGAGAAAACGACCCTAAAAAATATGTATTGTAATTGAAATCTATTGACACAAATAGATAAAGTGCTATAAAAGAAAGCACTTAACAGTGTTTTTTGGATGTTTTCTTTCCACTAGTCTGAAAAAACACTTTATGAAACACCAAAAAGCTTAAAATCTCAAACTTGACAGGTGCATGAAAAAACTGTTTTTGCCTGCAGTGTCTCTCCTTAAAGTACTAAAATGTATTAAACCAAAACTGAAACAAAAATAAATTAATGCAAAATGGAATGGAATGGAATTGACTAATAAAAAGGATAATACATGATAAAAAAATGCACATAAAATCATTTAAATCAAATGTAAAATGAAAACTGAAAATATCAAAATAAAAGTGAATTCATAATATTAATAAATACTACAACAGTATATAAATATTTCTAAAATATCACTGCTGAGTGAACTTGAGAACCGACTTTGTGAATCCAATAAAAATCAACAAAACACATGATTTAAAGATGGAAAGACTTAAAACATGATGAAGGAAAGAGAGAAGAAAGTGAAGAGAAAAGTCCTGCAAGTCCTAACGACATTTATATGTGACCCTGGAGCACAAAACCAGTCTTAAGTATCACGGGTATATTTGTAGCAATAGCCAAAAATACATTGCATGGGTCAAAATGATCGATTTTTCTTTTATGCCAAAAATCATGAGGCTATTAAGTAAAAATGATGTTCCATGAAGATATTTTGTAAATTTTGTAAAATATCAAAACTTCATTTCTGATTAGTAACATGTATAGCTAAGAACTTCATTTGGACAACTTTCAATATTTAACTCGATATTTAGATTTTTTTTTCAAATAGTTGCATCTCAGCCAAATATTGTCCTATCCTAACAAACCATACATCAATGGAAAGCTTATTTGTATTCAGATGATGTTTTCGAAAAACTGACCCTTATGACTGGTTTTGTGGTCCAAGGTCACAAATGTCTTCAGTGTCCGAATACACTTTGGGGCCACAGTCAAAAGTTCAGGATGATGAATATGAACCTCAGCCTAGTTTTTGTACATTCATAATGTAATCCAGCCCAGCACTCTGTGGTTTGAAAGGAGTTTGGACTGAAGCCTTGAAACACACTGCAGCAGAGTTTGATATCTGTGCTGTAAGGCGATCTCTCTCTCTCTCTGTCTCTCTCTCTCTCTGTGCACTGCTATCATGTGTGTCTCTCATGGGTGCTGTAAACACACACTACATCCAGCTGTATGTGTTACTATTAGGAGTGCTGGGAAACCCGTGTCTGGATACCAATCCTGTAGTTATTATTCCGGTTAAAGTCATTAGTACTATTAGAACTATTCTCTATTGAGTGCTGCTGTGGGAGGAATTATGAGTGATTTTATGATAAGGCAAGTGTCATTATTACTAGAGCTCATATTAGGGTTATTGATTTTCACAAACCCCGAACCTAAAGAGGATTTCATCTGGCAGTCGTCGTGAAACAAACATGGCTATTCAGAAACATGGCATGTGCTTTTGGAGATGTAAATAAAATAAAATACCTCCACAAATGAATCTGGTAAACCTTCAAGACTCTGGTATATGGGCCATTCCACAGAACTGGTCCAAAGTCAGTGATGGAAAATTTGTCTTTTTCCAAAAAAAAAAAAAAAAAATGGTATGCAAATTGTATAATATCCAATGTACACATTTCTAGTAATTGTGCAGTTAATTCTCATATTGTAAATTCAGAAAAATTCGGAATATTTGTCCTCTCCCCAAATTTGTCATAACCGAAACACAGTAATATATACCTAGATATAAAAAGTTTGTCATAATAAACTTTAAGTTGGTTTGAAAAAGCCTGATCAGAAAGTGTGAAAAAGTTTTATAAATTGGAGAAATGTTATGGTTTTCAGACCGAAAAAGATGATTTGAAGACATTAACATGTTTCTGACATGATTAGCCTGTTACTGACATGTTGTTAGCATGATTAGAATGCCGCTAACATGATGTTAACATTAGTAGCCTGTTGTTAACATAGCAAGTTACTAGCATGTTTCTAGCATGATTAACATGTCAATAGTGTGTAAGCATATTTTAACATGATTAGCAAGTTATTAGCATGTTACTAGCATGATTAGAATGCTGCTAACATGATGCTACCATTAGTAGCCTGTTGTTAACATGATTAGCAAGTTGCTACTAGCATGATTACTCCAAACAAATTTCCATGATTAGCATGTTGTTAGCATGTTTCTAACGTGATTAACATGTTAGCATGTTTTAGCATGGTTAGCAAGTTATTAGCATGTTACTAGCATGATTAGCGTGGTGTTAGCAGGTTTCTAACATAATTAACCTGTTACTAGCATGATTAGAATGTCGCTAGTTTGATGTTAGCATTAGTAGCCTGTTGTTAGCATGATTAGCAAAGGCACTAGCATGTTGGCAATGTTGGCTCATTTGAACATTCCGTCAATGTAAGTCTATGGGATTTTTCCCAGTTTAATCGTCATTTTTAGGAAAACTGTAAGTCTGATCAGTTAGAAAAGATATAGCAACTTAAGTCAGACCAGTCTGAAGAGTGAGTATAAGGTTTTTTTTATACATCTTTGCAAATGGCATTTCTTAATAATGTAAACATTACGGCTCGTAATCCCACGGCAGAGGGGGCGGGGCGAGCAGAGCTCATTAGCATTTAAAGGTACATGCAACAGAATAGCTCACTCTAAAAAGGATTGATTTGGACAAAGGTATAAAGAGTGTTTTTTACACTACAATTGAGAAATTTTAACCAAAGTATGTTATAGACTTCTCATTAAGACCCTAAAGAATCATATCAACTTGTGGAAAATGGGCATCCGATAACCCCTTTAAAGTTACGCAAAGATTTTTCAGACTTTTGAACACATTTACCTCAAAATGATTGGGGCTTATCTACTCACCCCTTGTAACTATGAGAGAGAGAGACACAGGAATATTTCCTGATCAAAAATGCAGGGGTGTAGTTAAAATGAGTCTCAGCCAATGGACTAAAACATACACTGGTTTAGTAGTGACATGAAAATGCGGGACACTTTTTTGACAAAGTTTCATAATTTACAAAGAAATATATAAAATAAATATACTTTTTTGAACTTCACTTTTTAAAAGTATCAAAAAGATATTTTAAAAACAACAATATATATATTTTTTTTTTCATAAATTGAAATTTAGGGATTAGGGTTTGGGGCAGCCACCTCCCAGTTGAAAGTACCCAATAAATGATGATTTTATATATTAAGCTTACTGATATTTTAAACATTAATGTGGGCTTGAATAGATAATAGAAGGATCTTAGTAAACATACTTAAATGCTTTGGTTTTGGTTGTGCACCAATTCTGTAGAATGGCCCATATATCATAGTTTTAATGTATGCATGCACTCCAGGTGTGTTTTGCTGGCTTTTACATATATACTTGATAATGTCAAATCACACATCGTGAACAGAAATGTGTCTTACAGTATTCATTTTTAATAAGTAGGGTTTTCTAAGGTTTATGCGGCTGCAGCTCGAGATGTTTCCTCACAGGGAGGGTCTAATTTCACGTTGGGCTGTTTTATGGCTGCTTTTCAGCCTCTCATCATGTGTTTGAGAGACGTTCAGCTGATGTCAGACAGTCAGATGCGTGTCTGGGGTTTGATTACAGACTGCAGTGTTTCCTGAACTGCAGACCCCGCCTGAGCCCGCGGCCTGACAAAGCAGCTGCGCTCGCGGGCCCTGAAGCCCACAGACCGGAACACGTGACGGACAGTCAAAACACAATGAGAATGTTAGAAAGACCACACTAGTGATGTGAGAATCAGAAATGATGGACCATTGCTTTTAACCATTTATTTGTCCAAATGTATCCACTAAATTATTAAATTATGGAGAAAAGGATTAGTTGTATTACTCCAAAACAAATGATGAAATCAGTTGAAATTTGTTATTTCTGAGGTCAAGTAAATTAGAGTTGTGCAGATTTAATTTGTAATATCACATTTTTAAACACTGTTTGTCTCACAAGTTTGGTTTATACATAAATAAATACATAACTAATATATATGTGACCCTGGAGCACAAAACCAGTCTTAAGTAGCACAGATATATTTGTAGCAATAGCCAACAATACATCGTATGGGTCAAAATGATTGATTTTCTTTTATGCCAAAAATCATTAGGGTATTAAGTATAGATCATGTTCCATAAGGATACTTTGTAAATTTCCTATTGTAAATATATGAAAACTTAATTTTTGATTAGTAATATGCATTGCTAAGAACTTCATTTGGACAACAAAAAGGCGATTTCCTCAATATTTAGATTTTTTTTTTGCACACTCAGATTCCAGATTTTCAAATAGTTGTATCTCAGCCAAATATTGTCCTATCCTAACAAACCATACATCAATGGAAAGCTTATTTATCAGCGTTCAGTTGACGTATACATCTCAATAATAATAATAATAATAATAATAAATATATATATATATACCCTTATGACTGGTTTTGTGGTCTAGGGTCTTATACATAAAATAATTTTTTTTTTTTTTTTTTTTTTTTTTTTTTAGATTAGAACATCAGGTCTGAACCTTTCTCTCTTTATATATTTCTATTCATAAATTTAGACCTTCTTGCCAGCTTTCTGATCTAAAAAAAATTCAATTAAAAAAAAAATCAATTAGTATTATATATATATATATATATATATATATATATATATATATATATATATACATACACATACTAATAAGACATAATGATTTTTTTAGATCAGAAAGTGGGAGGATATATAAAGAGGATATATAAAAATTCATTAAGACCCTCTTTCCAACCTTCTGATCTAAAAAATTAAGCTTAAATCAATTAAAATTAACACTAAACAAAAATATTTTAAGAGAAATTAATTTTATTTAAAAAAATTATATATATATAACTATGCAGATGTAATTCCCAATAAAATAATGTACTATTATAATTTTTTTTATATTTTTGTTTTCGATTTTAATTTTTTAGTAATTTTGCTGTTTAGTTATTTTTAATATTATTTTACATTTTATAATATATAAACACACTATATATAAATTATATATCTACTAAAATTAAAACTATTAAAAAACATTTTCATTACTTCAACATTTAACTAAAATTAAAAAAACTTGATTAAAAAATTATATATATAGAAATAAAAAATATATATATTAATAACATATACATACTTCAATGTTTAACTGAAATTAAAAAAATATATAAAATTAAATATATTTTTTTTAAATTTTAATTTAATTTCAGTTAAACACTGAAGTGTGTGTGTATATATATTTTTTTTATTTATTTATTTTTATTATTATTATTATTATAGTTTTTTAATTTCAGTTAAACGTTTAAGTAATGAATGTTTTTTTAATGGTTTTAATTTTAGTTCTAGAGATCTGAATCCTGTCCCATTTTACTGTCAGAGTTGTTATTTTCAGTGTCCCTATACTGTTCCTCAATGAACAAACACAATAAAACATATTGCAAAATTTCATATGAACCATGAATAATGACACAAATCAATAGGAGTCATTCATTTCAAACAAACGGATTGAGATCTTCACCATAAGGAAAGAGATGATGACACTGGCTGGTTTATTAGTGTGGTTGAAGAAGTTGTCAGTTATAACGTTTGCTGGCATTCAACACTTAATAGCTCATATCGTCAGTTTCGGTCCAATCTTCAAAATAATTAAAAAAATAATAAAACATTAAAGCCTGCTCAATAGATTTATACACAATACAAAACATCATGGGCATCATGTTACCAAAAAAAATAAAAAGGAAAAATCATATTTAATCATTTATATTTCTACACTAAGGGGAACAGAGCCACATTTTGGTGTTTTAAAAAAAGTATAACTCATTAAATTACAATTGCAGAGCCATTTTTAAAAATGTACCTGTCAAACATGTCAAGACAGCCATCATGAATAAACCAACAGACAGAAACATTCAAGCTCAGCGTTCTCAAAGGCATCTCATATTTGTCAACTGAACGGTGAAATCAGCTCAGCGGAAGAAGCCCCAGGTAACATCCTGGCACAGAAAACAGACACGTACCGTTTACAGAGCTAAGAGGAACTACTGCATGTCCCGTCACCGTTATCCATGTTCGCCGTTTGTCGTGACACGTGTTTCAGAGATAATCAGCGTACACACAAACACACTCGCACATGAAAACTGTCAAGAACATGTCCAGGTCACATTTCTACACACACACAAAAAAAACAACAACTAATAAATAACAAATAATATTGTGCATGAAGAAAAATTAAGAAATGATTTCAGGGCCAGTTTTTGTGACAATAAAGCACATATATATGAAAAAAAGTGTTAAGTAATATTAGTTGTATTGAATTTAAATAGTAAAATAAACTATTATACTAATGAGAACTGCTTAATTGTCATGCAATGCAAATCTTAGTTCTAAGACATTTCAATTTATTGAAGAAAGAATATTTGGTATTAGGAAAAAAAAAATCATAAAGCAGGCTCAAATACAGTGGCATGCAAAAGTTTAGGAACCCCTTTCAGAATCTGTGACAATGTAAATAATTTTAACAAAATAAGAGAGATCATACAAAATGCATGTTATTTTTTATTTAGTACTGTCCTGAGTAAGATATGTTGCATAATAAGATGTTTACATATAGTCCACAAGACAAAAAAAGCTGAAATTATTAAAAATAACCCCCTCCAAAAGTTTGGGAACCCTTGGTTCTTAGTTTTTTTTTTTTTTGTGATAGTTGTTCATGAGTCTCTTATTTGTTTGGAACCGTTAAACTGAACACTGTTCTTCAGAAAAATCTTCCAGGTCCTGCAGATTCTTCAGTTTTCCAGCCTCTTTTGCATATTGGAACCCTTTCCAGCACTGACTATGATTTTGAGATCCATCTTTTCACACTGAGGAAAACTGAAGGACTCAAACACTATTAAAAAAAAAAAAAGGTTCAAACAATCACTGATGCTCCAGAAGGAAACACGACGCATTAAAAGCCGGAGGTGAAAACTTTTGAACAGGATGAAATTTTTCTTATTTTGTTGAAATATAATTTTTTCCATTTAATACAGCTTTTTGGAAGCAACAGAAGATACTTGCATGTTTCTTGGAATTAATTAAGTGCAATTTACCTTGATCTTCAAATTCAAATGGTTTTCACAACCCGGCTCTTAATGCATCGTGTTTCCTTCTGGAGCATCAACGAATGTTTGGACCTTTTTTAATAGTTGTGTTTGAGTCCCTCAGTTGTCCTCGGTGTGAAAAATCATAGTCACTGCTGGAAAGGGTTCAAATATGCAAAAGATGCTGTAACACTAAAGAATCTGCAGAAGCTGGAGGAACTGTTTAGAACAAACAATGGACTCATGAACAACTATCACTTAAAAAAAAAAAAAAAAAGTCGTAGATTATCCAGGTAACCACACACAATATTAAGAATTTCAGCTTTTTTTGTCTAGTCTTTTTGACTATATGTAAACACCTTTATGTAAAATATCTTACTCAGAACAGTACTAAATAAAAAAACAACCTGCATTTTGTATGATCTCTCTTATTTAGTTAACATTATTGCCGTTTTCACAGATTCTACAAGGGGTTCCCAAACTGCATAAAACTGTATATATCATAAGTAATATTAGTTGTACTGAATTTAAATAAGAAAATAATTAATTGGATTATACTACTGAGAACTGATAGAAATGTACTTAATTGTCACGCAAATCCAAATCTTAGCTCTAAAACATTTAATTTTATTGAAGAAAAAAAATCTGCATTAGAAAAAAAGTACAGTAATGATGTTGTTTTGTTTCATGAATGAGAATTTGGAGGATTTGCTGCAATTCATAAAAGCAGGCTAAAATACATTCTGACATTATGATTAAATATGACCTGGATATTTCTTTGCGATTTTCACTGCAACAAAATATTTTCTTCTTTAGTATTTAGTATTCTTCTTTTTTGTTTTGTTTTCTAGTATAAATATCTTAACATTCTTGAATCAGAATGCATTTACTGGACAAGTAAAATGACTTAAAATATTATGTCTTGTTTTCTAAAAAAAATTACCCACATTTTGCTTAAAACAAGCGAAAATATCTGCCAATGGGGTAAGAAAAATAATCTTAAATCAAAGGCTAAACAAGATTATTTTTCTTGCCCCATTAGCAGATATTTTTGCTTGTTTTAAGCAAAAACGAACAAAATATGGGTCTTTTTTTTTTGGTAACACTTTACAATAAGGTTCATTAGTTAAACATTAGTTAATGTATTAACTAACATGAACTAACCATGAACAATACATTTGTTACTGTATTTACTAATCTTTATTAACATTAGTTAACGGAAATACAGTTGTTCATTGTTTGTTCATGTTAGTTCACACTGCATTAACTAATGTTAACAAAATTTTAATAATGTATTAGTAAATGTTGAAATTAACATTAACAAAGATTAATAAATGCTGTATAAGTCCAGTTCATTATTAGTTCATGTTAACTAATATGGTTAACTAATGTTAACTAATGAACCTTATTGTAAAGTGTTACCTTTTTTTTTAAAACAAGACATAATATCTTAAGTCATTTTACTTAAGTTAATGCATCCTGATTCAAGAATTTTTAGATATTTATACTAGAAAACAAGACAAAATACTAAAAAAGAAAATCCTTTTTTGCAGTGTTCACTTATGAAATCATTCAACCTCATTGAAAAGACAAGACAACACATGAGCCAGTCGCCACAAACAGACGTGATGACTATCCAGCAAAGGGCGTTAAGATGGATCTGTTATTCCACAAGTGGACTTAATGGGTTACGTAGACACTTTGTTTTCTTGTACACTTGTGACAGACATGAGAACATGTAACAGCTTGATTTGGTGCTATTCCTATGCAAGTTTGATATCTTGTGCTATTCTTACTGATGATCAACGAACATTTGACAAGGGGTTAATGACGTTTAGTCACCATCAACCTACACAACAACACACACACAGCCAGTCACACGTGCACAAAAGCACACAAGAGTAAAAAACAAAACAACAAAAACATGACCATCAGTGCGTTTCAAACGAGTATATGCAAAGTAAGTAAAAATACGACTCATTTAGAGCGACGACAATTTGACTCTCCCATAATTCTCAGATATGTCATCAAAAACAGCCGGTCAGTTTAGCATGATTAAAATGCCATTTGACGTCCCCGTCCCAGACGTCCTGTGAAAAGTGGTGCAAATAAAGCCTGTAGTGGTTGCTGATGAATCACGCACAACGTTAAAAACGCCTGAAGGTAATCGTTCGATCTCTAATTGTTCTCCCTTGGATTCAAGAAAGGCAAGTTTGATTTAAAGTAAAGTTCTCCGATATTTACAAGAAAGCTTTAAATCCCTTCACGTTCCCGTGTCCGCGCTCCGTCTGTGCTTTTCCGCTTTTCCGTCTCCCACTCCGTTATATGAATTTAAAACACTTCGTCTTGTCGTGTGGCAATCGCGTCTTGAAGAGTACCGAGTCCACTCTGAACTGAGTGTATAAGAGCGGCATGTATCCGTAGACTTTGACGAAGAAGTTGATGCACTTGTGACGCTCGTGGAAGTGCGAGTCGTCGTGCGAAAGAGCCTGCGGACAGCCGGGACAGCGGAAGGTCCAACGTGACGTCACCTGAGAGGGGGAACGCCATGAAGAATGAGATTTATGACTTCAATTTCAGTCAGTTCCTCACACAATCTATCATACAACTTGAGAAGTCTGAGAATGTAGGGCATACTACTTGTTTTTGTCCTTTTTTGGTCATCCTTTTCTAAAGTTTCCTTCAGATAACAACATGAGGATGACAAACAGGCTTTCAATTTTGAGTGAATTATTCCTTTAAATCAATCCCTCCATCTAAAGATGACAGGCTTATTAACTTCGCACCACAATATCATCTTTTTCATTTGTGCAGGCTGTTTTCTCATTGCAATCTGGTTTGCTTTTTCATGACAACAAAACAAATGTAATTGATTTGCTTAATCCGCCGGGACGGCATCAGCCAGGGTGTGTGTGTGTGTGTGTGTGTGTGTGTGTGTGTGTGTGTATAATAATGCCAGAGAAAATCCATCAAATTTCATTAAACCGTTAAATCATGGCCGTCCCGATGCTTCAGTCAATGGACCTCAGAACATCAAAGGCTTTTTAAAGCTTACTGAAATCCAACTGAATAATCCCACTGAAATCAATTTCTTGTAACATGCATGAGTAAAATGGGAAGAAGTGTGTTCTCTGGACACGTCCTAGACATTTAGTTTCTTTTAAAGTGCACAATAACCACAAAATTCTGGTTGCAAAATTATAAGAGAATCTGTCCAAGTCCAAGTCACATTTCACCCCTAAATAATAAAAAAAAAACTACATTTTGGCATTAGGGAAAAATGGATTTCTGAAATACTTATCTATTAATTGGTTTATTATTGAAATGTATTTAGACATTTTAAAGATGATTCCAGAACTTTACCCTACAATTTAAATTTTTTGCTTATATTTTTTTCCTCATTGATTGTTATTAGATTTTGATTGTCGTATTACAATGATTTAGGCAACAAATATTATTGTGATATATAAATACAACTTAAATAATATATGATTATTTTCCAATTTAAATATTAATAATTAAGGGGGAAAATAAATGCCTCCAAAAATATTAATACTGTTGAACATTTGTTCATTCATATTCTTTATTTTCTATAGCCTAGATATTATATTATATATTTTCTTTAAATTTTTTTCAATCTATTCGATTCTATTTATTTTTCTATCTACATTTTTTATTTTATTATTTATATTATTTATTTTTTCTTTTGATTTGGGGGTAAATTATGAGCAGGGTTTATTATGTTTTTGGTAATAGAGAGATTTATCAATGGAAAAATATTATTACATTTAATTCAATTCAAATCATATATAATCATTTAAGATTTAAATACTTATAATTAAGTAAGAATTTAAATACCTAATACTACTGAATATTTCTTCATTCTTATTCTTTATTTTCTAAGGCCGAAATATTATATTACATTATAAATTCTTTATATTTTATTCTACTTATGTATTTTATGTTACATTATTTTTTTATTACTACTATTTTTTTTTTTTTTTTTTTTTGGATATTATATCATATTATATGATATTATTTTCATTTAAATTTTTTTCTGTTTATTTTTATTTTATTTATTTTTTTTTTTTATTTGGGCGTGAAATATGACCAGGTTATGTTATGTTCTTAATAACAGAGAGACTTATCAATGGCAGCATAGTTAAATTTGAGCCAGATAATTAAAATGTAACACTGTTGTAACAAAACTTATTAACTTTTTTTTTTGTCCTGACTGCACGATGCAAAATAAAAGCCAATAAGGTCATATTCCATGTTCTAAACACAGTTAGGTGGAGAAAAGATTTGAGCCAATGAGAGTTCTCTGTGGGCGGGGCTACCCAGTGATAGAAACAGAAACCAATCGACTAATAGAATGTGTTGTCTGGTTAACATTATTTACTTGGCACAAGCCCCAAAAGGCTTGAAATAACGTGCTTTAACTAATAGTCCACTGACCTTGATGGGGGGTTTGCGAGTGATATGCGACACAAGGAAGTTCATGGCGATATCCTCACAGTTGATGTACTCGTCCACCATGTCACGTATGGCTTGAGGCATGACATACGAATAGAGGTACGCGTAATACTGAGGAGAAGGGGAAAAGATATATTTTAATAAAAAATGATCACAAGAGAGCAAAAGCACTTCAAATGTACCATGATGTTGCACAGCAATGCTCATAAATGAAGCATGTTGTGCTGCTCGCTTATCCATCTGGAAAATGAAGCACTGTGTTTGCATTTGGCTGAATGACAACGTACTCCGTAGCACTATTTCCTGGTGTTATCTGGGTAAAACTACATAAGCCAGGTGTCTATTTTTGGCATAATCAGGCTCTGGAAGTGTCAAAGCGGTCAAAGCTTCACCTTGTGGAAGAAGGCCGCACCCGTCAGCACCATGGAGAGCTCGCAGGAGTAGTTGGAATTGTAGAGCCAAGATTGGTGATTTACATCCCAGGCATGGAACCTTCCTGGGAATCCCACAATCCGGTCTCTGGCCTCCCGCCACACCCTGGGAGCGGAGAAAGGGAAAAGAGATTGGAATGATCCAAACCGGAGCAAGAGTGGTTATTATAATAATCACTAAACAGCACTTGGTATGTTTATTAATACATGCACTCAAAAAAAAAAAAAAAAAAAAAAACATAAATAAAATAAAATGAATACATTTTAAAATGATTCTTTAATATTCATATATTTAAAAATGCATAGCACAGTTAAAAAAAGATCTCACAAAAACAGACCTACAGATAAATCATAACTGTTTAGCAACTGCAGCATCTTTGATTATAATACAAACCTAATAACAACAACAACAAAAATCTTCTAGCTGACCATCTTAAAGAAATTCCTAATATTTATAGACATCAAAACAAACAGATGAAACTCCCACTATCTGCTCATCTTCCTATATATACAAATAAACATGGAGGTATACAGGAGGAAAAAACTGAGTTTTTGTCCTGGACTTTATCAGATCAGATGCTTTAAATTCCTCAAACCAACAACTGAATCTGCAGCTGTTGGCTTAAACCCTCAACATCACATGACTGAATGCAAAAACCCTGCAGGAACACTGAACACACCACAACAGTTCTCTCTTCCTTAACAAAATACACTTAAATGGGCATAGATGTAATGTGCATTTAAAAAAACACTTCTCACATCTTGATCTAAAATGGTATGCTTAAAACGTACAGAGCGAGGTGAGAAAACAGATCAGCTTACACAGTCTCTCCAATAGCAATATTTTGCTTTCCTTGCTTCATAAAACTAAATGTATTCTTTCTAAACATACTTTAGCCCAAAGCAGTGACATCATGGAGAGTTTCACATTCTTTTCAAATAGCATAAAGGATAAAAACGAACACAAAATACAATTTCTTAAAAGGGGCATACTGGAGTCACAGCATCATGGGTGCTATCCTATATAAATAATCTCAAAAACGCCCCTAAATATATCTTTAAAACGCATTTTAAGGATGCAATTTTTTATAAACTTTTTACCAACACAACATCAAAGGTTTATCCTAATATTTTAAGCCTTTTGACTATATACCTCGATATTATTGTATTTGGTTTGAAATGGCCAAAACATGGATAAATATGTGAACAGCCAAAATAGCTTCAATGTGTTTAAATTTTTAATAAAAAGTAAATAAACAATATGTATAACCACTCAGCCTTCTTAAACATACTATGCTGTGATTTTGGCATCACAAAAACCTTACCTGAACCCAAACATAATTTCATCGTGTCGAAGATGGGCATCATCATCAATAGACAAAATAGCCTCAGTCTCGACTGCATCCCAGGGAAGGAAGCGATTGTTTAAGCTGTTCTTCTCCGTGCGTACCACCTGCAGAGAAAAAGCCCATCTGTTGAGTCAATGTGCCATATTGTGAACGACTACTGAGGTAGAACATGACATTATTACAAGATTTTACTGGGCCTGCCAGATACATGACCTCATGAAACCAACGAATGCCAATCAAAACAACTTAATACTTCCGGAAACCTTTTTTTGATTAATAAAGCTAGGGCTGGACAATATATCGAACGATATTGTGAGGCGCGTTTAGTCAATGAAGCCGGTACTTTGATTAGTAGTAAATCTCCATCACGTGCGTTCCGCTCAGATTTACGGCTCTGTGTATTAATTGCCACTTTAGATTTACTACTAATCAAAGTACCGGCTTCATTGACTAAACGCGCCTCACAATATCGTTCGATATATTGTCCAGCCCTAAATAAAGCAAAGGCTTTGTGTGCAGGCATGGTTTAAAATTAAAATAGTTGCTAGTTCTAATACAGCTTTGCAACCTTACATCCATAATTAAAGATGTTCAATTTTAAAAGTTCTGAACTATTTGAAATAGTAAGAAACTTGGGGTACTTCGGCATTCTGTTTGGGTTTTTATTTCAAAGTATAACCTTACTCTGGGCTTAATACAGCACTGTTTCCTTTAATATCACCAGAACTAATTTGGCTTGCTGCCCTAGAGACATGAAAGCTATGCTTCAAAGACAGCAGAGAGAGCAGACCAAATCTACAGCAGAAAGCAATGCTTGTGAGGTTCTATCACATTTAAGCCTTTGAGAATTCCAACTAATAACAGGCTTAACAAGATTTTTTCTTTCCTTGAGTGGTGTCTGCCTGTGCAAAACTTGCCACCATGATGCTATGCATTGGTAGGGTTATCTAGAAGCTTACTAGGGTGTTTTAGAAAGTTACTAGAAGGTTGCTTACTGGCCCAGTAAAATATATGACTAAGAAATATGATCAAGTATGCTTACCACAATAGGTAAACCAATGTCTGGCCAGAGGAGATCATCAGAAGGTGGTTTGGGGGAATTCCACACAACCACCACTTTGTTAAGATAAGGAAGGCCATTCAGTCTCTCCAGTGAGTTCATAAGAACCTCCTCCCTTTCATAAGTAAGCATGACCACAGTGAACTGTTCCCGTGGGACGTTACCTCCTAGAGCAGCTTGAAACTCTTTACCAGATCCCCCAGAACCTCCGCCGATAGGGCGGAAGCCAGTTCCTGACCCCAGAAATTTGGCTTCTGAGGGAAGTACAGGGTCTAGGGGAGTATGTGGGAATAGATGGAAAGGACCAGGTGCACGATTCCAGGTGCGGTAGACATCAGCAGCTGTGTAGGTGAAGTTACGCAAGAAGCGGGGCGAAGCATAAGGGGGCTCTACTTCAACAGGCCCCAGATCTAAGTCGCCATTGTCAGCCATGTTAGCATCGGTTCCTGCCAACTTTCCAGCCTTGTGGGGAATCTCCTGAGCAGGCTCCTCACGTATGGGTGCTGCTGGTATCTGGATGCTGGTTCGCACGCTAGCCAGGATGGTGCTGAAGATGCTCTCTGAGGTGGAGAAGTACGTCTCCCAAAGAAACCGACCCTGCCGTCGCATGGCCAGGAGGTCGTTGTCTGAGATGCTACGCAACAGAAAGTGTAGCTCTGTTATGCGAGGCTTGGGTACCATAATGACTGCCTCACTCCAGCGTATAAGGTGATGGTAGGGTAACTTCGAGTGGTCGCCAAGGACCACCGGTATTGCCCCAACTTCCAAAGCCTCAAAAAGTCTCATGCTACATCCAGCAGATGCCACCAACTGGCTGTCGCCTGGAGATATCACCAAGGCAAACGTAGAGACCTTCAGTACCTCTAAACGATCCTCGCGCTCCCCGCACAACGCCCACTCTGTTGGTAAACTCAGCTTGGGCTGGTTTTTGCAAGTGAACTCCACAAGAACCTGGTCTAGGTGACTGTCCTGCACAGCCTTAAGTGTGCCAATAATACGATCGTCATAGTCAGCTGGTGGATCACCCTCCATTTCCTCCTCGAAGGACTGTGGTGGGGCTTCAAGCAAGCTGCTCCTCAAAGACTCCACCTTTTCTCCCTGAAAGGTGAAGAGGTACTTCCTTTTGACCGGGACTTGTGGAGGCACCTCCAGGAAGTTGGGCTCGGACAGAGCGTGGACTAGAGGAGACACCACCATGTCAAAACCTTCCCTGTATTGACGTTCGAAAAAAGTAGACTGTGCCACTGCTGCTCGTCCTGTGCTTACATTGTACAAAAAGTTCTGTGTTAGAGACTTCCTAGAAAGGTGTACAAGCAGGTGGTTGTGGCCATCCAACCTCCAATATGGCAAAGCCTTGAGCTGCTTTTCAAGGTCTAAAGGCGAAGCAGGAGGAGAGGAGGGTGTTTCTTGTATTTCCCCAACAAGCACTATGTATAGACAAGCAATGTTGGGATTATCAGTCACATATACGCTGCTTTTGACAGATGAGGCAAAGGCTTGTTTGACTAGAGGGTCCAACTTCTCACCCCAGGGATATGATCCTGTGTCATAAACGTAGACGGGGAAGCCAGATGTAAGTGGACACCTAGCGTAATCAAAACAAGTATGCAAACGACAGCTTTGGGTTGACTTCGGAGGAGGGTATCCAGGATCATCCTTGTCTGGTAAAAGTCTAACTGGCAACGACAGCTTTGGCTGGTTTTGTGCCATAAGTTCTTTGTAAGAGTGCTCTGTCTGGCTGATGACATTTTTAAGTTGTAACAAGTCCTGTTTGGCACTGTCGATACTACGTTTACAGGCCTCGATGCGTAGGTTAAGTCGGGCTATCTCGCCATTGAGCTCTTGACGCTTTGCCTCAAGCTGAAGTAGTTCCTCGCTGACGGATTCCCGGATGCGACAAAGGTCTTGAACGTGCTTTGCTTCACAAAGCTCTCCTCCAGGTCTTGGCCCAAAAATGCGCTTATCAGGCCCCCCTGCTTCATCGATTGTGGTGAGGTAGTAATGTGCAATGAGAGGGAAGAAGACCAGGATGAAGAAGAGCATGAAACTGAGCCAGGTGAGCCGCACTCGCCGCAGTACCCATGGCTGGCCGCTGTTCCCGACGATGCCTCCGCTTCGCTGCATTGTGCAACTATCACTCTCCTTCGAACCAGATACGCGAATGCAGCCGTTGAGGAGATTCAGCTGCCATAATGCAACCTCATCTGTACTGTACACACTTTCAGTTCGTAACGTATGTGTCCTTGTTTTAACTGGGACTTCTAATAAAAGGAAATTTCATCTTTCTCGTGACAGAATTATATTATCCATAAAAAAATATGGTCTTGCGTGTTGTATGATGTACGTTGAAATTGAAACTATCCGAGAAAAGAGGGAGAGTCCCAGACAGCAGTAACAACTGAGTGCCTTTGATGGAGATCAGCAACGGAGGCATGGTTGATCTGCATTTTTATTTGTGGTATCACACTCCAGTCACTCTTCCATAGTTGGGATTCATGAATTGGCCACAGTGTGCAATGAACTAGAATGGAGATATTGAATGCCATCCAACTGCGTTCAATCTGGAAAAACAGAACAAGTATTAGCCATTTGCACAACATTTCAGACAACAACTACAAATCTTAAAATCCCTGATTGATTTGATATGACCAATGCTAAAGACAGGAAATCTCAATCCCCTTATTATTCCAAGGACACAATCTTAATCAAGTCCAAGGCTAAAACAGACAATAGCGCAACAATGCATTCCAAAATGAACTGTCAGAGTTCTCTTTTTAATCGCCCCTTGAACACTAAGTCTGCCACAATGTTGCAAGTATGCATGCGAAATATCTACTACAGAACAGTACACTTGCAATGTGTTGGTCAAGCATTTATGCCTGTATTTGTTTCTGGCCAAATCACAGTTCTAATTAGCGATTACAGTATGCAATTGGCAGGAGACATTTTTGAACACATTTCCCAAAAAAAAAAAAAAAAAAAACAGTTCACACCCATTTGTTAGATTCGAAACCAACTGGCAGCGCTCAGAATGACCTCACAGGCTTGTCCTATTCACTGAACACATTATCTGGTATGCTGACAGCTAGCTCCAAGCATTAGCAGCTGTTCTAAAACAAACCCACAGAGCAAACACTCCATAAGGCATGCGTACAGGAAAAAAAAACAAACATGTGAATCGCCTCAAGTGACCGTCTCTGCTAGATTTGCCCATACAGCCATCAGTAAAAGCCATGCAAGATTTTAGAGAGCTTCATTATCTCTGGATGAGTGGACATGAGGGATGCTTTTGCCTTTAATGGAACAGATTTTGACATGGCCACCAATCCTGCAGCAGATTCTGTCAGATCACTGCCTGATTCATATACTCTCTACTGAGAACACAAAACATATAGGCCCGGTTTCACAGACAGGGCTTAGACTAAACCAGGATTAAGCCATAGTTCAATTAGGACATTTAAGTCATTTTTATAAACATGCTTGAAAAAAAAAACATTACAGGTGTGCATCTTGAGACAAAACAAAGGCACTGATATATTTTAAGATCAATCAGTGCAATTTTGTTTCAGTTGAAACAGCTCGGACTTACATTTTAGTCTAGGACTAGGCTTAAGCCTTGTCTGTGAAACCAGGGGATAGTGTATATTAAGATACGCCTGTAACAAGACAAAGCCAGGCATGACAGTTTCTATGTTGGCCACTGGTTGGCATTTTCTGTCCTACATATTTGAAAAATACTATGCACTCTTTGATAATCAGGACAGTGTATACTTTTTACCTTTGCAACAGCATACAAATTGGGATTCAACTCAAGTCTGATCTCCACTGCTACTTACAGACTATCAGACCTCGACCGTGTGAGAACGAAGGGCACCCTGTTCTCCTCAGATTAATTACTCTAGATCTCCAGAGAAATGTTAAAGTGATGAGAGACAGACGCTGATACTAAGGGACAAATTGGGGCTCATAAAACACTTCCCCTCTGAACACCTGAAGTGGATAATCACTCTTCTTGACCATTCCCTGATTAAGCTCCATTATTTAGCCTCCTTCAACTGCTGTAAGGGTTGTTATCTGTGGTTGTTCAATAATACATCACGTTGATGTACTAAAAATAAAACGAGCATGTAAACTTCAAATCATAAAAGCTAAACTCAGTGTTTACGTTATATAATAAGCAATACAGAACTGATGTTTTGCTCTATTACTGATTTAGGTCATTTCAACCCTTTTGAGAGTTCAAAATCAGTCTGCTCGATTACATAGATTAATTATTGCAATGACAGCAATCAATCTGTCCATATAGAAGCATAACTTCAGACCCTAATATGTACACTACATACACATTCATGTGATTTTAAAGCTGAATTTTTAGCATTATTACTCCAGTCTTCAGCATCACACGAGCCTTCAGAAATCATTATAATATTCTGATTTGCTGCTCAAAAACATTTACTATTATTTTTATCATTATTATTATTATGTTGAAAACAGCAGAGAAGAATCTTTACAGGTTTCTTTGATGAATAGACAGTTCAGAAGAACAGCATTTATCTGAAATAGAAATCTTTTGTAACATTGTAAATGTCTTTATCATCACTTTTGATTAACTTAAAGCATCCTTGCAAAATAAAAGTATTCATTTCTATAATTTCTTGTTCTAAAATATTACAAACGCTTTTTATTTCAGATAAATCTGATCTTTGGATCTTTCTATTCAAAGAATCCCAAAAAAGTACTCAAGTGTTTTAAATATTGATAAAGATAATTAAAAAATTCTTGAAATTTGAATGATTTCTGAATAGATCATGTGACACTGACGACTGGAGTAATGATGCTGAAAATTTGGCTTAGATCAAAGGAAAAAAAATGCATTTTTAAAATATATTCAAATAGAAAACAGTTATTTTTAAATAGTAAAAATATATAAATAGCATTTTTTGCTGTACATTTGATCAAATAAATGCAGGCTAGGTGGGCAGAAGAGACTTAAAAAAAAACATAAAACATAAAAAATCTTACTGTTTAAAAACGTTTGACTTGTAGTGTACACTACCATTTAAAAGGTTAGTCTTTTATTCGAAGAATCCTGTATCCTGTATCACGTTTCTACAAAAAAATGTTAGATAGCAACTGTTTATTAACACTGATAATAAATAAGCAGCAAATCAGCCTATTAGAATGATTTCTGAAAGATCATGTGACACTGACGACTACAGTAATGATGCTGAAAATTTGCCTTTGATCACAGGAATAATTTACATTTTAAAATATATTCAAATAGAAAACAGTTCTTTTAAATAGTAAAAATATTTCAAAATGTTTGCTGTACATTTGATCAAAAAAAGCAGGCTTGGTAAGCAGAAGAGACTTCTTTAAACATAAAAAAAATCTTGTAGTGAAAATGTTAAGTAGCAAATAAGTTTTTAACATTGATAATAAATGAGCAGCAAATCAGCTTATTAGAATGATTTCTGAAAGATTATGTGACACTGTGAGACTGGAATAATGATGCTGAAAATTCAGCTTTGATCACAGGAATAAATTTAAAAGGTTTGGCAGAAGTTTTTCCTCATGTGAACAGGCAAGATCCAGCATGTCCGAGCTTCATCTTCACTGTGAAACGTCCAGCCATTAACATGAAACTGGATGTTTTCTGATCTGAAGCAGAAATTCACACTGACCTGCGAGCAGGTCCGGAAAATTTCCCTTTCCCTCTCCGTCTAATCCTCATACTGCCCCTGGGTTGTGAAGGCAAAGCAAATTTACCACAAGCCAATATTTAACCAGTTTTGTAAATGGAAGGATTTTTTCCAGTCTGGCCGCGGCTGAGTAGCAGCAAATGCGGATGAAAGCAGGAAATTATGGATCCCTTATTATCAGTGCGAGCATATTTTATGCAGCAATGACATTTCCCGACGACAGGGGTAACCAATTTTCTCCGAGTGAAATTTGCTTTGAAGGCAAGAGTCCAAAAAGGACTAGTATAAATAGAAAAAAATGAAACATGCTCAGTATTTTAATCAAATATCAGTCTCCACTGGTTTCCACACAGGAGAGAACTTTCCTCCTCTCTTCTTCTTTTTCCACTTCCTCTTCAACTGAAATGAAAGTTGCATCAGCAGAAACGGACATCAAAAGTGAGGTTTAAGTCAAGCATCAATGTTATTACTAAACCACATACCAGCAACTAGACAGCAGCACAATTTCACACTAAAATGTGAATCTGAACAGCTTTTAACAAATCTGATTATACAAAGTTAATGTTTCGCCAAAATCTTTATCAAATGAACTGTTAGAGCTGTTGCTGTCCTTGACTAAGCAACACCGTTACTCCAATTCATCTTCATTTCACACCATAATGAAGGCAAATGAAATTCCAGGCCGTATAAAATAACTCAGCTCAGCACAGAAGCATTCGGTCCTCACGAGTTAACTAGGACAAGCTTTTAGCTGGATCGATGTTCTACATAAGGCAGTTTAAACATCAGGCAGATGTTGAGCTGCACTTTGGGACATCTTCTCCGGGCAGGAACGATTTGGCAGCGCTTTTCTCCCAGATGATCTCCAGAACTCCATCAATGAGTCATTTCGTTCCTAATGCACTGCTGAAACAATATAGACCACTGAGGTAATACACCCTGTCTGACTAAATTATCTTCGATGCATTCTGCCATATGATGTCAATATGAAGTCAAGAGACAGATGTCAAAAACAAAAAAAAAATGCAATAAAATGTTAAGCTTCAAAGTGTTTTAAGCATTCCTTTACCTTTTCGATCTATAAAGTTGAAAAGTAGGCCAGCAACTTTTAAGTTCTTTTATTATTGGTGAAAAACTTATTTTATGGTCAATAGGCCTACTTCCCCAGTCATCAATAAACTAGAAAGCTGTGCCACTAACATACTATATTGGCAGGGAGGGAAAAATAAACTCAAGTATTGACCCTGTTCACACATCTTATCTGCTTTTCTGTGAAAAAGCCAAGCTCCTAAACTTCTCCAGTGGAAATAAAACAGAGACAGCTGTGTTTAATTAACTCATGCATGACCTATTAGAACAATCTGCACTGAATTCAACATTAAAATACTCTCAACAAGAATGGGCAAAGGCTTTGGCATAAGCGCCACACATTGGGCTTTTAATAGAGCACACAAAGTGCAATTCCCTTTGAGATGTTCTGCGTCGATTGGTTCCACAAGAATACGCTCTCATCTTTAAATCTAGTTTTGCTCAAGCTGGATTCCCCAGACAATTCATCTTGCCAGATGACCATGCATGGATAGTTTTCTTTGACTAGCAAGCGCTAACAGGTCCCACCGTGAGACCTCCTACAGTGGCCTTGAGGCGCATTTGCATCCTGTTTGCCCTGTCAATGTTAGCAAAAATTTTAACCCTTATTTCGATCCGTTTCACCCTGATTTGGTGCACACGCCCAATGTCTTCCTCCAGGCAACACGCAATGCCAAAAGGCCCACCTGCAAGTCAGCCTGACGAAATAATAGTGCTGATATGAAATTGAGTCGTCGGAGCGATCCGAGGAAATGAAATCTAGTCTGATGGGTTTTTTTTAGTCTACAGCCCATTCCACATTTGCAATCTCCGAAGAGAAAACATTTATTCATCTATTCCAACAATATTTATTCTTAAGTAAACTGGAAAAATTTCACAAGTAATTACAGAGCTGGCAAGTACCACAATTAAACGTTAAATTGTCAAGCAGTGAAACTGAAATGCATTTCTTGGTAAATCTCTGTTTTACTTACAACCTCAAAAGTTTACATACGCTTGATTCTTAATATTGTGTTTTTTTTTTTTGTTGTCTGTTTGTTTAGTGTTAGTTGTTTGTCCTGAACAGTTAAGCTGCCCTCTTTTCTTTAGAAAAATCTTTCAGGCCACAAATTCTTAGGATTTTCAGCATTTTTGTGTATTTGAACCCTTTCCAACAATGACTGTATGATTTTGAGATCCATCTTTTTACACTGAGGACAACCGAGGGACTCATATGCAACTATTACAGAAGGTTCAAACACTCACTGATGCTCCAGAAGGAAAACGATGCATCAAGAGCCAGGGGTGAAAACTTTTGAACAGAATGAAAATGTGTAAATTTTTCTTATTTTTCATTTAGTACTGCCCTTCAGAAGCTACAGAAGATACCTGCATGTTTCCCAGAAGACAAAATAAGTTAAATTTACCCTGATCTTCAAATTTAAAAAGTTTTCACCCCCAGCTCTTAATGCATCATGTCTTCTTTCTGAAGCATCAATGAGTGTTTGAACCTTCTGTAACAGTTGCATAGAAGTCCCTCAGTTGTCCTCAGAATGAAACGATGGATCTCAAAATCATACAGTTATTGTTAGAAAGCATTTGTGGGACCTGAAGGCTTTTTTCTGAAGAACAGCAGGCAGGTGAACTGTTCAGATCAAACAAGGGACACATAAACAACTATCACTAAACGAAAAAAAAAAAAAACACAGCTGTGGATCATTCAGGTAACAACAGTATTAAGAATTATTGAATGGGGTAATTTTTATAAATTCAACTATTATTTTCTCTTGTGGACTACATGTAAACATCTTTTATGTGAAATATCTTATTCAGGTCAGTATTAAATAAAAAAAAAAATAACATGCATTTTGCATAATCCCTTTTATTTTGGTAAAACAATTAACATTTAGCAGATTCTGTAAACTTTTGACCTTAACTGTATCAGAATGACTTTGAATCAAAAATGCATTTCAAAGTTAATCATCTGAGCGCATTATGCAAATGAGAATTGAGGAAAACAAACTTATATTGTTCTGAAAATAATGTCACAACGTAAAAAGGCTTAATGGCCCTAAAAATAGGTTGATTATCCAAAGAGCCCACAGCTCCAAAGTTGTTTACCAAAAATAATGCGGCAAACGCCTCTTGAGATAAATGATAACACTTCCATACACAATTATCTATGCACAGCAACACAAAACAAGCGAGAGTCACGCTGAAATCGCCCCCACCTGCAATCTTGCACTGACTGTCAGTGGAACCAGGAATGCTTTTGGTTTCCCCTCTGAATGGCACTGCGGCTAAATGCAAGGACTGTGCTCCATTGTGGACATCCTAACAGTTTTAATGAAGCAAGGTGAGGTGTATTCTTCAATGAAGACTGCCTGCATACTTTGCATACTTCTGCTCTGCACTAAAGGTATGTATTTTGCTGGGAATGTGAAAGTACATACTTCTGAGTTTACAACAAGACAGTACAAACAGCACTGGGACATACTTCCACATCATAAAATCGCATCTTGATATAACGCTGGAATTTCTTGCATAATAAGCCAGGAATGTGTATTAAGAAATTAGATAGGACGCACATGTTTTCTTAAGGTGCACACATTTAAAATGTGCCAGACATTGAAAACTGAAAGGTGGAGAAAGAGCCAAATCACAATCTCATACTCTACCCTAGCTCGAGGGATTGTGGGTGATATTAGCCCAAAAGGCAAACACACTATAAAAATAAACTGACACATTATGATTTGAAATACACTCATCTTAATCAGATTGGATATTATGCTAACTGGTTTGCAATTATTCCAGTTACCTAATGTAACCTTGGAAAGAAGTGAGATCCAAACCAGGTGTTTACCCCCATTCCAGCTCATCTTTCAGGCTCAATTGCTGAGGAGAACGGAGCTGTAGTCTAATTTTATTCAGGACGAAGAGGCTCTGAAAGCTGACAGCCAATTCTCATTGCCTTCAGGCAGCTTCAAGAGAAGTCGCAAGGAGGACTCATCGCAGTCCTTTTCTTAGGAGACAGACATTACATATAAATAAATAAATAATCTGATATAGATACGGAGCACAGGTATGTGGGGGAAAATATATAAAGCGTGAGGTGTACTAACAAGCGGAACTGAAACATCTTGTACCTGATCATTGCTCAATCATATTCAGGCTGTTTATGGGAGTTTGTCATTTGTTATCTAGTCTTGCATAACAACCCACATCTGGGAGAAACATGCTAAGATAACTATTGCAATGCACATGCCAAAATTTGTTTTTCAACATACTAGCATACTACATTCTAGCACATTCATCAAGATTGCAAATGTGAACCATCTAGGGGTGGGCGGTACACCGGTGTCATAGTCAGCACCGGTGTGACATTGCACCGCGACATGGATTTTCTAATACCGTCAATACCGTAATAAAACAATTATGTGCCTTGAACAGCTGCATTTACATCAATAATAGCTAATTCTAAATAATAAGGCATTAAATTTTCTTCAAACGTTCAGTTGTGGTCTGAATACCTGTCCTTATACTATATATCTTCTTGTAAATAAAAAAGTAAAACATATTCGTATCAGCTTTGCAGGTGGTAGGTAAGGGGAGTGGCCATTAAACGACTGGTGAAACATCTTGAAGAAAGGTCAGGCCTGTAGCCTATACCAGGGGCGGAGTGGCAATCGGGACGACCGGCCGAAGGATTTACACAGCGGATCACAAATTGAGCGGGAGCGAGGCGAACGCGACCGGCCTGAGCTTATTAGAATCATTGACGTTACTAAATTCTCTGCGAATAGCGGCCAAATACTCCCACATACTCCCCCCTAAACGTCCAACCAATATTTATATCAGTTGCATGTCCTTGCATGATGCTTGAAATTTCCATCCAATCACAAAGCTCTTTCTAGAATGCTCTTATGCTGATGATACACTGGGCAACTTTTTGAGCAATTTTATCGGGCAACTTTTTTTGAGCAATGTTGCTTGGGCACTTTCTCATTGAGAATGGGTAAAACATTCCTATCTGGAAAATTTAGATCTGTTGTGGGCTCTGTATCACACCAGGCTGCCTGTTTATGGCAACATTTGCCAAAGTTGCCCAGCAACATTGCTCAAAAAGTTGCCCAGTGTATCATCAGCATTAGTTCTATAGTTCCTTACAGGCCCGGCTCCACGGCCACCCAATCAGAAGCTACATAGCCAATCACAAAATTGGCGCGATATTTAGTTGAGCTCCATATTTTTTTCTTATCGGCGCACCTGCAAATATTCTAATATTGTATATAATTTTCGCACTTTCAATATGCAGGGTATAGAAATCGCTTTTAAATGAGTGCTCGCGCTGTTTACTTTTAACGTTACTTTCGATTTTGCGATAACGCACACTCTGTGTAAAGGGAGCAGCACATCTTATAATAGATAATTGTCAGTGAATACAAGATTGCAGCAAATCCTCCAGTCTATTTTTGTCAACTCTCTTTACTTTCGACCCGTGATCATTCAAATCTAAAGGTCATTGTACACTGAGTCCGATTTTCGTATGCGTTTTTTTTTAGTTTTCTCATATTCGCCATCCTTATCAAAATGCTTATTATGGATGCGAAAATGCAGAAAATCAAACACGATCCGAATTTATGACGGACGAAAGTTTCAGAGGCAGTGTGTAAACTCGATTAACATAACCTGTATTTTTTTTTTAACGTGCAAAAATCTCAGACGAAAATTTCGTACTCGTGTGCAATGACATTAACTCCAGCAGCTCATGTTGGACGCAGGGTTGCCAAGTCTGCGTTTTTCCCCACAGAATTGGTCTACTTTTAAACTGTTGCCATGGGTTGATTTCCCCCAGTTATTTAAAGGTTTTAAATATTGCAGAAATTAAATTTCAATAAAAAATAATTTTTGTTTTGTTGTACACAATCTTTAGGTTTTTTGCAAAATAAATATGTTGAGAATGCATAACACTCTCCCATGTCTCTTTTTGATAAGGATACCTACCATTTACTTATTATATTATAAAAATATTACCTTTATTCACATACTAAAGGGACAGGACAGGCTACTCCTCCCAAAATGTACCAAAAAAAAGTAATACCGTGATATTATACCGTCACCGTTCAAAAGATGAAAAATACCGTGATATTAATTTTAGGTCATATCGCCCACCCCTAGAACCATCATTAAAAGTAGACATTTTCTGAGTAAATGTGAGCTGCGAGTTGCCAATGCATTGCTAAAGTGTTCGGAACAGAAAACTATGCAAGTCTTTACAATATTTTGTTAAATTAATTACATTGAATCTTTCTTATTTCAGTAAATACCAGGTCAAAAACATAAGTGTGATTTATTAGAAAAGTAAAAGCACACCTTCTTGACAATCCATACACTTTGAGGTATCAGTCATGTTCATATTTAATCATGTTAATCTCAAAGGTATGTACAAAACAAACTGTTGAAATGAAAGTTTGGTTTAACTTGAAGAAATTGTGACAAATACATTACTATTTTACAGCAGAATGTAATTTTCAAAGTTACAATAACAATAAAATTATGAATACTTTACTTCTCACTTCTCACTTTACTTCTCAAATATTGTTCACTTTCATTTGATTATTCTAAGTTACTTTATTTTTCACATAATTTTTTCTCTTTTCATTTTAGCAGTAAACCTCTTGTGCAACAGTTTTTTCAATAAAAATAAAAACAATGACTGATTTTTATTTGATTTTTATTTGATTACATTTTTCAAGATTAATTAAAATGTTAATGTTTTATGCCTTTATATGGTTTCCACTAGGGGTGGGCGATTTGGTAAAAATATCATATCACGATTTTTTCAAGAAATATCACGATTCACGATTTTTATCACGATTCTTTGTCATGTTGGTTTTACTCTAAGTTGTCTGAGTAGTACAGCCAAATAAATTTTTCTATTTTAAAACCAAAACCTTACAAGGTAACAAAATATAAAATAAAAAGAATGGCAGATATTTAAGCCAAAGTGGGCGAAGACAAAAAAATCTTTGTCATTATTTTCTGTTTTTAAAAAATAAGAACAAAGATAAGCTACATGTTACAAATACACATACTATACAAATAAAACAAACAGTGCTTTAATTTTCAGGTACAGTCCATGTATTTATCAGTAGCATTCAAGAAATTTAATTAACAAATATAAAAATAAAACACTATATACATTATATACATAAATTATACATAGAAGCAACATTTAAAGCAACTGTATTGAAGTTCTTCAGTCAAGAGCAGTGAGCGATTTTCCTTTGTGTTTTGTTTTATTAGTGTATCATCACCCAAAAATGACAATTCTGTCATCATTTACTCACTCTCGCATTTTTTTTTAAGCATAAAACATGCTGAACATAAAACTTATTTTGAATAATGTGGGTAACCAAACAGTTGCTGGGTCC
Organism: Garra rufa; assembly: GCF_049309525.1. NCBI lineage: Eukaryota > Metazoa > Chordata > Actinopteri > Cypriniformes > Cyprinidae > Garra > Garra rufa. The sequence goes on from NC_133373.1 coordinate 37,929,649, forward strand.
CCAGTTACTTCCATATATTTTATTTATTTATTTTACGTCAGTTGGGACCAGCTACTGTTACCCACATTCTTCAAAATATCTTCTTTTGTGTTAAGCACAAGAAAAAAATTAATAGAGATTTAGGACATGTGAGTGACAACATTTTTGGGTGTACTGTCCCTTTAATGACAATCGACAGCATGTTAAGCTCTGCCGCAGAGCTGCACGCATCTATACAGGCGCATCTGTTTTTCTCTTAACTGTTTACTTTCACTTTAGACAACCGACTGTGTTTATATGTAATCCTTGCGTGTTTTTGACAGTATAAGCAAATTAAACGCCAAAGATAGCTCAGTTTAGTAATCAGGTGCTGTCTGACAGGCTTTTAGCGCACGTGCTTCAGGTTTACGCGCTCATGAAGCGCATGCCAGAACAGCGCGCGGACCAAATGGCGTTATTTTACCGGCAAGACTTTGAAGCACATTCAAATAATGTACTTTTGTGATCGCGAATATGAATAAGTGCAGTGTCCCGTGAGTGAATGTACAGTATATTAAGACGGAGGCACACTGTAGCACGATACTACGATATTTATTCAAAAGCAGATCGTGGAGACATTTTAATCGTCCACGATCAAAAATCGTCATATCGCACACCCCTAGTTTCCACCATTTTTGATACAACATTTGTATTAAATCAAAAATCCATAAAAAAAAAAACAGGCAACACAGCATTTTTAAAAAAATAAAATAAAAAATAAACATCTAAAAATTTTAAAAATGGGAAAATTAAGACAGAAATGAGAGAAAAATGAAACCAATTTTGTGAAACCTACAATGCATTTGTGTTAAACTTTTAATAAATTGTTGTTAAATTGCATACATTTTTTAATTAATTAGACATGCTTTTTGATAACTGAAATTTTATTTAACCATTAAAATAGAAAATTACACCCTAAAAATCCTGAATTTGGCCAAAAATAAATCGTCACTAATAAATTATTCATAAAAAACACTTACAATTAAGCTTCTCCAATATGTGAGAATTCAATGTACTTTTTTTCTTCTGACACACTTTTAGAGAGAACGAAGGGAAGCCTGATATCACCCAGGGGTGTAAGCACTGTGTGTGTAGCTGGACAGGAAAAGCGCAACCTTTTCCTGCCTGTATCCCTCTGACATTTATGAGGTAGAAAACAGTGATCACCTGATGTTGTGGTACCGATCCCCACCCTGAATGATTCCATTATGGCCAAGGCTGAGCTGCTATAGTGAGATGTTACGCTTTTCATTTACACATCCATTAGCCTTGAGCCGGACTGCAGCCGCAGATGCGGAGCTGCGCGTTCTATAATTAGCACTTTAATTCAACGTGACTGCACGCTCTGTGGTTTTTCTCTTTTCCATTTCCAAGAGAGTTGATATATGGGAGAAAAAGTGAAAAAGAAAAAAACTGAAGCTACATGATTCAGCACCATCTGACACCTTTAATACCAAGCTTCATGAAGACCTGCCACTGGAATCAGACCCATGGTGATCATACTGTAGTGTTTCTCTGCTTATTGCTGTCCGTGTGGGCAACCTCGGAGGCTTCTAACTTTAGCACACAGACAGTGAAATAGAAACTAATCTACACAATTACACAGAGAAAATTTAATTTTTCAGGCCAGTGAAACCCAATTTAAAGCAATCATATTAAACCTGTTAAAAAACACTTGAATTAAACAAAATGAACCTTTATTAGTGGTGGTTTAGCAATAACTGAATAAAACAATTTTTTTACTGAATTAAAATAAATAAAGGTATTATAAAATTTTCAAGTTTATATCTTGCAATTCTGACCTCTCAGAATTGCAAGAAAAAAATGGTGAGACAAAACAATTAATGGAAGTTACTGAATAATACATATAAAAGGTATTTGCAAGTTTATATCTGGCTATTCTGACTTCCCAGAACTGCAAGGAAATAAAATAAAAGATAAAAATAAAAGAAATCGCAAATACCTTTTTCCTTTTTTATTAGGATTTTTTCATTTTTGAGAAAAAATTAGTTGCCAGATATAAACTCAGAAAAAAAAAAAGTTGAAACCGTAAGATACACAAGTATTTTTCCCCCCTTCAAAATTCCAGTTTTACATCTTGCAATTTAGATATTTTTTTTCCCCCCACAATGGAATAAAAAAAAGTTAGAGTTGTTTTATCTCACAACTCAGAATTTTCTTCTCATTATTTCGAGTTTAAACGTAACAATTCTGAGTTCAAAGGCACAATATGTATGTTTTTCGTCGCAAGAAAACGCCTGCCATTTCACTAGTTAAAATTGCTTATTTCTCTGTATTTAAACATTCTTGGAAACATTTGAGATACTGTAAGTACACAAGTCAGCAAAATGTATAACACTGTTCTAGTGGTTATTGGATATTTAAACAAACAAACAAAAAAAATAAAATACATATTGTGGCTTTAAAATGTCAGAAATGCAAGGAAAAACAAGCAGTTGTGAGAAAGTCTGGCCATTTTTTTTATCCTGTAACGTAAAAAAGCTTTCTTAAGTATCACTATTTCTATTGCTCAAACATCGCACTAATTAGAACATACTAATGGGAAAAAGTGGAATTTTCGTCCTAGTTCAACAGTAGTGAACAGAAACTACAACTACAAAATATAATTTTGCATCCTCATTTGCAATAGCAAAAGAAAAAAAAAAAATCAACAAAAGCATAAGGAAAAAATATAGAGAGATGATTACGGTGTTCAGAAGAGAGAAAGAAGACTTTGCAATCACTTCCTCTGCTGCTGTATTAGAAACACGCATGCAGAAGCATTAACCAGTTTTCTATAAATGAATGCCAAGGTAATATAATAAACTATAGTGTTATATGTACTTCAAAGTTGTTGTTGTTGTTGTTTTTTTTAAAGGAAATATAAAAACACTGCTAGATTTATGGCACTAATATCTGCGTCATAGCAGACTGTGAAAAGGTCCATCAAACAGTTTGTTCAGGAAAGGGATGCAAATTTTGAAGGAAACGGACAGTCACTATTTTTTTTTTGCCTGGCAGACAATAAAATGGGTGAAAAAAAACATACGTACAAACTAAAGAACTCAAGCCAGAATATCAGCTCTTTGGGTCAGTTCTTTTGACTTATTGGGCCAATAATAAAAAAAAAAAAATCTAATTCATTATCAGGGCAACCAACAGAACAAGTATAAGTGATTTATAATTCTGGACTGCTGAGCCTCCAGGACAGACCCATTATAAGACCTTAAGAAGTTCTTAAATGATCTGCATAATGCATCAGATCCACTTTCTGAGCAGCGCAAGCAAGGTGTACGGTCATCTTAATTAGGTCAGATCCTGCAATCGATAGTTCACAACAATGAGACAGCCAAATAAGAAAGCAAAAGAAACAGATGGAAAATCCAGCTCTATCTTCCTGGCATATGGCAAAAAAGAACTATTAATGAATGCATTTCAAACATCCTGGAGCTGATGTACTTTGGGATGTCAGAAAGAATATAGCTAACAAACTCACAGCTGCACTCTGTGGGAACATCTCACCCAGAAGTCTGTGCTGAGGAAACATGGCATGATTTATTAGCTTCTGCCAAGCACCAAAACAGTGCAAGTCAGACTCACACTAAAGTAAAGAAGTAGATCACATTCAGCTTCAAACAGAGAACATCAGACTCTGAACTGATCAAATCAGACTAAGACCGAAGTAAACTACATCAGACTAATTCAAATTAAACAGGAAGAAGAAAATGGACAGACAAGTGTCTGCTTTGTTCACAATGAGAGCAAGTTTCTCAGATGTAGTTACAGAATACAGAAACAGCTCTGTCAAGCAGAACTCAGAATAGATCTGTGAAATTAGTCATGAGACTCTAATAAATGCCCATTTATTAGATATTTCCCAACATCAGGGTGTTTATGATGAGGGAAACGTGGCTTTGTTCAGTTAACAATCTGACCGCAGTAAAACATCCCACATGGCATTTGCCATATTCAGCACCTGATCCAAATAAGTCAAATCCCAGCAGCGTTATCCATCCAGAGCAGCAGGCCCTTTCCCAGCCTTATGCTGGATCACAGATTTAACACCAGTAAAAGCTTAAGACCCTAGTAACAGCTGCCAGACCTCTGTATATCCACACCGCTGGACAGTGACGGATAGCGGGAGAAGAGTCAGCGCAATTGTTCCTTTGCCTGCGGGGAATTACTGCATTATGCTCAAAATCACAAAGCCGACTACAGTACCAACAATGACCCGGGATAACAGAAAAGCCATGTATATTTCCATTAAGTTTATACTAGAATCTAGGGATGCACCGAATGTTCAGCAACCGAATAAGCAAAGAGGCTGAATAAATGATACCGAACAACGATAAAATAGAGGCATGCACTAATGCAGCAAATGTGTCGGCAGTGTTGAAGCATTTAAAACTGTATGAGAAAGACGCAAAAATCATTACAAGCACCGACAGCATGAGACTGTTTAGTATCGCATCGCATGTCTTCCATGAGAAGAGAAAGGGCTGGTTGTTGCTGGTTACTGTATGATGACTGAAATCGCAAAATGGCCTTAAATCATTAGTAAATAAACTACAGAACGTTATGTTGTCTAATACATGCATGAATTGTATTTACTCTGACAGCGCTGCACAAGCTCCTTAGCCAGGGTTCAAAGTCCAAAACGCAAGTAAAATCTGCGAGATAAGAATCATTCAGAAATCTGCTGCTGTCAGCAAAAAGTAGTACTGAGGTCTTCTTGCGGGTTTCCTCCAAAATAAAAGTCAACATTCATAAATGTTAGTATTGTAATTTTACTGCTGTTCTGTAAAATAAAATACAAAAGTAACACAAAAATAATAATAACAATCATTACAACAGCTCTATTAATACATTATAACATTCTCCTTTGCTCAGCACGGCTGCATTTATTTGTACATTAAAAAAAACACATGCCTGATTCAAAAAGGGGTAATTTTACTTATTAGTTTTAAGTTAAATTGTGCTTTGTAATTTTTTTGTAATTTTTTTTGTAATTCTTTTTCTAAAAAAGCAAATATTTGATATTTAATGTATGCAATGGTGAAAATACCTGGGGGGGGGGGGGGGGGGGGGCACACGAAAAACCATGTTCGGTAGTCAACCTTTTCATTCCGGTGAATTCCTACTAGAATCTTACATAGGCATTAAAGGGGACATGTTCAATATCCACAAATCTTTAGTCCTAGCTACATTCTGGCATGCAAAAGGGTTTCTGCAAGTATTATGAAAATTAAAACATTTTTAAACTGACAGTGCATCCAAACACATTTTTTAAAAATCTAATAAGGCATTTAACTTCAAGCCAATACTTCTGGCCAAATTATGAGTCAATAATGCAAAATAGCGCTTCCTCCAGTAAAAAAGTCCTCTCACATTAAAATCCACCCACGTATTTGTTCAAACTGTTTTGGCTTGATCTGTGCATGTTTCTTTCCTGATTTAGACTGGAGAAAGCAATATTACGGATAGAGAACAATTTTAAGGTTAAAAAGGTCTTGATGGATTTATTACAAACAAGCTAAATGTTAATTCATGGACTGGAATGGTGTGGATTATTGTGATGTTTTTAACAGCTGTTTGGACTCCCATTCTGACGGCACCCATTCACTGCAGAGCAATTTTCATTTTTGGGTGAACCATACTTCAAGACCACTTAAGACTAAGCAAGAAGATTTAATGAATAAACTGAAAGGAACAAAATATGTCTATATGTTCTCTAAATGTAAATGTTTTTTTTTTTTCTTAAATTAAGATGCATTTACCCGAAAAGCAAAATTACCTAAGATAAGTAGCCTTTTAGTAAAACTGATTAAAATTAAGTTATATTTTGGTTAATCCAAATACACATATCTGCTAATGAGCTCAGAAAAATCTATTTGAATCAAGCAAAAACACATTTTCATATCTCAATGACAGATATATGTTCTTGTTTTAACCATAAACTTGCTTAACTTTTGCGACTTCATTACTTCATCAAAGGCATTCGGGAGAAAGCAATATTATGGATAGAGGACAACGGTTTTAAGGTTAAAAATGATTTATTACAAACAAGCAAGATGTTAATTGATGGACAGGAGTGGTGTGGATTACGTGTGATGTTTTTAACAGCTGTTTGGACTCTCATTGTGACGGCACCCATTCACTGCAGAGGATCCATTGCTGAGCAATTTTCATTTTTGGGTATTCCATTGCTTCAAGACCACTTATAAGCAATAATGATTATTTAAGGAATAAACTGAAAGGAACAAAATATGCTCATATGTTCTCTAAATTTAAAACCTTAAATCTGAAGATGCATTTACCTGTAAAGCAAAATTACCTAACATAAGTAGTCTTTCAGTGAATCTGATTAAAATGAAGTTATTTTCTGATTAATCCAAGCACAAATATATAGCTCAGAAAATTTTAATCCAAGCAAAAACTCTCACCGTCAGATATTGGTTCTTGTTTTAACCTTAAACTCACTTAATTTTTGACTTAATTTCTTCATTTTGCATCTCAAGTAAATGCATTCAAGGAAATTATGACAAGACAAAAAATACTATGGATGGTGCAACATACAAAACCATGCTTTTGAATTTAAAACTTTCTACTCTGTCCTTTTTAAGGCCTTAATTTCTGGAAGGGCAAATAAGGACTTTAAGATCATCAGGAACCCTTCTCTAGTATACAAATAAATGTGAAATTAAAGACTTCACGCATCTAAAGCACACAACGCCTATAATGAGAGCTGTTAAGACTATAAAAATGGTTTGGTGATTTAGTATTTGTTTAGTCACGCCTGAACTGGCACTGCATCGCACAGATGGTCACCCATTATCAGGGCAGAGAGACAAAATATTTTTTATTTTCCTTCGCAAACAAAACGTGCAATGAGTTATAACCTCCGCAGATGGGTTAGAAGGAAAACAATGCATTTACACAAACAAATAACTGGTCAGCGTGCTAAATAATCACTGACCACCTCAACACAACTCATCATCGACTAACACATCTGTTCCTCCTATTCATCAGACTCTGAATGCCAGATGTAGATCTACTGATCGGAGCTAATCAATATTACCATGGTGTTCTGATAAAATGACCATTCACAGATATGTATAATGTCTTATATTCAGAACATGTAAAAAGAATCTGACACAACGTTCTAATTAACAATATCAGATATGACTCAAAATATCTTATGTTGATATTCAGAATAAGATTCTAATAACACGAAAGGCTTATTGTGAGGGTTTGATCTCTGAATCAAACTTTGATTAAGAACAAGTCTGACATTTTGACTCTGTCAAATGAGATCAGATCACAGCAGCATGCATGTAATATTCAATATCAATAAAAATCAATATCAGATATTCTAAAAGTTAAGAAATTCAGAGTCATTACATCCTCAGTGTATGTCTGTATTACAATATATCAGTTCACCGTCTGATATTATTGATCAGATCAGATCTGATGTTATATATTACTGACAAAATTAGACTGTAGCTGGTCTTTCTGATTGACTAGGTGTTAAAAATACAGCTTAAAGAATACCTGCCATTGCTTATTATACAAAATGTTACGTATAAATAAATCAAATCAGTGTCTGATATTATTAAGCAGATCAAATGATATACATTAATGACCAGATTAGAATGTGATCAATATTATTGATCAGTGCAGATGTTAGAAATTAATGACAAGACTAGAGAGGATCTGGTATTGATAATCAGACGAAAGGTTACATATTAACAAATCAGATCAGTGTCTGTCTGATATTATTTTGCAGACCAGACTATGCATTAATGGCCATATTAGAGTAACCAATATTATTGATCAGAGCAGATAGTACAAATGTGAGCGTCTGATATTGATAAATCAGATCAGAGCAATTCTGATATCATTAATAAGATGTTTTACAATAATAACCAGACTACAGTGTGATGAATATTATTGATACTAACAAGTATCATAAAGTAATGTTTAAGATTACGATTAAATATGACTAATAATTAAGATCAAAGAGTGTCTGATGTTCAACGCGTCGTTTAAATGACCAACTTAACGTTACACTGATTCCCTGCAGTACTTTAATCACACCGAGATCTAAAAATCAAACATATCCCGCCTAAACACCGATATTATTCATATTAGAACAATATGATAACTAAACCACCACCATTATGAGTGTTATTTATGTTGAAAGCAGTAATGTTTTTTTCTGCATCTGTCTGTTTGATGTTAGCCGCTGCTAACCGAGCCGCTAACGAACGACACAACCGTTATGTTTCCGTACCTCAAAATAAATCCATCAGAGCAGACGTCGGTCCTCATGAACTTCAGTTCTCCAGCGTGTCCATGGTGTCGGTAACGGACAGAAACGGCCCGGTAAACGGCTACTGAAAACGCTCCGTCTCTGAGGTGCAGCAAAACGCGTACGCGCTCCAGCAGACAGCAGCGCGTTTTGCGCGTGCGCGATAGCAGCCTGGGAGCTCGCGCGACGTTGATGTTCATTGCGTGCGCGCGCTGCCATCTAGCGCTCAGAGCGGAGAGCGCGAGAGTACGTTTACAAATATTTCTGTCAGGTTTTTGGTTTTTAGTAATATTTCAGGATCAAATTAATTTATAATTATTAATTTATTGGCAATCGTGTATTTGCGTGATGTATTATAAACGGAAGGATCTAGTAAGAGGAAATTGTTTTAAACATATCATACGTATTTGCAGCTCCAGACGTGTAGGTGGCAGTGTGAGCGCCGTTTGTTTGTATTGAGTCCTGCAGAAGAAAACGCTCATGTGTCTGATGTCTGTTCTTCACGTCTGAGCCATGGAAAGAAAACACATGTCCGCATTATCTTTTTATCAGTCATTATCAGGAGGAACAAAACCGCGAGTACAGGTAAAAATGTTGCTTATGAGGTATTGCATGAATTGCAATTGAAAATAACCATAATTTCAGGGTAAAATTGTTAATTAATTCAAGCTCATCAGTACTGGATTCTAATATAATGAATACACATTGAGTATAGCATAAACTGTACATACATTGTACAAAATGTATGTGTTCTCTCGGTAACAAATCAACATTCTTTGTTTACCATTTCAATAAAATTGCATATGAATACAATAATCATTAAAAACCCTGGTATACACTATCACCCATTGATACTCAGTATTAGCAGGGGTTTTATAACTGGAAAAAGGTTAAGAAATAAGATGAAAGTAAAATAAATAAATATTTTGAATAAAATAAATATTAATTTTAAATATATAAAATACAGTAATTAAGACAACAGAAAGTAAATATTTTCTAAATCATATTTTTCATGTATTAATAATAATTTTCACTGTAATTGTGGGCTTTATTCATGAAAATATATTGCTGCCTTATAGCATTGGAGGCTCTTGCACTAGGATGATGACCCCTGTATTAAAAATACCATGTTATTAAGGGCTGTAAATGTAATTGCATGACTTCTTGTTGCAGGCTAACTCTCCGCCAGCGAAGAAAATCAAAAGGAAGGAGAATGGCATCCAGCCAAACAAGAAATTAAATAAAAAGAATAGAATGAAGCCTCTGAAGTCCAGCAAGAGGGTCAGCAGCAGTGATACGGAGAAATCTAAGGCTGTAAGTGTCTAACCGTATGATGACGAATACTGGAGCATCAGTGGAGATTTGAAGCTTGTGATCTTCTGTTTTTGCAGGAGAAGGACTCTGAGACACATAATGGTGAAGGAGTTAACAATGTTTCTCTTGATGCACTCCTGGCGGATCTGACGAAGGTCAACAACAGCAAAGATAGAGCCAACAGACTGTTCCAGTGGCTTATTTACCCAGTCCAAGACAAGAGCTTCTTTAGGTGTGAGACCGCAGACACACACACATTTATAGCTAACCTGAATGTTTCTCTAATTGATGAGCTTTGTAACACTGTAATTGAACCAAATTGTATTGAAACGTTTCTGCGGTGGGATAAAAAATAATAAAGGTAATTGCAACTTTTTATCTCACAATTCTGAGAAAAGACTTGCTAGCTTATAACTGATTTAGTTCTGACTTTTCTTTTGAGATACAAACTGGGAATTCTGAGAAGAAAAGTCTGAATTGTGAGATATAAACTCGCAATTGCAATGGGAAAAAAGTCAGAATTGTGAGGTAAAAAGTCACAATTGCTGTGGTAGAATAAAAAAAAACAATTGCAGGATGTAAAATCATAATTCTGGGGAAAACACAGAATTCTAAATTTGTCTCACAATTCAAACATTTTTTTTCTTGCATTTGTATGTTTATACCTCACAATTCTGAGTCAAATAGTCAAAAAGAAGTAAAACAAAAATATCACAAATTACCTATTTTTTATTATTTTTTTCCATGGTGGAAACAGGCTTTCATAGAATTGAATCAAATTGAGCTGAATATTGGCAATATTGTCTTCTGTAGGGTTGCTCTACAGACTAAATTAAAGTTGTTTCATTACAGATTATTACAGTGAAACTGCTTTGAAACAGTCCGTATTGTATAAAGTGCTATATAAATAAATGTGACTTGGCGTGACAGACAATTGAACACAAATTTGCTTGCATTGTGACATTATTTTTGACAATGTAGATTTTCCCCCAATATTCACTGTAATGCAAAAAAAAAAAAAAAAATCCCTAACCCTAAGTAACATATTACTATAATAAAAAAAACATCCTTAGGATAATTTAAGCTTATTGCAACAAATATTGCCATATTGAATACTTACAACAAAAATAATTATAAATGTACTTTAGTTGACATCATTGATGTTGAATGCTTCTTTTGATGTTGGGTTAAAATATGACTTTATCTTGGGTTAAATTGACTTAAGAATTCATCCAAAAAGTGTACTAGAAGTTGCTTTGGATCAAAGATGATTTACAGGTCTTGTTCTGTCCACAATATAGAGATGAATGGGAGAAGAAACCGATTCTGATCCAACGACAGAATCCAGACTACTATAAAGGACTCTTTTCAACGGCTGAGTTTGACTGCATCTTAAGAAATGTAAGCACTTTCTTTCTTTGATTTAGAGAGAATCGGTGTCTTTGTATGTCTCTGTCAGATATTACATTGTTCAGTGTTTTGTTCAGGATGATGTGCAGTTTGGGGTGAATCTGGATGTGACAAGCTACACAAATGGAAAAAGAGAGACACACAATCCTCCAGGAAGAGCGTTACCATACAATGTGTGGGATTTTTATGAGGTACATTTTTCAAACACACAATTGATGGGTTATATGATTACTGGTATATATTTTTTTTTTCATTTTATTCAGCAAGGACGCATTAAATTGATCAAAAGTGAAGTAAAGACTTTGAACATTGTTACCAAAATATTCTATTTAAAACGGATGTTGTTCTTTTGAATTTTTTATTCATCATAGAATCTTAAAAAAAAGTATCAATTTTTACAAAAATATAAAGCAGCACGACTTTTTAACATTGGTAATAATCAGAAATGTGTCTTGAGCAGCAAATCAGCATATTCAAATGATTTCTGAAGGATCATGTGACACTGAAGACTGGCGTTGTGATGCTGAAAATTAATAAGTTAAATATACAATGTCTACAAAGTGTTTGTCATAAAATGTGGAAATTGCTTCTCACTATCAGTAGCTGAGGCAATATCATATCAACAATGCAAAGGTGATAATATGCTGTTGTGCAAACATTCTTAAAATTGGGGGAACTGTCATTTCAATATAAATAGCACTTCTGTATAGCCTCAGTGTTTACTTTACTGTGAAAGTGTGAAGTTCATTCATTGTTGTTTGTCAACAGAGTGGCTGTTCTCTCAGAATGCTCAATCCTCAAGCATTTTCCTCCACCATGTGGCAAGTGCTCTCTATTCTTCAGGAGAAGTTTGGCAGTATGGCGGGTGCAAATGTGTATGTGAAAATGATTCATAAACACTATTTCATTACATTCTGTTGCTGAAATCTTTGTCAATTATGGTTTACCTGCTATATGTTTTACAGATATCTGACACCAGCGGGGACGCAGGGTTTTGCTCCTCACTATGATGATATAGAGGCGTTCATCTTGCAGTTGGAGGGCAAAAAGCACTGGAGACTGTACAACCCTCGGTGAGCGATTGGTTATGCTTTAAAGAAATAATTCACTCAAAAATTAAGATGTAGATGAGTTTGTTTCATCATCAGATTTGGAGAAATGTAGCATTAAATCACTTGCTCACCAATGGATCCTCTGCAGTGAATTGGTGCCGTCAGAATGAGAGTCCAAACAGCTGATAGAAACATCACAATAATCCACAGGAAACAAATCCATCATTAAGATGTTCTGGACTTTAAACCACTCCTTCTGGCTAAAATAAAGTCCGTAATCCATAATAACGCTTTCTCTAGTGAATAATCTCCTGAACAGTTTTGGATAGTTTGTGCTTATAAACAGTGCTTGAAAAAATTATGATTTGTTTCTTACAAACAGGGTGCAATTTGCAAATTTAAAGTCCTTTTTTGAATCAAATGATTCGCCATACGCAATTTGAAGTCCCATTTTGAATCAAATGATTCACGATACTTGCTTTAAAGTTGTTTTTTGAATCAAATGATTCGCCATACGCAATTTGAATTGCCATTTTAAATCAAATGATTCTTGATACGCACTTTAAAGTCCCTTTCTGAATCAAATGATTTGCCACACATGCTTTGAATTCCTGTTTTGAAATAAAATGATTCGCGGTACGCGCTTTAAAATCCTGTTCTGAATCAAATGATTTGCCATTCGCGCTTTGAAGTCCCATTTTGAATCAATGATTCGCGAAACGCGCTTTGAATTCTCGTTTTGAATCAAATGATTCGCGGTACGCACTTTAAAGTCCCGTTCTAAATCAAATGATTTGCCATACATGCTTTGAATTCCTGTTTTGAAATCAAATGATTCGCGGTACGCGCTTTAAAATCCTGTTCTGAATCAAATGATTTGACATTCGGGCTTTGAATTCCCATTTTGAATCAAATGATTCGCGGTACGCACTTTAAAGTCCCGTTCTGAATCAAATGATTCGCCATATGCGCTTTGAATTCCTGTTTTGAATCAAATGATTCGCGGTACGTGCTTTAAAGTCCCGTTCTGAATCAAATGATTTGACATTCGGGCTTTGAAGTCCCATTTTGAATCAAATGATTCGCGGTACGCACTTTAAAGTCCCGTTCTGAATCAAATGATTCGCCATATGCGCTTTGAATTCCTGTTTTGAAATAAAATGATTTGCGGTACGCGCTTTAAAATCCCGTTCTGAATCAAATGATTTGACATTCGGGCTTTGAAGTCCCATTTTGAATCAAATGATTCGCGGTACGCACTTTAAAGTCCCGTTCTAAATCAAATGATTCGCCATATGCGCTTTGAATTCCTGTTTTGAATCAAATGATTTGACATTCGGGCTTTGAATTCCCATTTTGAATCAAATGATTCGCGGTACGCACTTTAAAGTCCCATTCTAAATCAAATGATTCGCCATATGCGCTTTGAATTCCTGTTTTGAATCAAATGATTTGACATTCGGGCTTTGAAGTCCCATTTTGAATCAAATGATTCGCGGTACGCACTTTAAAGTCCCGTTCTGAATCAAATGATTCGCCATATGCGCTTTGAATTCCTGTTTTGAATCAAATGATTCACGGTACGTGCTTTAAATTCCCATTCTAAATCAAATGATTTGCCATACATGCTTTGAATTCCTGTTTTGAAATAAAATGATTCGCAGTACGCGCTTTAAAGTCCCGTTCTAAATCAAATGATTTGCCATACATGCTTTGAATTCCTGTTTTGAAATAAAATGATTCGCGGTACGCGCTTTAAAATCCCGTTCTGAATCAAATGATTTGACATTGGGGCTTTGAAGTCCCATTTTGAATCAAACGATTCGCGGTACGCACTTTAAGGTCCCGTTCTGAATCAGATGATTCGCCATATGCGCTTTGAATTCCTGTTTTGAATCAAATGATTCACGGTACGTGCTTTAAATTCCCGTTCTAAATCAAATGATTTGCCATACATGCTTTGAATTCCTGTTTTGAATCAAATGATTCACGGTACGTGCTTTAAATTCCCATTCTAAATCAAATGATTTGCCATACATGCTTTGAATTCCTGTTTTGAAATAAAATGATTCGCAGTACGCGCTTTAAAGTCCCGTTCTAAATCAAATGATTTGCCATACATGCTTTGAATTCCTGTTTTGAAATAAAATGATTCGCGGTACGCGCTTTAAAATCCCGTTCTGAATCAAATGATTTGACATTGGGGCTTTGAAGTCCCATTTTGAATCAAATGATTCGCGGTACGCACTTTAAAGTCCCGTTCTGAATCAAATGATTCGCCATATGCGCTTTGAATTCCTGTTTTGAATCAAATGATTCACGGTACGTGCTTTAAATTCCCATTCTAAATCAAATGATTTGCCATACATGCTTTGAATTCCTGTTTTGAAATAAAATGATTCGCGGTACGCGCTTTAAAATCCCGTTCTGAATCAAATGATTTGACATTGGGGCTTTGAAGTCCCATTTTGAATCAAACGATTCGCGGTACGCACTTTAAGGTCCCGTTCTGAATCAGATGATTCGCCATATGCGCTTTGAATTCCTGTTTTGAATCAAATGATTCACGGTACGTGCTTTAAATTCCCGTTCTAAATCAAATGATTTGCCATACATGCTTTGAATTCCTGTTTTGAATCAAATGATTCGCGGTACGCGCTTTAAAATCCCGTTCTGAATCAAATGATTTGACATTGGGGCTTTGAAGTCCCATTTTGAATCAAACGATTCGCGGTACGCACTTTAAGGTCCCGTTCTGAATCAGATGATTCGCCATATGCGCTTTGAATTCCTGTTTTGAATCAAATGATTCACGGTACGTGCTTTAAATTCCCGTTCTAAATCAAATGATTTGCCATACATGCTTTGAATTCCTGTTTTGAATCAAATGATTCACGGTACGTGCTTTAAATTCCCATTCTAAATCAAATGATTTGCCATACATGCTTTGAATTCCTGTTTTGAAATAAAATGATTCGCAGTACGTGCTTTAAATTCCCATTCTAAATCAAATGATTTGCCATACATGCTTTGAATTCCTGTTTTGAAATAAAATGATTCGCGGTACGCGCTTTAAAATCCCGTTCTGAATCAAATGATTTGACATTGGGGCTTTGAAGTCCCATTTTGAATCAAATGATTCGCGGTACGCACTTTAAAGTCCCGTTCTGAATCAAATGATTCGCCATATGCGCTTTGAATTCCTGTTTTGAATCAAATGATTCACGGTACGTGCTTTAAATTCCCATTCTAAATCAAATGATTTGCCATACATGCTTTGAATTCCTGTTTTGAAATAAAATGATTCGCAGTACGCGCTTTAAAGTCCCGTTCTAAATCAAATGATTTGCCATACATGCTTTGAATTCCTGTTTTGAAATAAAATGATTCGCGGTACGCGCTTTAAAATCCCGTTCTGAATCAAATGATTTGACATTGGGGCTTTGAAGTCCCATTTTGAATCAAACGATTCGCGGTACGCACTTTAAGGTCCCGTTCTGAATCAGATGATTCGCCATATGCGCTTTGAATTCCTGTTTTGAATCAAATGATTCACGGTACGTGCTTTAAATTCCCGTTCTAAATCAAATGATTTGCCATACATGCTTTGAATTCCTGTTTTGAAATAAAATGATTCGCGGTACGCGCTATAAACTCCCGTTCTGAATCAAATGATTTGCCATACATGCTTTGAATTCCTGTTTTGAAATAAAATGATTCGCGGTACGCGCTATAAACTCCCGTTCTGAATCAAATGATTCGCCATATTCAATTTGAATTTCTGTTTTGAATAAAATGATTCGCCATACATGCTTTAAATTCCCGTTTTGAATCAATTGATTTGCGGTACGCGCTTTAAAATCCAGTTCTGAATCAAATGATTCGCCATGCGTGCTTTGAATTCCTATTTTGGATAAAGTCCCGTTCTCAATCAAATGATTCACGATTCAATTGGAGCGCTTCAAAACAGTGAATGATTTTGCGACGCAGTGGTTTACTGCTTCAGAGATTCAAAAAGGTCCGTTGATGCTGTGTTCTTTACTTACTTTCTCTGTATAATTGAATCGTTGTTTGAAATGAAATCATTACAATTAATAGCCCTAACTTACAATGTTTTTATGAAATTGTGATCACGTTAGACAAAGTTTCTGTCGTATTAAAAACATTTCATAACATGACACTCATTATCCGGTACTTGAATCCCCCCCTCTGCTTTTTTCACAAATCGCACCCTGCTTACAAACATGCAGCTTTTGTCTTCTCAAGACGTTAACTGATGTACTCGAGTGGTGTGGAATACTTGTGAATTATTGTGATGTTTCTATCAGCTGTTTGGACACTCATTCTGATGGCACCCATTCACTGCAGAGGATCCTTTGGTGAGCAAGTGATGCAACATTTCTCCAAATCTGATGAAGAAACAAACCAATCTGCATGTTGGATGGCCTGAATATGAGTAGATTTCAAGGAAATGTTCATTTCTCACTGAACTAGTCTAGTCCTTTATAAAATCTTTATATATACCAAGTGAAGAGATGCAGTATTAACTAGTAGCACCTCTGTTGTCTCTCAGATCTGAAGATGAAGTGTTGCCACTGGTGTCAAGTCGTAAGTAGTCTTTACATACATAACTGGTCATATCAATGTGTTTTTTAATTATAAAGGGGATAAACTCTTTCTGTTGCATTTCTCCTCAAGCTAATTTCAGTCAGAATGAGATCGGGCAGCCTATCATGGACGTGGTGCTGGAAGCTGGTGATCTGCTGTATTTTCCACGTGGCTTCATTCATCAGGGCGACTGTCTGCCTGACGCTCATTCGTTGCACATCACCGTCTCCTCCTTTCAGAGGAACAGCTGGGGAGATCTGCTCCTCAAAGTAAAACCTTTCACTTCTGATTCTGTGCTGTGAATGAATCAAAATCAAAAGACAGATATTAGATGTTGTCACTTCAGTAAATGTATTTGATTTGCAGTTGATGCCAGCAGCTCTGGAGACTGCGATGGAAGAGGACGTTGAGTTCAGGAAGGGACTGCCGCTCGATTACCTTCAGTTCATGGGAGTTCAGAACTCTGAGAAGGTACTTGTGCTTCTACTCCATTAATACACAGGCTCCGTTCGGTTCATTCCTGACTTGTAGTGACAGAAATCACTCGTGCATGTGAACAGGAGGACCCACGGAGAGGCAAATTCATTGCACACGTTGGGGGCCTGATGAAGAAACTGGTCAATTATGCACCAGTCGATGCTGCTGTGGATCAGAAAGCCAGAGACTTCCTGCACGACTGCCTTCCGCCGATGCTGAGCGCTGGTGAGTCCCACAATAACACATCATGACTAAAGGTCAGGGGATGTTTTTGCTTTAAAAAAAATGCCTTTTGAAAGGCCAGGCATTTAAAATTCAGTCTCAAACAGTTCTGTGAGTTTCAGAAAATATATGTCTGATAAATGTCTAAATGTAATCCGTAGTTTATCAAGTGTTTGTGTGGGATCAGATATTGCAGTAATATAATATCTGTTTTATAATATATGTTAAAATTGCTTTTTTCTTCCTGCAAAAAAAGGTAATTGGAAATTTACTTAATTATCTGGGCTTTTATCTTGAAGTTTATATCTTCCAACTGCAAGTGCATTTAGAGTTTACATCCCACAATTCATTTTTTTGTGGAATTTTGAGTTTGCAATTTGCAGTTTAGACTTTTTAATCTGAATTTTGAGCTTCTCTCATTTCTGTGAGAATCTCACAATTCTGATTTTTTTCTCTAAATGTTTAGTTTCTCACATTTTAGATTTTTATCTTGAAATTTTGAGTTTACATCCTGCAACTCTGACTTTTTGTTTTTTAAATGTCAGTTTACATCTTGCAATTATAACTTTTATTTCTCTGAATTGTCAGATTACATCTCACAATTGATTTTTTTCTCATAATTTTCAGTTCACATCTTGCAATTATGACTTTGAGTTTGCATCTCGCAATTCTGATATTTGAGTGTACATCATACAATTCAGAATTTCAGTTTACATCTTGTAATTCTGACTTTTTTTAAATAATTTTCTGTGTACATCTTGTAATTCTGATTTTTGATTTTACGCCTCGCAATTCTGACTTTTCTTTTACTTTTTAGTGTACATCTCACAATTATGATTTTTTTAATGAATTTTTAGTTTACATCTTGCAATTCTGTTCTGACTTTTTTAATCTGAATTTTCAGTCTGTATCTCAAAATTCTGACTTTTTTCTGTTATTTTTCAGTGTACATCTCACAATTATGACGTTTTTTTTCTCAGAATTTTCAGTTTACATCTTGTAATTCTTTTTAATGAGAATTTTCAGTTTACATCATACAATCCTGAATTTTTACTGAGTTTTTTTTTCTGACTTTTTTTATCTTGCAATTATGACTTTTTTTTCCTCAGAATTTTTAGTTTGCATCTCAGAATTCAGACTTTTTTTTTTCTCAGAAGTTTCAGTTTACATCTTGCAATTCTAGCTTTTTGTTTTTGTAAAGTACTGTATGTTAAACCAATTAACATAGAAGCTTGTTTCCGGCATGGAATAAAAACAATTCTGACTTTTTTTTCTCACGTTAACTCTTAATTCTAACTTTGGTCTCAGAATCTCACAATTTTAAGTTCATATCTCTTCGTTTATATCAGAATTGAGAGAACAAAAGTCAGAATTGTGAACGTAAGAGTTTTGAAGAAAAAGTAAAAACTATGATTGGAAAAAGTCACAATCGACCTTCCAAAGAATAAAGCTCAAATATTAAATCAGTAAAATGCATTTGTGTTATTTCGTAGAGGAGAAGGCCAGCAGTGTGTACGGGGCTCCTGCTCGATGGGGAGACGGTGTGGCCCTTGATGTGACTGTTCAACTGAAGAACCAAACTCAAATCAGACTGGTGCGGGCCGGAGCTGCGAGGTACCAGTGCACAGTAGTTTCTTTTAAGTTGTATACAGCGAAATTATAGTATGAGCTAAATGTGATGAGAGAACATAGATAACTGATTTATAGTTAAAGATACACATTTTTGTTGTAATAAATGGTATTTTGATTCAAATAACATAGGTCAGAATTTAAAAAGGAACATGTCTTCATAGGTTGTGCGGTGATGGAGACACTGTATCTCTTTTTTACACTACTGAGAACACCAGAGTCTATCATAAAGAAGAACCCAAGAGCTTTGAGATGAAAGCAGAGGTAAACATGCACTTTGTCTGAAATACCTGCAGCTTTTACCTTCTTTAAGCATTTGATCATGATCTCTAATCATGTTTCTTTTTAACAGCACATTGATGCCATGGAGTTTCTGATTCATTCTTATCCCAAGTTTATTTCTGTGGCCAGTTTACCATGCGAGACAATGGAAGCTAAGGTACTTTGCGCATTTGTGTTATATTTAAGGACCCGTTCAAATTGCTTTTGTGTATTAATGAATCTCATTTTTGCAGATGTCTCTGGCTGAGCTGCTCTTTGAGAAGGGAGTAATCCACACAGCCAAACCTTTGACAGCTGAATAAAAGCAGTATTTTGTGGCTAAAGAAAATGAGTGTCCTACATCAAATGACCATGAACTGTTCTTAACTACGTATTTTTTTGTAAACTGAAATTCTTCAATGTGTATAAAACATCTTTAGAAAGCAAACCAAAAACTATTTTGAAGTTTCTTTGACTGGATAAAAATGTTTTACGGCAAATGATATGTACAGAATTGCTGAGGTTAAACCTAAACTGTTGTTGTCGTCCATTGACAAAGTCATCCATAGATTTTGAGAAATCAGTAAATCAAAAAATATTTTTTAAAATTGATAGTCAAAAGATGATGCAGCAAATCAGAACATATTTGACATTTAATAACATGATGACTGAATAGAAACCAGCCAACTAACAAAATCTCACATCACTTGTCCTTAATGTGCTATAAAGAAATACTATAAGGCATTACAGAACTATATGCAAATTTTATTGCACCAACATGCTTGCAATCAGAGAGACAGTGGCTGAACAGACAATATACACATTCTGGACAGAGGGAGTCTCACTTCCAAGTGTATTCCTCACCAGGCTTAAGTTCCCTGAAAAAAGTACAGATTTAGAAACAATTAATTTAAAGGAATAGTTCACCCAAAAACGCTCTCTGAAAATCTAAATTGTATATCAGTTTGTTTCTGCATGGGAACAGATTTAGAGTCCAAACAGCTGGTAACGTATCACATGACTCCAGAAGCAACGGTTTAAAGTTAAAAACGTCTTAGAGATGTATTTGTTTCTTAGAAACATGCAGCTTTTGGCTTCACAAGATGTTAACTGATGGACTGGAGTGGTGTGGATTACTCGTGGATTGCTGCAATGTTTTTATCAGCTGTTTGGACTCTCATTCTGATGGCACCCATTCACTGCAGATGCTCCATTGGTGAGCAAGTAATGTGATGATGAAACCAACCCATCTACATCTTTGATGGCCTAAATGTGAATACAATTTCAGCAGATTTTCTTCATTTATTTACCTGCTGTATAAAGCACTCTTGTTCCTGAATGCTGTGAGTTTCTGGTCATTCCATCGGTCCAGGTAAACCCCGATGACGATACCCATAGGGACCAGAATATTGACCCAGTGCGCACGAATCGCTGCTGCGAAGTTTACCATGATGCCTGTGAATAAAGAAAACAAACATAAATTAAGTTTATTGACTCTACTTCACCTCTAATGTACAGTCGTGGCCAAAAGTTTTGAGAATGACACAAATATTAGTTTTTCACAAAGTTTGCAGCTAAACTGCTTTTAGATCTTTGTTTCAGTTGTTTCTGTGATGTACTGAAATATAATTACAAGCACTTCATACGTTTCAAAGGCTTTTATGGACAATTACATGACATTTATGCAAAGAGTCAGTATTTGCAGTGTTGGCCCTTCTTTTTCAGGACCTCTGCAATTCGACTGGGCATGCTCTCAATCAACTTCTGGGCCAAATCCTGACTGATAGCAACCCATTCTTTCATAATCACTTCTTGGAGTTTGTCAGAATTAGTGGGTTTTTGTTTGTCCACCCGCCTCTTGAGGATTGACCACAAGTTTTAAGATCTGGGGAGTTTCCAGGCCATGGACCCAAAATTTCAACGTTTTGGTCCCCGAACCACTTAGTTATCACTTTTGCCTTATGGCACGGTGCTCCATCGTGCTGGAAAATGCATTGTTCTTCACCAAACTGTTGTTGGATTGTTGGAAGAAGTTGCTGTTGGAGGGTGTTTTGGTACCATTCTTTATTCATGGCTGTGTTTTGGGGCAAAATTGTGAGTGAGCCCACTCCCTTGGAGGAGAAGCAACCCCACACATGAATGGTCTCAGGATGCTTTACTGTTGGCATGACACAGGACTGATGGTAGCGCTCACCTTTTCTTCTCCGGACAAGCCTTTTTACAGATGCTCCAAACAATCGGAAAGAGGCTTCATCTGAGAATATGACTTTGCCCCAGTCCTCAGCAGTCCATTCGCCATACTTTTTGCAGAAGATCAATCTGTCCCTGATGGTATTTTTTTTTTTTGGAGAGAAGTGGCTTCTTTGCTGCCCTTCTTGACACCAGGCCATCTTCCAAAAGTCTTGGCCTCACTGTGTGTTCAGATGCGCTCACACCTGCCTGCTGCCATTCCTGAGCAAGCTCTGCACTGGTGGCACTCCGATCCCGCAGCTGAATCCTCTTTAGGAGACCATCCTGGCGCTTGCTGGACTTTCTTGGGCGCCCTGAAGCCTTCTTAACAATGCAGTGGAAAGTTTTTTGGGGGATTAAGTTAATTTTCATGGCAAAAAAGGACTATGCAATTCATCTGATCACTCTTCATAACAAATTGCTATTATAAAAACTTAAGCAGCAACTTTTCCAATTTCCAATATTTATGTTATTCTCAAAACTTTTGGCCACGACTGTACACTAGTTTGGACACACCTGACTAAAACTATGATTCTCATTATATTAAAAAAATTTCTGATCCAAAGGCTTCTGATTAAATGCTTGATTACATCAAATAAATGAACATATGTATCCAAAACATTTGAGTAGTAGTTAAGTTTCTAATGTGGATTTCATTTCATTGCACATGTCAGTATATATGACAGTGTTAGTCATGTGGACTCAAAGACACTAAAACCAATGAAATACAGCAATTCTGTTGCATTCATTGGCCTGTTTGCAAAACTCTACTAACGTTACGTCTACAGAAACTATCTGAAGACAAAATACCATAATTAAAACAATAACACATTTTTGTACTAAAATATATGTGTGTGTGTGTGTGTGTGTGTGTGTGTGTGTGTGTGTGTGTGTGTGTGTGTGTGTGTGTGTTGATGTGAAGGTGACTGCTCTGGGCCCGTGTGCACACTATCCGCTACTGTCCTCGCATAAACACGAGATTTTGATCCCGATACATTCACAGAAAACTCGAATAAACGTTTACTTATCTTTAATACTCACATTGAAGTATAAAACACGTTTCTTAATTGAATATATATGAATTTAAAATCATTTACCTTCCGCTAGTTTCCTCTGTGTGTTTTTAGCAGAGCAGCATTAGCAGAGAGAGTTAGAGGGCTTTGGACTGTACCAACTATCAACGAAACAGTTTGAAGGGGGGTGGGGTGCTATTTTTTTCTTTTCCATTACAATGAA
>NC_133373.1:37952915-38032915 GCF_049309525.1 Garra rufa
AAGGTCTATCTACCCGAGCCGCCTTTTCCCCATGCAGAGGTACAAAAAACAGCAAAATTATCAAAATACATACCTGTATTGACACACACAGGTTTCATGTTCACTCACTGTCATGCGCTTGGTTTTTCCAGCTGATCCAGACGAATAAACTGAAGCTATTATCCCAGCATTCATGGAGATTTCAGCAGTGAGTTCCGGCAGCCGTGTGTCGTTTTCACGGGTCACCCGTCCCTGCGCTTCGGGGATGTGGTGCACTTCATGGAGCTCTGGGGCAAATCCAGCCTTAATACCATCATCTTCACCGGTGAGATACAGCACATCACCAAACCTTAAACAAATGCATGCTTTTATTCAGAAAGGATGCATTAAACTGATGAAAAGTGACAGTAAAGACATGTAAAATGTAGGCTGTCATGATTCGTTCATTCTAAAATTTAGAAAAATCTGGATTTCATTTTGCCCACATTGACTAAGCAGCAAAAGTGGCTCATTTCATGGCCAGAATCCATGAAACGCATTATTAGATTATTATAAGTTTTCCCAAGGCTGCATTATATATTAAACCCATTTAAGGGGAGACACTGCAGGCAAAAACAACATTTTGGGCTTTTAGATTTTTCAAAAAAGTGTTTTTTTCAGACTAGTGGAAAGAAAACACCCAAAAGACACTGTTAAGTGCTTCTTTTATAGCACTTTATCTATTTGTGTCAATAGATTTTAATTACAATCCATATTTTTAAAGGCCGTTTTCTCCAAATGAGTTTTTTTTTCCTACACTGAGCCACAAATCTCCATTTCAGCAGCACTTACACACACCAAACTTGACATTTGTATTCCTGTCTATATCCTGAAGGTTTTTACAGAGGGATTTGTTCATTTATAATTTGCTTGATTTTATACGACATTTTATTCCCCCCAAAATGTTTTTTCTGAATTATGGAGTGACATGAGATACCCAAAATCCCCTCTGTAAAAACATTTGACTCTAATATGTCAAAAAAATGAAACAAGAATTTTGAAACTGACTTAATCTCAGTGTACTAGAAATGTATGCAAATTAGTGCATATTTCATTAAATAATGCCTTATTTGCATATTTTTAACATTTTTGAATTTTTTTATAATTTAATTTAAAAACATTTAAATTTTTCTATAATCAGTTTTAATGGTTAAATATTTTTTATGATTTATAAATCAAAAAGACTGTCTGATTAATTGAGTTTTACAGTTTTGTTTTTATCAAATTATTTTCTGGATTCTATTTTAATGCTTAAATTTAAAAATCAAAAACATCTACAATTAATTGATTTTATTCAAATAAAATGTTCTTAAGTAAAATTGTTGTAGATTAACTGATTAATCGATAAATTAGTCGATAGATTAATCGATATAAAAATAGTCGTTAGTGGCAGCCCTAGTACAATGTTACAAAAGATTTCATTTTCAAATAAAACATGGATTATTATCAGAAATGTTTCTTAAGGAGCAAATCAGCATATTAGAATGATTTCTGAAGAGTCATGTGACACTGGAGTAATGACGCTTAAAATTCAGCTTTGATCACAGAAATAAATAATACATATATTCACATAAAAAACAGTTATATGAAATGGTAAAAATATTTTACAATATGTGACCCTGGACCACAAAACCAGTCTTAAGTCGCTGGGGTATATTTGTAGCAATAGCCAAAAATACATTGTATGGGTCAAAATTATTGATTTTTCTTTTATGCCAAAAATCGTTAGGAAATTAAGTAAAGATCATGTTCCATGAGGATTTTTTGTAAAATTCTTACTATAAATATATCAGAATGTAATTTTTGATTAGTATTATGCATTGTTAAGAAAATAATTTGGAGAACTTTAAAGGTGATTTTCTCAGTATTTAGATTTTGTTGCACCCTCAGATTCCAGATTTTCAAACAGTTGTATCTCGGCCAAATATTGTCCTATCCTAACAAACCATACATCAATAGAACGCTTATTTATTGAGCTTTCATATGATGTATATATCTCAATTTTGTAAAATTGTACCCTTATGACAGGTTTTGTGGTCCAGGGTCACATATTACTATTTTTACTCTATTTTTAATCAAATAAGGGCACTCACGAAAGCCCTTCATGCTTGCATTTTACTCCAAAATCAAAAGAAAAAATATATTTTGCATAGACTATGTTTAGGATCATTAAGATTTTTTGCATGGATTGTCACAGTGTTTTCTACAAACAAATATTTTTTTATAATGATTTGATAATGATGCAAAATCCCCAGTAGAAAACCATTAGAATGTCTAGAGCCGTTGCCATGGAAACTGGGATGTACTGGAAAATTGACTTGAAATGCTTTCAGGCCCTGAATGTGATGTAGCTTAATCTCCAGTCTGAAACGCTTTGACCTCTGACTCTTAATGACGTGTGCCTCTCAGAGCCGGACTTCTCTTACCTGGACGCTTTGGCTCCGTACCAGCCGCTGGCGATGAAGTGCGTTTACTGTCCCATAGACACACGCCTCAACTTCCACCAGGTGTCCAAACTCCTGAAGGACATCCAGGTACAGTCTGGAAAGTCAAATGTCCTCGGTGTGCCCATTAAAACAGTTGATTGAATTGGCCTGACGTGTTCTCATCTGTTTTCCCGTCAGCCTCTTCATGTGGTGTGTCCTGAGCCGTACACGCAGCCTCCTCCGTCTCAGCCTCACCGCTCAGACCTGATGCTGGAGCTGCAGCCTCCGCCCATGGCCTACCGCCGCTGCTCCGTCCTGGGGCTTCCCTTCAGACGCCGCTATGAGCGCATCCACCTGCTGCCTGAGGTCAGAATAAATCTGAATATCTCTCAAAGATTTATTTTCAACCACATACAGATGAATAGGTTTTTACCATGTATTAATATTTAATATTCCTATATGTGAACCTGGACAACAAAACCACGTGTATATTTGTAATAATAGCCAAAAATACATTGTATGGTTCAAAATGATCGATTTTTCTTTTATGCCTAAAATCATTACGATATTAAGTAAAGATCATGTTCTGTGAAGATATTTTGTAAATTTATAAATATATCAAAACTGAATTTTTGATTAGTAATATGTATTGCTAAGAACTTCATTTAGACACATTTAAAGGTGATTTTCTCATTATTTCGATTTTTTTGCACCCTCAGATTGCAGATTTTCTGGAAATATTTCAGCCAAATATTGTCCTATCCTAACAAACCAAACATCAATTGAAAGCTTATTTATTCGGCTATATGTATAAATCTCAGTTTAAAAATATTGACCGTTTTGACTGGTTTTGTGGTCGAGGGTCACATATTGAATTAGCTTTTATTTTTAGATTTTCAGTTAAGTTTATTCCAAATACCTTTTTATTTATTTATTTACTTATTTCAGTTTTAGGTTATATATATTAGTTTTTTTTTTTTATGTCAGAAACAGTGTTATTTTAATAATTGTATTTAATATTTTTAGTTTTTCAATTTAATTTTAGTTTAATTTTTAGTAATGTCTTTTTGTCTTTATTATTATTTTTTTTAAATGTTTTTAAATAGTTTATTTAATTTTAGTTTTAGTCAGTAATTTTAGATTAACTTAGACTTATTTAGTTTGTTGCTGATGTAACATTTATAGTTTTCGGTTAGTTAAAATTTGTTTATTTTATATTATAATGTTATTTATATATTGTTATAATTAGCTTTAGTTTTTTTTGTGTGTATTTCTAGTTACATTTTAATTTAAGTTACATTTTAATAATGTTCCTGAGTCATTTTTTTTTTATAATTTAATATAAATTGCTACAAATATAATTAATATTTCTAAATACTTTTCATTTGAAATTTAGTCAGCTTGTTTAGTCAGTAATTTTTTTTTATTGTTTTTTACATATTTTAAATATTTTGAAATAGTTTATTGAATTATAGTTTTAGTCAGTGAGTCATTTTAGTTTAACTTGTACTTATTTTAGTTAGTTGCCAATGCAACATTTCTAATTTACCTTTAGAATTATTAATCAAATTTTTTTTAGTATTTGTATACAGCTATAATGTTTATTATTATTTTGAATTAGCTTTTATTTTTGCATTTTCAGTTCATTTTAATTTTTTTTGTTACATTTCTACAGTAGTTTATTTGTTTTTATTTTTATTGTATTCAGTTCAGTAATTTTAGTATTTAAAAAACTTATTTGACTTATTTTCAGTTATTTTAAGTTTGAACACAAATACATTTGTAATAGTTTTAGTTTTTGTTAATTAGTACAACACTGGTCAGAAAGCATAAAAAGTATTTCTCTATGATGCTGCTAGCTTGTCAGGCATCTGTTGAGTTTGCTCAGCATCTCAGTCTCTTTTCTCCTGGTAAACCTCCAGCTTGCCAAATCTCTGGTGCCGTCAGAGATTAAAGCGGGCGTCTCTGTCGCTACAGTGTCTGCGGTTCTGCAGTCTAAGGACAACAAGCACGTTCTGCAGGTCAGTGAGTGTGTGAACACAGCATGTGCTCGGTGCAACAACCTGATAAATGCCGACCCTGCCCTTGACTCCTGTCATGCATCAATTTGCCTACATTTTTCTGAACACTGTCTGAAGCATTTTTAGCCCACTTTAGAACCAGTTGCATCATGCTTGCCTTGTAAACTACAGTTTATTCTTCCAGCATGAACCCAAAGGCATTCAGATTTAAAAAATGCAAAACTCCCTAGCCAGTTTACCAAGATTTTTTTTCTTTTTTGTGGAAAATCACAACCATGAGCACAAAAAAATTGAATAGCAATATTCTCAGTGTTCTGGTTAATGATATCTATCACAATATGCAATTTTTGTCTAAAGTGATTAAAAAAAACTGAAAAAGTAAAGGTACTACTATTATAAATAATATACTATTAATCACGTAATAGTAAAAAACAAACCAAAAAAAATAAATAAAAATCTAATATTTTAACAATGTAAAATTATTAATCAGTTTAATTGGTTTTCTATATTCAAAAATAGTAATCTATGATATAATAATAATAATAATAATAATAATACATAACTCTTAAAAATTAAAATTTATTTAATTTTTTTACAATAACATTTATTTTAATACAATAATTAAAATGCTATTTTATGGCATAGTTTTATAATTTAAATAAAAAGTAGGTTTTTTTAATCCAAGCAAAAAGGAAAGTTTTTTTCACAACCATGATAGAAAATAAATAATAATAAAAATGAATAAATTAAAAAAAATAATAATTGAAAACAATTCAAATGCATTTTGTTACATATTATTATATTATTTTAAAATACATTATACCGTTTTAATTTACAAACAAAAATAAGTTTTTTTTTAAATAAGGGTTTTTTCACAACCATGATAGAAAATAATAATATATATATTTAAAATAGGAATTATTTAAAAGAATTTAAACACATTATTTTACATATTGTTAAATTATTTTAGAATACATTATACAGTTTTATATTCCAAACTAAATTTTAAAAAGCAAGGCTTTTTTTCACAAATATTATAGAAAATAAAATAATAATAATAATAATATATTTAAAATAGGAATTATTTAAAATAATTTAAATACATTATTTTACATATTATTATATTATTTTAAAATACATTATACAGTTTAATATTTCAAACTAAAAATGTTTTTTTTTTAAAAGCAAGACTTTTTTCACAACCATGATAGAAAATAAATAAAAATAAATGTTTTAAAAATAAGAATTATTTAAAATAAATAAAATACATTATTTTACATATTATTATTATTATTATATTATTTTAAAATACATTATACAGTTTTATATTCCAAAGAAAAATTAGTTTTTTTTAAAAAGCAAGGCTTTTTTCACAACCATGATAGAAAATAAAATAATAATAAATGTATTAAAAATAAGAAATATTTAAAATAAATAAAACACATTATTTTACATATTATTTTCAAATACATTATACAGTTTTATATTTCAAACAAAAATGAGGTTTTTTTTTTAAAAAAAAGCAAGACTTTTTTCACAACCATGATAGAAAATAAAAAAATAAAAAAGAAAGGTTTGTGTGAGCATTGTAAATAAAAAGAGCATAAAGTATAAAATAAAAATGGATTATGATAATAATATGAAAAATAATATTTTATTTGTTTAAAGTAACTTTTTGAAAGTAAATCAATTTTTAGTAGCTAACAAAACTCATTAAAATTCAAATTTATCAGCATAGTTTCTTAGTCCAAACAAAAAGCAAGACTTTTCACATCATTTTTACTTGTTCATTTCAAGGCTAGTTCAGCAGCTTTGCCACTAACAACAAAAAAAAAGTTTTTGTCTAGTTTGTACTAATCTGAACAATGCCTGAAACTTTGTGTTACGAGCAGTTTATGTTTATTTGCCTCTCTATGATGAATCGCTTGTTGTATTCCTCATTTGTAAGACATCTGCGTAACTAGATTTGCATACTTGTGTGAGTGTCTCAAGCCTAATAATACTCTATTAAGCTCATATTTGCGCGTTTGTGTGTGTTTTGTAGCCGGTGCCCAAACCCGCTCCGGTGCCGCCCAGTAAGAAGAGGAAGAGGGTGATAGAGGAAGCACCAGAGGTCCTGAACCCCAAACCCCTGCTGAGCGGGGCGGTTCCTCTGGAGCCTTTCCTGGCCATGCTGTACAAGGTACCACATACAGTACACTCCATATGTGCCCTAACCAGTCAACTCGTTCTGTACAGGACTTTACAGTGCGACCATTTCAGTCACATTTGCGACTGAAAACTAGGGCTGCACAATTATCTTATTAAATCATAATTGTCGATTATTCCCTTGAAATTGTAATTGCAATTATTAATTACAGTTATCACAATTTACATTGATTATTGTTTTAAATAGCTTTATATTATTGTTTGAAGCAACTGCATGCCATAATTTTATATTTTCTAATTAAATATATTTTTTTATCCATGTGCGAGCTATTGAGCTCTGTGAAACAGCCAATCAGAGCAGAGCTCATTAATATTCATGAAGCTTCCAAATAAGCCAATAACAGAGCATTTCGTTCTAGGGGCAAATCCTAGGGTTGTAAATGGACCTGTAAAACCATTTCTGAAGATTTTTTGCCCTTTCCTATGCCAAATACCTTCTATGTAGATATCAGAGAACAATTTTAAATATTCTCTCAATGCATTCTATGGCACCTTTAATACATTAATATTCACAATGAGCAATAGCTACATTCGCTAAATAAGTTATTCTTTGTTAAAAACTCTTAAATGATGTACTTTTCAGAAACTGAAAGCTGTTTTGTTCACAGTGTTTAAAGGTTGTATCAGCGATTTCTAGCCTAAAACATAAAGTGTCAAATTCAGCTGACCTTTCATCACGATCCGCTCGCTGCCTGCCCCATAAATTGTCTGTGAAAAAACCGCGTCTCTCTGGTCAGCCTAGGGTCCGAGATATGCCAAAAAAACAATCGGCACTACCAACCTTTCCACAGCAAAAACAAACATTGTTCCAACCAATCAGCGTCAGGGGTTTGGTGTTGTGGACTTTCGCTCCGCCTCCCTCACATCCCTGCACCAGTAGGAAAGTCCACAACACCAAACCCCTGACGCTGATTGGTTGGAACACGGTTTGTTTATCTGTGGAATAGTTGATAGCGCCGATTGTTTTTTTGGCATATCTCGGACCCTAGGCTGACCAGAGAGACGCGTTTTTTTCACAGACAATTTATGGGGCAGGCAGCGAGCGGATCGTGAATAAAGGTCAGCTGAATTTGACACTTTATGTTTTAGGCTAGAAATCGCTGATACAACCTTTAATGCTAGAAACTTGCTAATGCTAGAAAAATGTTAGAATCATGCTAACTACATTCTAATCATGTTAGCAAAATGTTTAGCTAATAATCTAATCTCTCTATATAAAGTTCAAAACTTTAAGCTTTTACAGCTGCTAGGCTTTCTCAAGCCAACCTAAAGTTTGTATTGACAGACTTTTTTTTTTTTTTTTTAATATAGTTCTGTTTTAATTACATTTTTTTTTTTAAAGCTTATAAAATATATCTTTTGTTATAAAAATGCCATTACAAAGGTAAAAACAAAACTTCCCTTGTAAATCACTTTAAGGAGTCAAATATCACCTCGTAATGGGAAGGCTACTTTTTGATCAGATTTTTAGATTATTGATTAGAAGGTGCTCCTGTTATTTTGACTGTGCTCCTCAGTTTTTTAGGAGCAAGCCAAGTGCTCATGTGTGAAGAGAGTTGAATAGAGTTCAGAGTGCCTGTAGGTTCAAGTCAAGTCGGGACAAGCGTTTGATGAGTGACTTGAAGAGTGTCTATAGTGGCTTTCACCTGTGAAATCCAGTCTGTGTGACGTCCCGGGGCGGTAGAAAGAAAAGCGCACACCTGACGGTGGTAATTCAAGCCGTACGACCCACCGCCTAAAGAGACGTGGCTAGAATGTCCCGCCGCCAGCGCTAACCTCATTGTTGGCCAACTAAATGAAAAGCGGGATGGAGTAAGAGAAATCCAGCGCTCCATTAGCATGCAGGGAAACGGCAAACTCCTCATTCGCTTTGGATCCCAAACGGCAGATTCTGGCAGCGCTTCTGCAGGCGCCCGGAACATCGATTAGACGCTAATTAAACTGGAAGCGAAATGAATTTCTCTAATGATTGTAAAGGAAGGTGATCCTGCTGAAGGTGACTTTGTGAGCTGCTAATGAAGTCGAGCCTGGGTTTGTCGGAGAAGTGCTGCTTTAGTGCTGAAGATACTGCATGACTATTTTTTTGATGTACAGTGGCCTGAAAAATGATTTCTGAGAACTTAAGTCACACTTATAAATGTTGGGATGTCGTTGCATTTGATTAAGCATCATCTACAGAACTATTTTCTCAAATTGAACTTCATTTATGTGTTAAGCATAACAATGCAAGGTGATTTTAGTGCATTTATGAAGATAGTTCTCAACATTTTTTGGTCAACTATAATTGAATTCATCAAAATTAATGATCATTTTATTAAGTGAGCTCATTATTTCAGCATTTTAGGTAAAAAAAAACTTTTAACTTAGTATTTTAACATTACTTACATATTTTAAATTACATTTAATTTTTATATTTTTAGTTTTTATTTTAATTTTAGTACAGGTTTATTAGTTTTGTTTAGTGATTTGCTTCTGTCAATTCATGAGCTTTTTTGTCATTTCACTTATTTTTTTATTTTAGTTTTAGGGCCAATATTTTAATCTAATATTTTAATTTTTATTCTATTTTTGGAATTAGTTACATACTCTTGTAATATTTATTACATTTTCTAAATTAGCTCCATTTAAAATTCTCCATTTTCATATTAATTTATTTTTGGTTTTAATAATTGTATTTGTTTTTATAATTTTTATTCAATAATAATTCAGTAATAATAGTCTATTGAAGTATTTACATTTTGCTTTATTTTTAAAACAGTAGATAAAGTATATATATATATATATATATATATATATATATATATATATTTATTTATTTATTTTATTATGTTAGTATTACTATTTTGGTATTAGTTACATGCTGTTGTAATACTTATTCAAATGTTAAATTTATAATTTAAATTAATATTGTTTTCAGATATTTACATTTTTGTTTTAGTTTTATTTGTTTAAATTCTGCATTTTATTATTTATTTTGATATTTTGATGCCTTATATATTAGATTGGTACATAATATATATATTTTATATACCGGAAATATAAATTGTATAATGTATGTTTTTTGGAAATTATTATTTTGGTATTAGTTACTATTGTAATATTTATTCCAATTTTAAATTAGCTTTTGTTTTATATTCTCTGTTTTCATATTAATTTTATTTTGGGTTTTAGTAATTGTATTTATTTGTATCATTTTAATTGAATAATAATGCTACTTTTTCAAATATTTACATTTTGCGTTATTTTTAAAAACTATATTTTGTACTATCATTTTAATTCAATAATAATTCAATAATAATAATAGTTAATATTTACATACCATTGTAATATTTATTCAAAATTTAAATTGGGTTTTATTTTAATATTCTCATATTGTTTTATATTCTCTATTTTCATATTAATTTTATTTTAGGTTTTAGGTTTTTAATTTTATTTATTTTCATCCTTTTTATTTAATAATAATAATAATTCAATAATAACAGTTTATCTTTTTTCTTCAAATATTTACATTTAGCTTTGTTTTTTTTTAAACAATGTATATTAATTGTATATAATTATTTTTTTAATGATTATTTTACTATTACTATGTTGGTATTAGTTACAATTGTAATATTCGTTCAAATTTTAAATTAGGTTTTATTTTTATATTCTCCGTTTTCAAATATTTACATTTGCTTTATTTTTATTTTAGTTTTAATAGTTTGTAGTTTGGTTTAGTCATTTTAATATTCAGCTTAAACTTATTTCAGCTAGTTGCCAAAACAACACCAAACACCCTAGCAACCACCTAGCAACAGGCGAAATGGCAAAACATTGGCCTAGCAACTATGTAGCAACATAACAAAACTTCGGAACACTTAAGCAATATCCTGGCAACCATTCTCAACACCCTAGCAACCACATTACTAGCTAATAACCTCCTTAGCAATCACATTATAACAAAACACAAAACAAATAGTGATTTTACAGTAATAAGCTGATGTATTGTGGAGTGGTTATGAACTCATTCTCTCACACACATCTGAGTGCTGCTGCTGAGCGTCCCGCTGAGAGCCTGTAGGTTTGACCGCAGCTGTTATCCCGCCGTAAAACGTCCCAGATCTCCAGCATTAACTGATAACCTGAGAGCAGCGCTCAGATGAGACTCCTGCTCTTCAACAAATAAACGGGAATGAGCCAATTAAAACTAATCAATCCCACGATGAACTATGAGACGCATATTGAGTGTTGTGCTGGAGTAATTAACATCGCTTATAGCTCTCTGTAGTAATTAAACAGCCTGAGACCGAGTCAATTCAAAATGAGCAAAAAAAATTGATAATGAGAAAATTTTCATCATGAGAATTGCCAGTACAGTATTATTTTAGTAATATTTATATATTATAGTATTTTGAATTAGCTTTTATTTTTATATCTTTGGTTTTCATTTAGATTTTAGTATCTTTTATGATTTTGTCATTTTAAGTAGTTTTCATGCGTTGTTTTATTATTATTTAATTATTATATTTATGTTTTGGTCATTTAAATGTGCTTTTGACTTTTTTTTTTTTTTTTTTTTTTTACATTTTTTGATTTCTGTTTCTGTTTTAATAATTGTATCAGCTCAACTTAAAATTATTGTATTATAATATTTATGTTTTATTAATGTTATAATAATAGAAATAATAGTAATAATTATGTGGTTTTGGCATTTTTATTGGAGTATATACATATTCTGAAATATATTTTTATTTATTTATATTTTATTTAGTGTTATTATAGTTAACTAAAAGAAAAAACAAAACCATTTTGCCTGAAATAAACTAACTAAAATATAAAAAGGTAAACATTTATTTTAATTTACCTTGATGTACTTAAATATCTAAAACTAAAACTGAAATAAAAATGGATAAACTATATAGACAAGTAACAAACATGTAAAAATGAATACATGCATAAAAAATGACAAACAAAATAACAAAAAAATAAAAGTAAAACGAATTAAAAATATGAATAAAACTATAATGGTATCCCAATTATGTTGTATTATTTTATGTATATAGATATTGTTTTATTTATAGTTTATTCAAAATAGAAATATTTTCTAACAATATAAGTCTTTACTATCACTTTTTATTAATTTAACACATCCTTAACATAAAATTATAAAAAAAAGAAAGAATGAACATTTTCTGACCACAAACTTTTAAATGGTAGTTTATATTGTTGCAAAATATTTCTATTTTAAATAAATGCTGTTCTTTTTAACATTTTATTTATTATAGAATTTCTGAAGGATCATGTAGACTGAAGACTAAAGTGCTGCTTTGCATCACAGGAACAAATTACATTTTAAAATAAATTTACATAGAAAACTGTTATTTTACACTGAAATAATATTTCACAATATTACTGTTTTTTTTCTGGATTTTTGATTAAATAAATGCAGCCTTGATGAGCAGAAGAAACTCTTTAAAAAAAAAAAACATTAATAATCTTACTGATCCCAAACTTTTGTGTGTATATATCTAAATTATTTTGAATAGTAAATGAAAATAGTATGTGAAATAACCCATTATGCAACACTAAAAGTTTCAAAAGGCTAATATTGACAGCATGATTGTGTTCAACCTGTCTGGTGGCAGAATGGCATCAGGGAGGTGAAGGTGGAGGAGACGGCAGACGGGCACATTCTTCACCTGCAGGCGGAAGACGTGCTCATCCAGCTGGAGGAAGACGGGACACACATCATCTGTGACAACAACGAGCCGCTGCGGACGGCACTCAGAGACCTGGTGCTCCACTTCCTCCAGAAACTATGACCTCTGACCCCAGCGCCTCGCCTGCGGCCGATAATAGCTGGACGCGAATGAAAAGTGGCTGTAATAACATTGCCTCTGCACATCCCCAGCCAGAAACTACTGTGTGTGGCTGATGAACTCATCCCTTACATCTGTAGACAGATTTCCATAAGGTATTATTGTTTAGTAGACATCAGGATGGAGACTTTTATTTGTTTTATATCATTGTAAAATAAGCTTTTGGAATAAAACTTTTTTTTCTGTGTTTTCTAAAGCCTGTTTTCTCTCATTTGAAATTCAGATGATGTTGTTTATTCCACATGGCCAAGTTATGAGATGTGCCAGTTGATGGCATTTGGTGTAACTGACATCAGATCTAACGTTGCCTTGCCTTGCCTTTTATGTTTCACAAAACAAAGTAATTCATGATGGTGATTAGGGATGCACCGAATGTTCGGCAACCGAAATTATTCAGCTGAAAATAGCGAAAAAAAAGCTCTTTTGGTGTTCAAATAAGTGAAAAGGCAGAATAAATGATACCGAACAATGACGTGATGCAATCAAATAGAGGCGTGCACTAATGCAGCAAACATGCCAACAGTGTGCAAGCATTCAAAACTGTATGAGAAAGACGCAAAAATCTTTACAAGCACCGACAGCACGAACCACATCGCATGTCCTCCATGAGAAGAGAAAGAGCTGGTTGTTGCTGGTTACTGTATGATGACTGAAATCACCAAATGGCCTTAAACAAAGACTATAGAATACCCAAGACGTGTCACTCGTACAGTTTTGAATGGGGAAAAATGCAACGCTCATTATGGCCGCGAAGCCCCGCCTTCTTAGTGAAAGAGCCAATCGTTGATTAGTAAAGTCAGTGCGTCACTGCAGCTGCCGTCAGAAGTCCCGGTTGCTATAGAAACAGTCGGCGCTCTGAGACGTGCGCTCAGTACTGCGCATGCGCACTGGCTCATTTAGCCGGAAAAATAAGCGTTTTTTTTAACTCTATTGGAGCACAAGGAATCATATTTATGAGGCAGTTCTTGTTGGATTTCTTTGGAGATTTAAAATAAGAAATTTAGTCTTAAGCTTGGTTAACAGTTTTGGAGAATTTGATGTTTCCCCATTCAAAGAGATAGGAGCTGCACTTGCCTGGCCAGAGGCGTTTCAAAGATGGCCGCCGAGTGACATGCCTTAAAGGGACTTTGCCTTAAATCATTAGTAAATAAACTACAGAATGTTATGTTGTCTAAGACACGCACAAATTTATTCTGTCAGCTCTGCACAAGCTCCTTAGCCAGGGTTCAAAGTCCAAAGCGCCAGGGAAATCTGTGCTGAAACAGTGTGATGAGAATCATTCAGAAATCTGCTGCTGTCAGCAAAAAGTAGTACTGAGGTCTTCTTGTGGGTTTCCGCCAAAATAAAAGTCAACGTTCATAAATGTTAGTATTGTAATTTTACTGTTGTTCTGTAAATAAAAAAGTAACAAAAACAGTGCTAACAATCATTCCAACAGCTAGAGCTGGGCGGTATGACCAAAAATTTATATCACGGTATTTTTCAAAATTATACGGTATCACGGTATATGACGGTATTATTTTTTTTCATGCATGACTAGGTGTTTACCACATTTCCTAATAAATTAGAGAATAATTACTGCAGTATATTGGCTTACATTGACCGGACTAGTATTAACCCAGGTTTGATTGGTCTCACAAAATGCTGCTGTTCACAAAGAAGTGACAGTGGCACTCATAATTGTAATGAGGTGAAGAAATCAGAATTCATGATTTGCAGTCAAAATACACAACACTTTATTGTGCATTCTTCACAAGTTCACATTTACAAGTCTACGCGTTTCTCTTCCAGCAGGAGGCGCTGTCAGAATGGTAGTATACAAAGTAGCGCAACAAATGATTTTGAAACGTGCAGCGCTCATATTTATTCAATGGATAGCCTTTTGAAGTTTCATCGCAATTCTTGTCTTTCAGTCCCCACATTTTAGACCACCTGAAATCATAATTATGACTTTCATAACCCCCTAATAACACTGCAGTCATCAATGAAAATTATGAGCTTTATTTAAGACTTTCAAAAACAAACCTTACACAAAATACGTTTCTTTTTTATTTATTTTTCCCACCATGTTCGGGGCACAAGAAAAATATTAAGGGACTAAATTAATATCAGCATATGAAGTATAATCGTCTCTCATTGTCTGAAAGAATGCACATCAGATGCTGAAAGTCAGTTTTTACTTTCACTTTAACATATTGATCAGTTTCCACGTTGCTTGTGTGATATCCATTGGCTTTAAAGCATAAATATTAATAAAAATACAGTTTATAGAAAAGACATATCTTTAAAATATTGCGACGTAACACCAACGTAAAGCCATTGTTTTTCTCTCACTGAAAGCTACATCTGTCTGTGCACAATGCGCCGATTTCTGCTCTCATCTCTGCAGACACACCTCCTCTTGAAATTTCGGCATTACAAGTTTTGCAAATCGCTAACCCTGGGTCTTTCTCAGATATACTGAAATACGTGCGCACCTCAGATGTGTTGCTTCAGACAAGCACGTGCAAGCTGCGGTTTCTGTTTGCGTCAACATACGTGTTCCCAGCGCTTTGTACGCACACACTCACCGGTATTGGGGTATATGAAAAATGAATATCATTAAAAAAAAAAAAAAAACCCGGTATTCGGTATGAAAAGGTATACCGCCCAGCCCTACCAACAGCTCTATTAATACATGTATTTCAACACACTTCTTTGCTCAGCAAGGCTGCATTTATTTGTACATTAAAAACACATGCCTGATTCAAGAACGGGGTCTTAAAAATGGCCAAAGAATATTATTTTACTGACTTATTCATTTTAAGTTAAATTGTGCTTTGTTGCTCAGCTATAATGTTCACTAGAATGTTACAAATGTTCAGTGTTACGCAGTGTTGTTTTCGTCAACGATGACGAAATCATTTCGTTGACGCCACTTTTTTTCATGACGATAACGAGACGATGACAAGATAAAAAATGGCTCGTTGATGACTAAAACATGACGAGACGTGTGTGAGTTTTCGTTGACGAGACGAGAATAGACGAAAATGTTAGTGGGTGGTCCGTCAGACGTTTAAAATGCACAACATTTCTGCTTATTGTGCATGCCAATCAAAACCTAAAACGTATCTGCCGCTATGGCAAGCCGTTTTAGCATTAAATACTCTTTGCTATACTAGTATGGCAAGCCGTTTTAGCATTCCATCCTTGTTTGTCTTTTATGTTCTAAAACATTCCTTCATTATTGTAATTATTGGTGAAAATAGTCGATCCGGAAGCTCACATTG
The DNA here is from genome assembly GCF_049309525.1 of Garra rufa. NCBI lineage: Eukaryota > Metazoa > Chordata > Actinopteri > Cypriniformes > Cyprinidae > Garra > Garra rufa. The sequence continues at coordinate 37,968,716 of NC_133373.1, forward strand.
TGTTGAACTATAGATCTGCTATTTTCAGAACTTACAAGTGACACTACCCAACAGCAAAATACTTACTGACCTACATTAATTTGTTAAAAGACTACTTTTTTCCCTTTTTTTGACTAAAACTAGACTAAAACCTTTTTCGTCGACTAAAATTGGACTAAAACTAAGAAGCATTTTTGTCCAAAAGACTAAGACTAAGACTAAATCTAAGATGGTTGTCAAAAACAACACTGGTGTTAAGTAGATATTTTTAAATTGTTGTTTTGTAATTAATGTATTTTTTTTGAAAAGCAAGACAAAACTGTAAATAGCACATTTTGGCTATTTAATTTATGCAACGGTGAAAAAAATTGGCAAAACACATGGGGGAAATTTGTCACTTGTTTTGTAATCAGCCTTCGGCCCAGTGTTTAATTTTGTTCGGCTTCGGCCAAGAATTTTCATTTTGGTGCATCCCTATTGGTGATGATAATGAAAGGATGAATGTTTTACATTCACTGGAGCACAAAACCAGTCTTAAGTAGCACGGCTATATTTCGTAGCAATAGCCAACACTACATTGCATGGGTCAAAATTATTGTTAATCATTCAGTCAAAAATCATTAGGATAATAATAAGTAAAGATCATGTTCCATGAAGATATTTAGTAAATTTCCTACCATAAATATATCAAAACTTAATTTTTGATTAGCAATATGCATTGCTGTTAACTTAAGTTGGACAATTATAAGTCGATTTTCTCAGTATTTAGATTTTTTGGCACCCTCAGATTCCAGAGTTTCAAATAGTTGCATATCGGGCAAATATAAAATGAGAAAAAGGACCCTTATGACTGGTTTTGTGGTCCAGGGTCACATATCAAACCAAACAGAGCGAAGCCAACAAATCTTTGAATTAACACAAGTATATAAGCAGCTTCTTACCTCTCTGTAGCACCTTTACACTTACATATCATCTCTTCTGAAGATTGCTTGCATCTCTTCTTGATTCTAGCTTGAGGATTATGAGTTAAACCACATTTATTCGAAAGAAAATCTCAAGGGTTGACATGCTGAAACAACAGATGACGTGTTGAAAACGAAGGTTTGTTTGTGGTTAGTAGATGACGCTGATAATTAATGTGATGAGCTCCACCTGTGCTCCCTCTGCTAATTGAAATAAAGCTGAAATAGTAATATAATATTAGATTAAAACAAATAATAATAATGAGAAATGAGAAACTAAACTAAATAGACAATAACTAAAAAAAATGATAAATCACTTTTATTAATTAAAAATAAAACTGAATTAAAATAATATATAATCATTAGATGAAACACTTAAATGAAAATGAAAAATGCTGCCTTGGCAACTAACTGAAATAAAAGGCGAGACACTGCAGGTGAATAGGATAAAAAAATTAACAAATATTTATCACTTTACTTACTCAGTAGATTGATTACACTGATAATTGCAAACATTTTTTGTTTTCTAAAAATGTTAGGTTTAAATATGCAAATGAGGCATTATTTAATGAAATATGTGCTAATTTGCATACATTTCTAGAACAAAAATCTAAACACTGGATGAAGTCAGTTTCAAAATTTTTGTTTAAGTTTTTTGTACATATTAGAGTTTTTCTGAGTGGGTCTCTCATTTGGTCACTTTTATTTAAAGAACAGAGAGAAAACAAAAAAAAAACATTTCGGGGGAATAAAATGTATAAAATGATATGATATGAACAAATCCCTCTGTAAAAACCTTCAGGATATAGTCAGAAATAAGTGTAAAGTGTGGTGTGTGTAAGTGCTACTGAAGTGGAGATTTATGGCTCAGTGTAGGAGAAAAAACACATTTTGAGAAAACGACCCTAAAAAATATGTATTGTAATTGAAATCTATTGACACAAATAGATAAAAGTGCTATAAAAGAAGCACTTAACAGTGTTTTTTGGATGTTTTCTTTCCACTAGTCTGAAAAAACACTTTATGAAACACCAAAAAGCTTAAAATCTCAAACTTGACAGGTGCATGAAAAAACTGTTTTTGCCTGCAGTGTCTCTCCTTAAAGTACTAAAATGTATTCAACCAAAACCGAAATAAAAATAAATTAATGCAAAATGGAATGGAATGGAATTGACTAATAAAAAGGATAATACATGATAAAAAAAATGCACATAAAATCATTTAAATCAAATGTAAAATGAAAACTGAAAATATCAAAATAAAAGTGAATTCATAATATTAATAAATACTACAACAGTATATAAATATTTCTAAAATATCACTGCTGAGTGAACTTGAGAACCGACTTTGTGAATCCAATAAAAATCAACAAAACACATGATTTAAAGACTGAAAGACTTAAAACATGATGAAGGAAAGAGAGAAGAAAGTGAAGAGAAAAGTCCTGCAAGTCCTAACGACATTTATAAATGTGACCCTGGAGCACAAAACCAGTCTCGAGTATCACGGGGATATTTGTAGCAATAGCCAAAAATACATTGCATGGGTCAAAATGATCGATTTTTCTTTTATGCCAAAAATCATGAGGCTATTAAGTAAAAATGATGTTCCATGAACATATTTTGTAAATTTTGTAAAATATCAAAACGTCATTTCTGATTAGTAACATGTATAGCTAAGAACTTCATTTGGACAACTTTCAATATTTAACTCGATATTTAGATTTTTTTTTTCAAATAGTTGCATCTCAGCCAAACATTGACCTATCCTAACAAACCATACATCAATGGAAAGCTTATTTGTATTCAGATGATGTTTTCGAAAAACTGACCCTTATGACTGGTTTTGTGGTCCAAGGTCACAAATGTCTTCAGTGTCCGAATACACTTTGGGGCCACAGTCAAAAGTTCAGGATGATGAATATGAACCTCAGCCTAGTTTTTGTACATTCATAATGTAATCCAGCCCAGCACTCTGTGGTTTGAAAGGAGTTTGGACTGAAGCCTTGAAACACACTGCAGCAGAGTTTGATATCTGTGCTGTAAGGCGATCTCTCTCTCTCTCTCTCTCTCTGTCTCTCTGCACTGCTATCATGTGTGTCTCTCATGGGTGCTGTAAACACACACTACATCCAGCTGTATGTGTTACTATTAGGAGTGCTGGGAAACCCGTGTCTGGATACCAATCCTGTAGTTATTATTCCGGTTAAAGTCATTAGTACTATTAGAACTATTCTCTATTGAGTGCTGCTGTGGGAGGAATTATGAGTGATTTTATGATAAGGCAAGTGTCATTATTACTAGAGCTCATATTAGGGTTATTGATTTTCACAAACCCCGAACCTAAAGAGGATTTCATCTGGCAGTCGTCGTGAAACAAACATGGCTATTCAGAAACATGGCATGTGCTTTTGGAGATGTAAATAAAATAAAATACCTCCACAAATGAATCTGGTAAACCTTCAAGACTCTGGTATATGGGCCATTCCACAGAACTGGTCCAAAGTCAGTGATGGAAAGTTTGTCTTTTTCCAAAAAAAAAAAAAAAAAAAAATGGTATGCAAATTGTATAATATCCAATGTACACATTTCTAGTAATTGTGCAGTTAATTCTCATATTGTAAATTCAGAAAAATTCGGAATATTTGTCCTCTCCCAAAATTTGTCACTACCGAGAAACAGTAATAGTGTGAAAAAATAGAAAGTGTGAAAAAGTTTTATAAATTGGAGAAATGCTATGGTTTTCAGAGCGACAAAGATGATTTGAAGACATTAACATGTTTCTGACATGATTAGCCTGTTACTAACATGTTGTTAGCATGATTAGAATGCCGCTAACATGATGTTAACATTAGTAGCCTGTTGTTAACATAGCAAGTTACTAGCATGATTAACATGTTTCTAACCTGATTAGCATGTTGTAAGCATATTTTTAACATGATTAGCAAGTTATTAGCATGTTGCTAGCATGATTAGTGAGGCACTACCATGTTTCTAATATGATTAACATTTTGTTAACATGTTTCTAACATGATTAGCATGTTACTAGTGTGTAGCTAGCATAATTAGAATGTTGCTAGCATGGTGTTAGCATTACTAGCATGATTAACAAGTTAACCTTAGCAAGTTTACCAATCTAACCTGATTAACATGTTGTTAGCATGTTTCTAGCATGATTAGCATGTTGTAAGCATATTTTAACATGATTAGCAAGTTATTAGCATGTCGCTAGCATGATTAGAATGCTGCTAACATGATGTTACCATTAGTAGCCTGTTGTTAATATGATTAGCAAGTTGCTACTAGCATGATTACTCCAAACAAATTTCCATGATTAGCATGTTGTTAGCATGTTTCTAGCGTGATTAACATGTTAGCATGTTACTAGCATGATTAGCATGGTGTTAGCATGTTTCTAACATAATTAGCCTGTTACTAGCATGATTAGAATGCCGCTAGTTTGATGTTAGCATTAGTAGCCTGTTGTTAGCATGATTAGCAAAGGCACTAGCATGTTGGCTCATTTGAACATTCCGTCAATGTAAGTCTATGGGATTTTTCCCAGTTTAATCGTCATTTTTAGGAAAACTGTAAGTCTGATCAGTTAGAAAAGATATAGCAACTTAAGTCAAACCAGTCTGAAGAGTGAGTATTAGTTTTTTTTTTATACATCTTTGCAAATGGCATTTCTTAATAATGTAAACATTACGGCTCGTCATCCCACGGCAGAGGGGGCGGGGCGAGCAGAGCTCATTAGCATTTAAAGGTAAAGAATCATATCAACTTGTGGAAAATGGGCATCCGATAACCCCTTTAAAGTTACGCAAAGATTTTTCAGACTTTTGAACACATTTACCTCAAAATGATGGGGCTTATCTACTCACCCCTTGTAACTATGAGAGAGAGAGACACAGGAATATTTCCTGATCAAAAATGCAGGGGTGTAGTTAAAATGAGTCTCAGCCAATGGACTAAAACATACACTGGTTTAGTAGTGACATGAAAATGCGGGACACTTTTTTGACATAAAGTTTCATAATTTACAAAGAAATATATAAAATAAATATACTTTTTTGAACTTCAAAAAAGATCTTTTAAAAACAACAATAGAATTTTTTTTTTTTTTTTTTTTTTTTTCATAAATTGAAATTTAGGGATTAGGGTTTGGGACAGCCACCTCCCAGTTGAAAGTACCCAATAAATGATGATTTTATATATTAAGCTTACTGATATTTTAAACATTAATGTGGGCTTGAATAGATAATAGAAGGATCTTAGTAAACATACTTAAATGCTTTGGTTTTGGTTGTGCACCAATTCTGTAGAATGGCCCATATATCATAGTTTTAATGTATGCATGCACTCCAGGTGTGTTTTGCTGGCTTTTATATATATACTTGATAATGTCAAATCACACATCGTGAACAGAAATGTGTCTTACAGTATTCATTTTTAATAAGGAGGGTTTTCTAAGGTTTATCGAGATGTTTCCTCACAGGGAGGGTCTAATTTCACGTTGGGCTGGTTTATGGCTGCTTTTCAGCCTCTCATCATGTGTTTGAGAGACGTTCAGCTGATGTCAGACAGTCAGATGCGTGTCTGGGGTTTGATTACAGACTGCAGTGTTTCCTGAACTGCAGACCCCGCCTGAGCCCGAGGCCTGACAAAGCAGCTGCGCTCGCGGGCCCTGAAGCCCACAGACCGGAACACGTGACGGACAGTCAAAACACAATGAGAATGTTAGAAAGACCACACTAGTGATGTGAGAATCAGAAATTATGGACCATTGCTTTTAACCATTTATTTGTCCAAATGTATCCACTAAATTATTAAATTATGGAGAAAAGGATTAGTTTTATTACTCCAAAACAAATGATGAAATCAGTTGAAATTTGTTATTTCTGAGGTCAAGTAAATTAGAGTTGTGCAGATTTAATTTGTAATATCACATTTTTAAACACTGTTTGTCTCACAAGTTTGGTTTATACATAAATAAATAAATACATAACTAATATATATGTGACCCTGGACCACAAAACCAGTCTTAAGTAGCACAGATATATTTGTAGCAATAGCCAACAATACATTGTATGGGTCAAAATGATTGATTTTCTTTTATGCCAAAAATCATTAGGGTATTAAGTATAGATCATGTTCCATAAGGATACTTTGTAAATTTCCTATTGTAAATATATGAAAACTTAATTTTTGATTAGTAATATGCATTGCTAAGAACTTCATTTGGACAACAAAAAGGCGATTTCCTCAATATTTAGATTTGTTTTTGCACACTCAGATTCCAGATTTTCAAATAGATGTGTCTCAGCCAAATATTGTCCTATCCTAACAAACCATACATCAATGGAAAGCTTATTTATCAGCGTTCAGTTGACGTATACATCTCAATAATAATAATAATAAAAAATATATATATATACCCTTATGACTGGTTTTGTGGTCTAGGGTCTTATACATATAAAATAATTTTAATTTGTTTTTTTTTTTTAGATTAGAACATCAGGTCTGAACCTTTCTCTCTTTATATATTTCTATTCATAAATTTAGACCTTCTTGCCAGCTTTCTGATCTAAAAAAAATTCAATTAAAAAAAATCAATTAGTATTAATTATATATATATATATATATATATATATAATTTTAATGAATTTTTTTAGATCAGAAAGTGGGAGGATATATAAAGAGGATATATAAAAATATATAAAAATTCATCAAAAATTCCTCTTTCCAACCTTCTGATCTAAAAAATTAAGCTTAAATCAATTAAAATTAACACTAAACAAAAATATTTTAAGAGGAATTAATTTTGTTTAAAAAAAATTATATATATATATATAACTATGCAGATGTAATTCCCAATAAAATAATGTACTATTATAATTTTTTTTATATTTTTGTTTTCGATTTTAATTTAGTAATTTTGCTGTTTAGTTATTTTTAATATTATTTTACATTTTATAATATATAAACACACTATATATTAATTATATATCTACTAAAATTAAAACTATTAAAAAACATTTTCATTACTTCAACATTTAACTAAAATTAAAAAAACTTGATTAAAAAATTATATATATAGAAATAAAAAATATATATATATTAATAACATATACATACTTCAATGTTTAACTGAAATTAAAAAAATATATAAAATTAAATATATATTTTTTTTAAATTTTAATTTAATTTCAGTTAAACACTGAAGTGTGTGTGTGTGTGTATATATATATATATATATATATATTTTTTTTTATATTATTTTTATTATTATTAAAGTTTTTTAATTTCAGTTAAACGTTTAAGTAAAGAATGTTTTTTTAATGGTTTTAATTTTAGTTCTAGAGATCTGAATCCCGTCCCATTTTACTGTCAGAGTTGTTATTTTCAGTGTCCCTATACTGTTCCTCAATGAACAAACACAATAAAACATATTGCAAAATTTCATATGAACCATGAATGACGACACAAATCAATAGGAGTCATTTCAAACAAACGGATTGAGATCTTCACCATAAGGAAAGAGATGATGACACTGGCTGGTTTATTAGTGTGGTTGAAGAAGTTGTCATTTATAACGTTTGCTGGCATTCAACACTTAATAGCTCATATCGTCAGTTTCCGTCCAATCCCAAAGACCGTACGGTCTTCAAAATAATTAAAAAAAATAATAAAACATTAAAGCCTGCTCAATAGATTTATACACAATACAAAACATCATGGGCATCATGTTACCAAAAAAAATAAAAAGGAAAAATCATATTTAATCATTTATATTTCTACACTAAGGGGAACAGAGCCACATTTTGGTGTTTTTAAAAAAGTATAACTCATTAAATTACAATTACAGAGCCATTTTTAAAAATGTACCTGTCAAACATGTCAAGACAGCCATCATGAATAAACCAACAGACAGAAACATTCAAGCTCAGCGTTCTCAAAGGCATCTCATATTTGTCAACTGAACGGTGAAATCAGCTCAGCGGAAGAAGCCCCAGGTAACATCCTGGCACAGAAAACAGACACGTACCGTTTACAGAGCTAAGAGGAACTACTGCATGTCCCGTCACCGTTATCCATGTTCGCCGTTTGTCGTGACACGTGTTTCAGAGATAATCAGCGTACACACAAACACACTCGCACATGAAAACTGTCAAGAACATGTCCAGGTCACATTTCTACACAAAAAAACAAACAAAAAAAAAACTAATAAATAACAAATAATATTGTGCATGAAGAAAAATTAAGAAATGATTTCAGGGCCAGTTTTTGTGACAATAAAGCACATATATATTAAAAAAAGTGTTAAGTAATATTAGTTGTATAGAATTTAAATAGTAAAATAAACTATTATACTAATGAGAACTGCTTAATTGTCATGCAATGCAAATCTTAGTTCTAAGACATTTCATTTTATTGAAGAAAGAATATTTTGTATTAGGAAAAAAAATCATAAAGCAGGCTCAAATACAGTGGCATGCAAAAGTTTAGGAACCCCTTTCAGAATCTGTGACAATGTAAATAATTTTAACAAAATAAGAGAGATCATACAAAATGCATGTTATTTTTTATTTAGTACTGTCCTGAGTAAGATATGTTGCATAATAAGATGTTTACATATAGTCCACAAGGCAAAAAAAGCTGAAATTATTAAAAATAACCCCCTCCAAAAGTTTGGGAACCCTTGGTTCTTAGTTTTTTTTTTTGTGATAGTTGTTCATGAGTCTCTTATTTGTTTGGAACCGTTAAACTGAACACTGTTCATCAGAAAAATCCTCCAGGTCCTGCAGATTCTTCAGTTTTCCAGCCTCTTTTCCATATTTGAACCCTTTCCAGCACTGACTATGATTTTGAGATCCATCTTTTCACACTGAGGACAACTGAAGGACTCAAACACTATTTAAAAAAAAGGTTCAAACAACCACTGATGCTCCAGAAGGAAACACGACGCATTAAAAGCCGGAGGTGAAAACTTTTGAACAGGATGAATTTTTCTTATTTTGTTGAAATATAATTTTTTTCCATTTAATACAGCCCTTTGGAAGCAACAGAAGATACTTGCATGTTTCTTGGAATTAATTAAGTGCAATTTACCTTGATCTTCAAATTCAAATGGTTTTCACAACCCGGCTCTTAATGCATCGCGTTTCCTTCTGGAGCATCAACGAATGTTTGGACCTTTTTTAATAGTTGTGTTTGAATCCCTCAGTTGTCCTCGGTGTGAAAAGATGGATGTCAAAAATCATAGTCACCGCTGGAAAGGGTTCAAATATGCAAAAGATGCTGTAACACTAAAGAATCTGCAGAAGCTGGAGGAACTGTATAGAACAAACAATGGACTCATGAACAACTATCACTTAAAAAAAAAAAAAAAAGTCGTAGATTATCCAGGTAACCACACACAATATTAAGAATTTCAGCTTTTTTTGTCTAGTCTTTTTGACTATATGTAAACACCTTTATGTAAAATATCTTACTCAGAACAGTACTAAATAAAAAACAACCTGCATTTTGTATGATCTCTCTTATTTATTGCCATTTTCACAGATCATTATTGCCATTTTCACAGATTCTACAAGGGGTTCCCAACCTGCATATCATAAGTAATATTAGTTGTACTGAATTTAAATAAGAAAATAATGAATTGGATTATACTACTGAGAACTGATAGAAATGTACTTAATTGTCACGCAAATCCAAATCTTAGCTCTAAAACATTTAATTTTATTGAAGAAAAAAAAATCTGCATTAGAAAAAAAGTACAGTAATGATGTTGTTTTGTTTCATGAATGAGAATTTGGAGGATTTGCTGCAATTCATAAAAGCAGGCTAAAATACATTATGACATTATGATTAAATATGACCTGGATATTTCTTTGCGATTTTCACTGCAACAAAATATTTTCTTCTTTAGCATTTAGTATTCTTCTTTTTTGTTTTGTTTTCTAGTATAAATATCTTAACATTCTTGAATCAGAATGCATTTACTGGACAAGTAAAATGACTTCAAATATTATGTCTTGTTTTCTAAAAAAATTACCCACATTTTGCTTAAAACAAGCGAAAATATCTGCCAATGGGGTAAGAAAAATAATCTTAAATCAAAGGCTAAACAAGATTATTTTTCTTGCCCCATTAGCAGATATTTTTGCTTGTTTTAAGCAAAAACGAACAAAATATGGGTCTTTTTTTTTTAAAACAAGACATAATATCTTAAGTCATTTTACTTAAGTTAATGCATCCTGATTCAAGAATTTTTAGATATTTATACTAGAAAACAAGACAAAATACTAAAAAAGAAAATCCTTTTTTGCAGTGTTCACTTATGAAATCATTCAACCTCATTGAAAAGACAACACAACACATGAGCCAGTCGCCACAAACAGACGTGATGACTATCCAGCAAAGGGCGTTAAGATGGATCTGTTATTCCACAAGTGGACTTAATGGGTTACGTAGACACTTTGTTTTCTTGTACACTTGTGACAGACATGAGAACATGTAACAGCTTGATTTGGTGCTATTCCTATGCAAGTTTGATATCTTGTGCTATTCTTACTGATGATCAACGAACATTTGACAAGGGGTTAATGACGTTTAGTCACCATCAACCTACACAACAACACACACACAGCCAGTCACACGTGCACAAAAGCACACAAGAGTAAAAAACGAAACAACAAAAACATGACCATCAGTGCGTTTCAAACGAGTATATGCAAAGTAAGTAAAAATACGACTCATTTAGAGCGACGACAATTTGACTCTCCCATAATTCTCAGATATGTCATCAAAAACAGCCGGTCAGTTTAGCATGATTAAAATGCCATTTGACGTCCCCGTCCCAGACGTCCTGTGAAAAGTGGTGCAAATAAAGCCTGTAGTGGTTGCTGATGAATCACGCACAACGTTAAAAACGCCTGAAGGTAATCGTTCGATCTCTAATTGTTCTCCCTTGGATTCAAGAAAGGCAAGTTTGATTTAAAGTAAAGTTCTCCGATATTTACAAGAAAGCTTTAAATCCCTTCACGTTCCCGTGTCCGCGCTCCGTCTGTGCTTTTCCGCTTTTCCGTCTCCCACTCTGTTATATGAATTTAAAACACTTGGTCTTGTCGTGTGGCAATCGCGTCTTGAAGAGTACCGAGTCCACTCTGAACTGAGTGTATAAGAGCGGCATGTATCCGTAGACTTTGACGAAGAAGTTGATGCACTTGTGACGCTCGTGGAAGTGCGAGTCGTCGTGCGAAAGAGCCTGCGGACAGCCGGGACAGCGGAAGGTCCAACGTGACGTCACCTGAGAGGGGGAACGCCATGAAGAATGAGATTTATGACTTCAATTTCAGTCAGTTCCTCACACAATCTATCATACAACTTGAGAAGTCTGAGAATGTAGGGCATACTACTTGTTTTTGTCCTTTTTTGGTCATCCTTTTCTAAAGTTTCCTTCAGATAACAACATGAGGATGACAAACAGGCTTTCAATTTTGAGTGAATTATTCCTTTAAATCAATCCCTCCATCTAAAGATGACAGGCTTATTAACTTCGCACCACAATATCATCTTTTTCATTTGTGCAGGCTGTTTTCTCATTGCAATCTGGTTTGCTTTTTCATGACAACAAAACAAATGTAATTGATTTGCTTAATCCGCCGGGACGGCATCAGCCAGGGTGTTTGTGTGTGTGTGTGTGTGTGTGTGTGTGTGTGTGTGTGTGTAATAATGCCAGAGAAAATCCATCAAATTTCATTAAACCGTTAAATCATGGCCGTCCCGATGCTTCAGTCAATGGACCTCAGAACATCAAAGGCTTTTTAAAGCTTACTGAAATCCAACTGAATAATCCCACTGAAATCAATTTATTGTAACATGCATGAGTAAAATGGGAAGAAGTGTGTTCTCTGGACACGTCCTAGACATTTAGTTTCTTTTAAAGTGCACAATAACCACAAAATTCTGGTTGCAAAATTATAAGAGAATCTGTCCAAGTCCAAGTCACATTTCACCCCTAAATAATAAAAAAAAAACTACATTTTGGCATTAGGGAAAAATGGATTTCTGAAATACTTATCTATTAATTGGTTTATTATTGAAATGTATTTAGACATTTTAAAGATGATTCCAGAACTTTACCCTACAATTTAAATTTTTTGCTTATATTTTTTTCCTCATTGATTGTTATTAGATTTTGATTGTCGTATTACAATGATTTAGGCAACAAATATTATTGTGATATATAAATACAACTTAAATAATATATGATTATTTTCCAATTTAAATATTAATAATTAAGGGGGAAAATAAATGCCTCCAAAAATATTAATACTGTTGAACATTTGTTCATTCATATTCTTTATTTTCTATAGCCTAGATATTATATTATATATTTTCTTTAAATTTTTTTCAATCTATTCGATTCTATTTATTTTTCTATCTACATTTTTTATTTTATTATTTATATTATTTATTTTTTCTTTTGATTTGGGGGTAAATTATGAGCAGGGTTTATTATGTTTTTGGTAATAGAGAGATTTATCAATGGAAAAATATTATTACATTTAATTCAATTCAAATCATATATAATCATTTAAGATTTAAATACTTATAATTAAGTAAGAATTTAAATACCTAATACTACTGAATATTTCTTCATTCTTATTCTTTATTTTCTAAGGCCGAAATATTATATTACATTATAAATTCTTTATATTTTATTCTACTTATGTATTTTATGTTACATTATTTTTTTATTACTACTATTTTTTTTTTTTTTTTTTTTTGGATATTATATCATATTATATGATATTATTTTCATTTAAATTTTTTTCTGTTTATTTTTATTTTATTTATTTTTTTTTTTTATTTGGGCGTGAAATATGACCAGGTTATGTTATGTTCTTAATAACAGAGAGACTTATCAATGGCAGCATAGTTAAATTTGAGCCAGATAATTAAAATGTAACACTGTTGTAACAAAACTTATTAACTTTTTTTTTTGTCCTGACTGCACGATGCAAAATAAAAGCCAATAAGGTCATATTCCATGTTCTAAACACAGTTAGGTGGAGAAAAGATTTGAGCCAATGAGAGTTCTCTGTGGGCGGGGCTACCCAGTGATAGAAACAGAAACCAATCGACTAATAGAATGTGTTGTCTGGTTAACATTATTTACTTGGCACAAGCCCCAAAAGGCTTGAAATAACGTGCTTTAACTAATAGTCCACTGACCTTGATGGGGGGTTTGCGAGTGATATGCGACACAAGGAAGTTCATGGCGATATCCTCACAGTTGATGTACTCGTCCACCATGTCACGTATGGCTTGAGGCATGACATACGAATAGAGGTACGCGTAATACTGAGGAGAAGGGGAAAAGATATATTTTAATAAAAAATGATCACAAGAGAGCAAAAGCACTTCAAATGTACCATGATGTTGCACAGCAATGCTCATAAATGAAGCATGTTGTGCTGCTCGCTTATCCATCTGGAAAATGAAGCACTGTGTTTGCATTTGGCTGAATGACAACGTACTCCGTAGCACTATTTCCTGGTGTTATCTGGGTAAAACTACATAAGCCAGGTGTCTATTTTTGGCATAATCAGGCTCTGGAAGTGTCAAAGCGGTCAAAGCTTCACCTTGTGGAAGAAGGCCGCACCCGTCAGCACCATGGAGAGCTCGCAGGAGTAGTTGGAATTGTAGAGCCAAGATTGGTGATTTACATCCCAGGCATGGAACCTTCCTGGGAATCCCACAATCCGGTCTCTGGCCTCCCGCCACACCCTGGGAGCGGAGAAAGGGAAAAGAGATTGGAATGATCCAAACCGGAGCAAGAGTGGTTATTATAATAATCACTAAACAGCACTTGGTATGTTTATTAATACATGCACTCAAAAAAAAAAAAAAAAAAAAAAACATAAATAAAATAAAATGAATACATTTTAAAATGATTCTTTAATATTCATATATTTAAAAATGCATAGCACAGTTAAAAAAAGATCTCACAAAAACAGACCTACAGATAAATCATAACTGTTTAGCAACTGCAGCATCTTTGATTATAATACAAACCTAATAACAACAACAACAAAAATCTTCTAGCTGACCATCTTAAAGAAATTCCTAATATTTATAGACATCAAAACAAACAGATGAAACTCCCACTATCTGCTCATCTTCCTATATATACAAATAAACATGGAGGTATACAGGAGGAAAAAACTGAGTTTTTGTCCTGGACTTTATCAGATCAGATGCTTTAAATTCCTCAAACCAACAACTGAATCTGCAGCTGTTGGCTTAAACCCTCAACATCACATGACTGAATGCAAAAACCCTGCAGGAACACTGAACACACCACAACAGTTCTCTCTTCCTTAACAAAATACACTTAAATGGGCATAGATGTAATGTGCATTTAAAAAAACACTTCTCACATCTTGATCTAAAATGGTATGCTTAAAACGTACAGAGCGAGGTGAGAAAACAGATCAGCTTACACAGTCTCTCCAATAGCAATATTTTGCTTTCCTTGCTTCATAAAACTAAATGTATTCTTTCTAAACATACTTTAGCCCAAAGCAGTGACATCATGGAGAGTTTCACATTCTTTTCAAATAGCATAAAGGATAAAAACGAACACAAAATACAATTTCTTAAAAGGGGCATACTGGAGTCACAGCATCATGGGTGCTATCCTATATAAATAATCTCAAAAACGCCCCTAAATATATCTTTAAAACGCATTTTAAGGATGCAATTTTTTATAAACTTTTTACCAACACAACATCAAAGGTTTATCCTAATATTTTAAGCCTTTTGACTATATACCTCGATATTATTGTATTTGGTTTGAAATGGCCAAAACATGGATAAATATGTGAACAGCCAAAATAGCTTCAATGTGTTTAAATTTTTAATAAAAAGTAAATAAACAATATGTATAACCACTCAGCCTTCTTAAACATACTATGCTGTGATTTTGGCATCACAAAAACCTTACCTGAACCCAAACATAATTTCATCGTGTCGAAGATGGGCATCATCATCAATAGACAAAATAGCCTCAGTCTCGACTGCATCCCAGGGAAGGAAGCGATTGTTTAAGCTGTTCTTCTCCGTGCGTACCACCTGCAGAGAAAAAGCCCATCTGTTGAGTCAATGTGCCATATTGTGAACGACTACTGAGGTAGAACATGACATTATTACAAGATTTTACTGGGCCTGCCAGATACATGACCTCATGAAACCAACGAATGCCAATCAAAACAACTTAATACTTCCGGAAACCTTTTTTTGATTAATAAAGCTAGGGCTGGACAATATATCGAACGATATTGTGAGGCGCGTTTAGTCAATGAAGCCGGTACTTTGATTAGTAGTAAATCTCCATCACGTGCGTTCCGCTCAGATTTACGGCTCTGTGTATTAATTGCCACTTTAGATTTACTACTAATCAAAGTACCGGCTTCATTGACTAAACGCGCCTCACAATATCGTTCGATATATTGTCCAGCCCTAAATAAAGCAAAGGCTTTGTGTGCAGGCATGGTTTAAAATTAAAATAGTTGCTAGTTCTAATACAGCTTTGCAACCTTACATCCATAATTAAAGATGTTCAATTTTAAAAGTTCTGAACTATTTGAAATAGTAAGAAACTTGGGGTACTTCGGCATTCTGTTTGGGTTTTTATTTCAAAGTATAACCTTACTCTGGGCTTAATACAGCACTGTTTCCTTTAATATCACCAGAACTAATTTGGCTTGCTGCCCTAGAGACATGAAAGCTATGCTTCAAAGACAGCAGAGAGAGCAGACCAAATCTACAGCAGAAAGCAATGCTTGTGAGGTTCTATCACATTTAAGCCTTTGAGAATTCCAACTAATAACAGGCTTAACAAGATTTTTTCTTTCCTTGAGTGGTGTCTGCCTGTGCAAAACTTGCCACCATGATGCTATGCATTGGTAGGGTTATCTAGAAGCTTACTAGGGTGTTTTAGAAAGTTACTAGAAGGTTGCTTACTGGCCCAGTAAAATATATGACTAAGAAATATGATCAAGTATGCTTACCACAATAGGTAAACCAATGTCTGGCCAGAGGAGATCATCAGAAGGTGGTTTGGGGGAATTCCACACAACCACCACTTTGTTAAGATAAGGAAGGCCATTCAGTCTCTCCAGTGAGTTCATAAGAACCTCCTCCCTTTCATAAGTAAGCATGACCACAGTGAACTGTTCCCGTGGGACGTTACCTCCTAGAGCAGCTTGAAACTCTTTACCAGATCCCCCAGAACCTCCGCCGATAGGGCGGAAGCCAGTTCCTGACCCCAGAAATTTGGCTTCTGAGGGAAGTACAGGGTCTAGGGGAGTATGTGGGAATAGATGGAAAGGACCAGGTGCACGATTCCAGGTGCGGTAGACATCAGCAGCTGTGTAGGTGAAGTTACGCAAGAAGCGGGGCGAAGCATAAGGGGGCTCTACTTCAACAGGCCCCAGATCTAAGTCGCCATTGTCAGCCATGTTAGCATCGGTTCCTGCCAACTTTCCAGCCTTGTGGGGAATCTCCTGAGCAGGCTCCTCACGTATGGGTGCTGCTGGTATCTGGATGCTGGTTCGCACGCTAGCCAGGATGGTGCTGAAGATGCTCTCTGAGGTGGAGAAGTACGTCTCCCAAAGAAACCGACCCTGCCGTCGCATGGCCAGGAGGTCGTTGTCTGAGATGCTACGCAACAGAAAGTGTAGCTCTGTTATGCGAGGCTTGGGTACCATAATGACTGCCTCACTCCAGCGTATAAGGTGATGGTAGGGTAACTTCGAGTGGTCGCCAAGGACCACCGGTATTGCCCCAACTTCCAAAGCCTCAAAAAGTCTCATGCTACATCCAGCAGATGCCACCAACTGGCTGTCGCCTGGAGA
This sequence comes from Garra rufa, assembly GCF_049309525.1. Classification (NCBI taxonomy): domain Eukaryota; kingdom Metazoa; phylum Chordata; class Actinopteri; order Cypriniformes; family Cyprinidae; genus Garra; species Garra rufa. The sequence continues at coordinate 37,985,585 of NC_133373.1, forward strand.
TATCACCAAGGCAAACGTAGAGACCTTCAGTACCTCTAAACGATCCTCGCGCTCCCCGCACAACGCCCACTCTGTTGGTAAACTCAGCTTGGGCTGGTTTTTGCAAGTGAACTCCACAAGAACCTGGTCTAGGTGACTGTCCTGCACAGCCTTAAGTGTGCCAATAATACGATCGTCATAGTCAGCTGGTGGATCACCCTCCATTTCCTCCTCGAAGGACTGTGGTGGGGCTTCAAGCAAGCTGCTCCTCAAAGACTCCACCTTTTCTCCCTGAAAGGTGAAGAGGTACTTCCTTTTGACCGGGACTTGTGGAGGCACCTCCAGGAAGTTGGGCTCGGACAGAGCGTGGACTAGAGGAGACACCACCATGTCAAAACCTTCCCTGTATTGACGTTCGAAAAAAGTAGACTGTGCCACTGCTGCTCGTCCTGTGCTTACATTGTACAAAAAGTTCTGTGTTAGAGACTTCCTAGAAAGGTGTACAAGCAGGTGGTTGTGGCCATCCAACCTCCAATATGGCAAAGCCTTGAGCTGCTTTTCAAGGTCTAAAGGCGAAGCAGGAGGAGAGGAGGGTGTTTCTTGTATTTCCCCAACAAGCACTATGTATAGACAAGCAATGTTGGGATTATCAGTCACATATACGCTGCTTTTGACAGATGAGGCAAAGGCTTGTTTGACTAGAGGGTCCAACTTCTCACCCCAGGGATATGATCCTGTGTCATAAACGTAGACGGGGAAGCCAGATGTAAGTGGACACCTAGCGTAATCAAAACAAGTATGCAAACGACAGCTTTGGGTTGACTTCGGAGGAGGGTATCCAGGATCATCCTTGTCTGGTAAAAGTCTAACTGGCAACGACAGCTTTGGCTGGTTTTGTGCCATAAGTTCTTTGTAAGAGTGCTCTGTCTGGCTGATGACATTTTTAAGTTGTAACAAGTCCTGTTTGGCACTGTCGATACTACGTTTACAGGCCTCGATGCGTAGGTTAAGTCGGGCTATCTCGCCATTGAGCTCTTGACGCTTTGCCTCAAGCTGAAGTAGTTCCTCGCTGACGGATTCCCGGATGCGACAAAGGTCTTGAACGTGCTTTGCTTCACAAAGCTCTCCTCCAGGTCTTGGCCCAAAAATGCGCTTATCAGGCCCCCCTGCTTCATCGATTGTGGTGAGGTAGTAATGTGCAATGAGAGGGAAGAAGACCAGGATGAAGAAGAGCATGAAACTGAGCCAGGTGAGCCGCACTCGCCGCAGTACCCATGGCTGGCCGCTGTTCCCGACGATGCCTCCGCTTCGCTGCATTGTGCAACTATCACTCTCCTTCGAACCAGATACGCGAATGCAGCCGTTGAGGAGATTCAGCTGCCATAATGCAACCTCATCTGTACTGTACACACTTTCAGTTCGTAACGTATGTGTCCTTGTTTTAACTGGGACTTCTAATAAAAGGAAATTTCATCTTTCTCGTGACAGAATTATATTATCCATAAAAAAATATGGTCTTGCGTGTTGTATGATGTACGTTGAAATTGAAACTATCCGAGAAAAGAGGGAGAGTCCCAGACAGCAGTAACAACTGAGTGCCTTTGATGGAGATCAGCAACGGAGGCATGGTTGATCTGCATTTTTATTTGTGGTATCACACTCCAGTCACTCTTCCATAGTTGGGATTCATGAATTGGCCACAGTGTGCAATGAACTAGAATGGAGATATTGAATGCCATCCAACTGCGTTCAATCTGGAAAAACAGAACAAGTATTAGCCATTTGCACAACATTTCAGACAACAACTACAAATCTTAAAATCCCTGATTGATTTGATATGACCAATGCTAAAGACAGGAAATCTCAATCCCCTTATTATTCCAAGGACACAATCTTAATCAAGTCCAAGGCTAAAACAGACAATAGCGCAACAATGCATTCCAAAATGAACTGTCAGAGTTCTCTTTTTAATCGCCCCTTGAACACTAAGTCTGCCACAATGTTGCAAGTATGCATGCGAAATATCTACTACAGAACAGTACACTTGCAATGTGTTGGTCAAGCATTTATGCCTGTATTTGTTTCTGGCCAAATCACAGTTCTAATTAGCGATTACAGTATGCAATTGGCAGGAGACATTTTTGAACACATTTCCCAAAAAAAAAAAAAAAAAAAACAGTTCACACCCATTTGTTAGATTCGAAACCAACTGGCAGCGCTCAGAATGACCTCACAGGCTTGTCCTATTCACTGAACACATTATCTGGTATGCTGACAGCTAGCTCCAAGCATTAGCAGCTGTTCTAAAACAAACCCACAGAGCAAACACTCCATAAGGCATGCGTACAGGAAAAAAAAACAAACATGTGAATCGCCTCAAGTGACCGTCTCTGCTAGATTTGCCCATACAGCCATCAGTAAAAGCCATGCAAGATTTTAGAGAGCTTCATTATCTCTGGATGAGTGGACATGAGGGATGCTTTTGCCTTTAATGGAACAGATTTTGACATGGCCACCAATCCTGCAGCAGATTCTGTCAGATCACTGCCTGATTCATATACTCTCTACTGAGAACACAAAACATATAGGCCCGGTTTCACAGACAGGGCTTAGACTAAACCAGGATTAAGCCATAGTTCAATTAGGACATTTAAGTCATTTTTATAAACATGCTTGAAAAAAAAAACATTACAGGTGTGCATCTTGAGACAAAACAAAGGCACTGATATATTTTAAGATCAATCAGTGCAATTTTGTTTCAGTTGAAACAGCTCGGACTTACATTTTAGTCTAGGACTAGGCTTAAGCCTTGTCTGTGAAACCAGGGGATAGTGTATATTAAGATACGCCTGTAACAAGACAAAGCCAGGCATGACAGTTTCTATGTTGGCCACTGGTTGGCATTTTCTGTCCTACATATTTGAAAAATACTATGCACTCTTTGATAATCAGGACAGTGTATACTTTTTACCTTTGCAACAGCATACAAATTGGGATTCAACTCAAGTCTGATCTCCACTGCTACTTACAGACTATCAGACCTCGACCGTGTGAGAACGAAGGGCACCCTGTTCTCCTCAGATTAATTACTCTAGATCTCCAGAGAAATGTTAAAGTGATGAGAGACAGACGCTGATACTAAGGGACAAATTGGGGCTCATAAAACACTTCCCCTCTGAACACCTGAAGTGGATAATCACTCTTCTTGACCATTCCCTGATTAAGCTCCATTATTTAGCCTCCTTCAACTGCTGTAAGGGTTGTTATCTGTGGTTGTTCAATAATACATCACGTTGATGTACTAAAAATAAAACGAGCATGTAAACTTCAAATCATAAAAGCTAAACTCAGTGTTTACGTTATATAATAAGCAATACAGAACTGATGTTTTGCTCTATTACTGATTTAGGTCATTTCAACCCTTTTGAGAGTTCAAAATCAGTCTGCTCGATTACATAGATTAATTATTGCAATGACAGCAATCAATCTGTCCATATAGAAGCATAACTTCAGACCCTAATATGTACACTACATACACATTCATGTGATTTTAAAGCTGAATTTTTAGCATTATTACTCCAGTCTTCAGCATCACACGAGCCTTCAGAAATCATTATAATATTCTGATTTGCTGCTCAAAAACATTTACTATTATTTTTATCATTATTATTATTATGTTGAAAACAGCAGAGAAGAATCTTTACAGGTTTCTTTGATGAATAGAAAGTTCAGAAGAACAGCATTTATCTGAAATAGAAATCTTTTGTAACATTGTAAATGTCTTTATCATCACTTTTGATTAACTTAAAGCATCCTTGCAAAATAAAAGTATTCATTTCTATAATTTCTTGTTCTAAAATATTACAAACGCTTTTTATTTCAGATAAATCTGATCTTTGGATCTTTCTATTCAAAGAATCCCAAAAAAGTACTCAAGTGTTTTAAATATTGATAAAGATAATTAAAAAATTCTTGAAATTTGAATGATTTCTGAATAGATCATGTGACACTGACGACTGGAGTAATGATGCTGAAAATTTGGCTTAGATCAAAGGAAAAAAAATGCATTTTTAAAATATATTCAAATAGAAAACAGTTATTTTTAAATAGTAAAAATATATAAATAGCATTTTTTGCTGTACATTTGATCAAATAAATGCAGGCTAGGTGGGCAGAAGAGACTTAAAAAAAAACATAAAACATAAAAAATCTTACTGTTTAAAAACGTTTGACTTGTAGTGTACACTACCATTTAAAAGGTTAGTCTTTTATTCGAAGAATCCTGTATCCTGTATCACGTTTCTACAAAAAAATGTTAGATAGCAACTGTTTATTAACACTGATAATAAATAAGCAGCAAATCAGCCTATTAGAATGATTTCTGAAAGATCATGTGACACTGACGACTACAGTAATGATGCTGAAAATTTGCCTTTGATCACAGGAATAATTTACATTTTAAAATATATTCAAATAGAAAACAGTTCTTTTAAATAGTAAAAATATTTCAAAATGTTTGCTGTACATTTGATCAAAAAAAGCAGGCTTGGTAAGCAGAAGAGACTTCTTTAAACATAAAAAAAATCTTGTAGTGAAAATGTTAAGTAGCAAATAAGTTTTTAACATTGATAATAAATGAGCAGCAAATCAGCTTATTAGAATGATTTCTGAAAGATTATGTGACACTGTGAGACTGGAATAATGATGCTGAAAATTCAGCTTTGATCACAGGAATAAATTTAAAAGGTTTGGCAGAAGTTTTTCCTCATGTGAACAGGCAAGATCCAGCATGTCCGAGCTTCATCTTCACTGTGAAACGTCCAGCCATTAACATGAAACTGGATGTTTTCTGATCTGAAGCAGAAATTCACACTGACCTGCGAGCAGGTCCGGAAAATTTCCCTTTCCCTCTCCGTCTAATCCTCATACTGCCCCTGGGTTGTGAAGGCAAAGCAAATTTACCACAAGCCAATATTTAACCAGTTTTGTAAATGGAAGGATTTTTTCCAGTCTGGCCGCGGCTGAGTAGCAGCAAATGCGGATGAAAGCAGGAAATTATGGATCCCTTATTATCAGTGCGAGCATATTTTATGCAGCAATGACATTTCCCGACGACAGGGGTAACCAATTTTCTCCGAGTGAAATTTGCTTTGAAGGCAAGAGTCCAAAAAGGACTAGTATAAATAGAAAAAAATGAAACATGCTCAGTATTTTAATCAAATATCAGTCTCCACTGGTTTCCACACAGGAGAGAACTTTCCTCCTCTCTTCTTCTTTTTCCACTTCCTCTTCAACTGAAATGAAAGTTGCATCAGCAGAAACGGACATCAAAAGTGAGGTTTAAGTCAAGCATCAATGTTATTACTAAACCACATACCAGCAACTAGACAGCAGCACAATTTCACACTAAAATGTGAATCTGAACAGCTTTTAACAAATCTGATTATACAAAGTTAATGTTTCGCCAAAATCTTTATCAAATGAACTGTTAGAGCTGTTGCTGTCCTTGACTAAGCAACACCGTTACTCCAATTCATCTTCATTTCACACCATAATGAAGGCAAATGAAATTCCAGGCCGTATAAAATAACTCAGCTCAGCACAGAAGCATTCGGTCCTCACGAGTTAACTAGGACAAGCTTTTAGCTGGATCGATGTTCTACATAAGGCAGTTTAAACATCAGGCAGATGTTGAGCTGCACTATGGGACATCTTCTCCGGGCAGGAACGATTTGGCAGCGCTTTTCTCCCAGATGATCTCCAGAACTCCATCAATGAGTCATTTCGTTCCTAATGCACTGCTGAAACAATATAGACCACTGAGGTAATACACCCTGTCTGACTAAATTATCTTCGATGCATTCTGCCATATGATGTCAATATGAAGTCAAGAGACAGATGTCAAAAACAAAAAAAAAATGCAATAAAATGTTAAGCTTCAAAGTGTTTTAAGCATTCCTTTACCTTTTCGATCTATAAAGTTGAAAAGTAGGCCAGCAACTTTTAAGTTCTTTTATTATTGGTGAAAAACTTATTTTATGGTCAATAGGCCTACTTCCCCAGTCATCAATAAACTAGAAAGCTGTGCCACTAACATACTATATTGGCAGGGAGGGAAAAATAAACTCAAGTATTGACCCTGTTCACACATCTTATCTGCTTTTCTGTGAAAAAGCCAAGCTCCTAAACTTCTCCAGTGGAAATAAAACAGAGACAGCTGTGTTTAATTAACTCATGCATGACCTATTAGAACAATCTGCACTGAATTCAACATTAAAATACTCTCAACAAGAATGGGCAAAGGCTTTGGCATAAGCGCCACACATTGGGCTTTTAATAGAGCACACAAAGTGCAATTCCCTTTGAGATGTTCTGCTTCGATTGGTTCCACAAGAATACGCTCTCATCTTTAAATCTAGTTTTGCTCAAGCTGGATTCCCCAGACAATTCATCTTGCCAGATGACCATGCATGGATGGTTTTCTTTGACTAGCAAGCGCTAACAGGTCCCACCGTGAGACCTCCTACAGTGGCCTTGAGGCGCATTTGCATCCTGTTTGCCCTGTCAATGTTTTTAACCCTTATTTCGATCCGTTTCACCCTGATTTGGTGCACACGCCCAATGTCTTCCTCCAGGCAACACGCAATGCCAAAAGGCCCACCTGCAAGTCAGCCTGACGAAATAATATTGCTGATATGAAATTGAGTCGTCGGAGCGATCCGAGGAAATGAAATCTAGTCTGATGGGTTTTTTTTTAGTCTACAGCCCATTCCACATTTGCAATCTCCGAAGAGAAAACATTTATTCATCTATTCCAACAATATTTATTCTTAAGTAAACTGGAAAAAAATTTTTACAGAGCTGGCAAGTACCACAATTAAACGTTAAATTGTCAAGCAGTGAAGCTGAAATGCATTTCTTGGTAAATCTCTGTTTTACTTACAACCTCAAAAGTTTACATACGCTTGATTCTTAATATTGTGTTTTTTTTGTTGTCTGTTTGTTTAGTGTTAGTTGTTTGTCCTGAACAGTTAAGCTGCCCTCTTTTCTTTAGAAAAATCTTTCAGGCCACAAATTCTTAGGATTTTCAGCATTTTTGTGTATTTGAACCCTTTCCAACAATGACTGTATGATTTTGAGATCCATCTTTTTACACTGAGGACAACTGAGGGACTCATATGCAACTATTACAGAAGGTTCAAACACTCACTGATGCTCCAGAAGGAAAACGATGCATTAAGAGCCAGGGGTGAAAACTTTTGAACAGAATGAAAATGTGTAAATTTTTCTTATTTTGCCTAAATATTTTTTTTCATTTAGTACTGCCCTTCAGAAGCTACAGAAGATACCTGCATGTTTCCCAGAAGACAAAATAAGTTAAATTTACCCTGAAAGTTTTCACCCCCAGCTCTTAATGCATCATGTCTTCTTTCTGAAGCATCAATGAGTGTTTGAACCTTCTGTAACAGTTGCATAGAAGTCCCTCAGTTGTCCTCAGAATGAAACGATGGATCTCAAAATCATACAGTTATTGTTAGAAAGCATTTGTGGGACTTGAAGGCTTTTTTCTGAAGAACAGCAGGCAGGTGAACTGTTCAGATCAAACAAGGGACACATAAACAACTATCACTAAACGAAAAAAAAAAAACACAGCTGTGGATCATTCAGGTAACAACAGTATTAAGAATTATTGAATGGGGTAATTTTTATAAATTCAACTATTATTTTCTCTTGTGGACTACATGTAAACATCTTTTATGTGAAATATCTTATTCAGGTCAGTATTAAAAAAAAATAATAATAACATGCATTTTGCATAATCCCTTTTATTTTGGTAAAACAATTAACATTTAGCAGATTCTGTAAACTTTTGACCTTAACTGTATATCAGAATGACTTTGAATCAAAAATGCATTTCAAAGTTAATCATCTGAGCGCATTATGCAAATGAGAATTGAGGAAAACAAACTTATATTGTTCTGAAAATAATGTCACAACGTAAAAAGGCTTAATGGCCCTAAAAATAGGTTGATTATCCAAAGAGCCCACAGCTCCAAAGTTGTTTACCAAAAACAATGCGGCAAACGCCTCTTGAGATAAATGATAACACTTCCATACACAATTATCTATGCACAGCAACACAAAACAAGCGAGAGTCACGCTGAAATCTCCCCCCACCTGCAATCTTGCACTGACTGTCAGTGGAACCAGGAATGCTTTTGGTTTTCCCTCTGAATGGCACTGCGGCTAAATGCAAGGACTGTGCTCCATTGTGGACATCCTAACAGTTTTAATGAAGCAAGGTGAGGTGTATTCTTCAATGAAGACTGTCTGCATACTTTGCATACTTCTGCTCTGCACTAAAGGTATGTATTTTGCTGGGAATGTGAAAGTACATACTTCTGAGTTTACAACAAGACAGTACAAACAGCACTGGGACATACTTCCACATCATAAAATCGCATCTTGATATAACGCTGGAATTTCTTGCATAATAAGCCAGGAATGTGTATTAAGAAATTAGATAGGACGCACATGTTTTCTTAAGGTGCACACATTTAAAATGTGCCAGACATTGAAAACTGAAAGGTGGAGAAAGAGCCAAATCACAATCTCATACTCTACCCTAGCTCGAGGGATTGTGGGTGATATTAGCCCAAAAGGCAAACACACTATAAAAATAAACTGACACATTATGATTTGAAATACGCTCATCTTAATCAGATTGGATATTGTGCTAACTGGTTTGCAATTATTCCAGTTACCTAATGTAACCTTGGAAAGAAGTGAGATCCAAACCAGGTGTTTACCCCCATTCCAGCTCATCTTTCAGGCTCAATTGCTGAGGAGAACGGAGCTGTAGTCTAATTTTATTCAGGACGAAGAGGCTCTGAAAGCTGACAGCCAATTCTCATTGCCTTCAGGCAGCTTCAAGAGAAGTCACAAGGAGGACTCATCGCAGTCCTTTTCTTAGGAGACAGACATTACATATAAATAAATAAATAATCTGATATAGATACGGAGCACAGGTATGTGGGGGAAAATATATAAAGCGTGAGGTGTACTAACAAGCGGAACTGAAACATCTTGTACCTGATCATTGCTCAATCATATTCAGGCTGTTTATGGGAGTTTGTCATTTGTTATCTAGTCTTGCATAACAACCCACATCTGGGAGAAACATGCTAAGATAACTATTGCAATGCACATGCCAAAATTTGTTTTTCAACATACTAGCATACTACATTCTAGCACATTCATCAAGATTGCAAATGTGAACCATCTAGGGGTGGGCGGTACACCGGTGTCATAGTCAGCACCGGTGTGACATTGCACCGCGACATGGATTTTCTAATACCGTCAATACCGTAATAAAACAATTATGTGCCTTGAACGGCTGCATTTACATCAATAATAGCTAATTCTAAATAATAAGGCATTAAATTTTCTTCAAACGTTCAGTTGTGGTCTGAATACCTGTCCTTATACTATATATCTTCTTGTAAATAAAAAAGTAAAACATATTCGTATCAGCTTTGCAGGTGGTAGGTAAGGGGAGTGGCCATTAAACGACTGGTGAAACATCTTGAAGAAAGGTCAGGCCTGTAGCCTATACCAGGGGCGGATCACAAATTGAGCGGGAGCGAGGCGAACGCGACCGGCCTGAGCTTATTAGAATCATTGACGTTACTAAATTCTCTGCGAATAGCGGCCAAATACTCCCACATACTCCCCCCTAAACGTCCAACCAATATTTATATCAGTTGCATGTCCTTACATGATGCTTGAAATTTCCATCCAATCACAAAGCTCTTTCTAGAATGCTCTTATGCTGATGATACACTGGGCAACTTTTTGAGCAATTTTATCGGGCAACTTTTTTTGAGCAATGTTGCTTGGGCACTTTCTCATTGAGAATGGGTAAAACATTCCTATCTGGAAAATTTAGATCTGTTGTGGGCTCTGTATCACACCAGGCTGCCTGTTTACGGCAACATTTGCCAAAGTTGCCCAGCAACATTGCTCAAAAAGTTGCCCAGTGTATCATCAGCATTAGTTCTATAGTTCCTTACAGGCCCGGCTCCACGGCCACCCAATCAGAAGCTTGGCCCACACTACATAGCCAATCACAAAATTGGCGCGATATTTAGTTGAGCTCCATATTTTTTTCTTATCGGCGCACCTGCAAATATTCTAATATTGTATATAATTTTCGCACTTTCAATATGCAGGGTATAGAAATCGCTTTTAAATGAGTGCTCGCGCTGTTTACTTTTAACGTTACTTTCGATTTTGCGATAACGCACACTCTGTGTAAAGGGAGCAGCACATCTTATAACAGATATTTGTCAGTGAATACAAGATTGCAGCAAATCCTCCAGTTTATTTTTGTCATCTCTTTACTTTCGACCCGTGATCATTCAAATCTAAAGGTCATTGTACACTGAGTCCGATTTTCATATGCGTTTTTTTTTTTAGTTTTCTCATATTCGCCATCCTTATCAAAATGCTTATTATGGATGCGAAAATGCAGAAAATCAAACACGATCCGAATTTTTTTATGATGGACGAAAGATTCAGAGGCAGTGTGTAAACTCGATTAACATAACCTGTATTTTTTTTTTGTAACGTGCAAAAATCTCAGACGAAAATTTCGTACTCGTGTGCAATGACATTAACTCCAGCAGCTTGTGTTGGACGCAGGGTTGCCAAGTCCGCGTTTTTCCCCACAGAATTGGTCTACTTTTAAACTGTTGCCATGGGTTGATTTCCCCCAGTTATTTAAAGGTTTTAAATATTGCAGAAATTAGATTTCAATAAAAAATAATTTTTGTTTTGTTGTACATAATCTTTAGGTTTTTTGCAAAATAAATATGTTGAGAATACTCTCCCATGTCTCTTTTTGATAAGGATACCTACCATTTACTTATTATATTATAAAAATATTACCTTTATTCACATACTAAAGGGACAGGACAGGCTACTCTTCCCAAAATGTACCAGAAAAAAAAGTAAAACCGTGATATTATACCGTCAGAGTCAGTCACCGTTCAAAAGATGAAAAATACTGTGATATTAATTTTAGGTTGTATCGCCCATCCCTAGAACCATCATTAAAAGTAGACACAGAGAGTAAATGTGAGCTGCGAGTTGCCAATACATTGCTAAAGTGTTCGGATCATTTTTATCAAGAAACTATGCAAGTCTTTACAATATTTTGTTAAATTAATTACATTGATTCTTTCTTATTTCAGTAAATACCAGGTCAAAAACATAAGTGTGATTTATTAGAAAAGTAAAAGCACACCTTCTTGACAATCCATACAATTTGAGGTATCAGTCATGTTCATATTTAATCATGTTAATCTCAAAGGTCTTTATAAAAAAAAAAAAAACTGTTGAAATGAAAGTTTGGTTTAACTTGAAGAAATTGTGACAAATACATTACTATTTTACAGCAGAATGTAATTTTCAAAGTTACAATAACAATAAAATTATGAATACTTTACTTTTCACTTTAAAAAAATAAATAAAATGTTGTTCACTTTCATTTGATTTTTCTAAGTTACTTTATTTTTCCACATAATTTTTTCATTTCAGCAGTAAACCTCTTTTGTGCAACAGTTTTTTCAATAAAAATAAAAACAATGACTGTTGATTTTTATTTGATTACATTTTTTCAAGATTAATTAAAATGTTAATGTTTTATGCCTTTATATGGTTTCCACCATTTTTGATACAACATTTGTATTAAATCAAAAATCCATAAAAAAAAAAACAGGCAACACAGCATTTAAAAAAAATAAATAAAAAATAAACATCTAAAAATTTTAAAAAATGGGAAAATTAAGACAGAAATTAGAGAAAAATGAAACCAATTTTGTGAAACCTACAATGCATTTGTGTTAAACTTTTAATAAATTGTTGTTAAATTGCATACATTTTTTAATTAATTAGACATGCTTTTTGATAACTGAAATTTTATTTAACCATTAAAATAGAAAATTACACCCTAAAAATCCTGAATTTGGCCAAAAATAAATCGTCACTAATAAATTATTCATAAAAAACACTTACAATTAAGCTTCTCCAATATGTGAGAATTCAATGTACTTTTTTTCTTCTGACACACTTTTAGAGAGAATGAAGGGAAGCCTGATATCACCCAGGGGTGTAAGCACTGTGTGTGTAGCTGGACAGGAAAAGCGCAACCTTTTCCTGCCTGTATCCCTCTGACATTTATGAGGTAGAAAACAGTGATCACCTGATGTAGCGGTACCGATCCCCACCCTGAATGATTCCATTATGGCCAAGGCTGAGCTGCTATAGTGAGATGTTACGCTTTTCATTTACACATCCATTAGCCTTGAGCCGGACTGCAGCCGCAGATGCGGAGCTGCGCGTTCTATAATTAGCACTTTAATTCAACGTGACTGCACGCTCTGTGGTTTTTCTCTTTTCCATTTCCAAGAGAGTTGATATATGGGAGAAAAAGTGAAAAGGAAAAAAACTGAAGCTACATGATTCAGCACCATCTGACACCTTTAATACCAAGCTTCATGAAGACCTGCCACTGGAATCAGACCCATGGTGATCATACTGTAGTGTTTCTCTGCTTATTGCTGTCCGTGTGGGCAACCTCGGAGGCTTCTAACTTTAGCACACAGACAGTGAAATAGAAACTAATCTACACAATTACACAGAGAAAATTTAATTTTTCAGGCCAGTGAAACCCAATTTAAAGCAATCATATTAAACCTGTTAAAAAACACTTGAATTAAACAAAATGAACCTTTATTAGTGGTGGTTTAGCAATAACTGAATAAAACAATTTTTTTACTGAATTAAAATAAATAAAGGTATTATAAAATTTTCAAGTTTATATCTTGCAATTCTGACCTCTCAGAATTGCAAGAAAAAAATGGTGAGACAAAACAATTAATGGAAGTTACTGAATAATACATATAAAAGGTATTTGCAAGTTTATATCTGGCTATTCTGACTTCCCAGAACTGCAAGGAAATAAAATAAAAGATAAAAATAAAAGAAATCGCAAATACCTTTTTCCTTTTTTATTAGGATTTTTTCATTTTTGAGAAAAAATTAGTTGCCAGATATAAACTCAGAAAAAAAAAAAGTTGAAACCGTAAGATACACAAGTATTTTTCCCCCCTTCAAAATTCCAGTTTTACATCTTGCAATTTAGATATTTTTTTCCCCCCGCAATGGAATAAAAAAAAGTTAGAGTTGTTTTATCTCACAACTCAGAATTTTCTTCTCATTATTTCGAGTTTAAAACGTTTAAACAATTCTGAGTTCAAAGGCACAATATGTATGTTTTTCGTCGCAAGAAAACGCCTTCCATTTCACTAGTTAAAATTGCTTATTTCTCTGTATTTAAACATTCTTGGAAACATTTGAGATACTGTAAGTACACAAGTCAGCAAAATGTATAACACTGTTCTAGTGGTTATTGGATATTTAAACAAACAAACAAAAAAAATAAAATACATATTGTGGCTTTAAAATGTCAGAAATGCAAGGAAAAACAAGCAGTTGTGAGAAAGTCTGGCCATTTTTTTTATCCTGTAACGTAAAAAAGCTTTCTTAAGTATCACTATTTCTATTGCTCAAACATCGCACTAATTAGAACATACTAATGGGAAAAAGTGGAATTTTCGTCCTAGTTCAACAGTAGTGAACAGAAACTACAACTACAAAATATAATTTTTGCATCCTCATTTGCAATAGCAAAAGAATAAAAATCAACAAAAGCATAAGAAAAAAAATATAGAGAGATGTTTATGGTGTTCAGAAGAGAGAAAGAAGACTTTGCAATCACTTCCTCTGCTGCTGTATTAGAAACACGCATGCAGAAGCATTAACCAGTTTTCTATAAATGAATGCCAAGGTAATATAATAAACTATAGTGTTATACGTACTTCAAAGTTGTTGTTGTTGTTGTTTTTTTTAAAGGAAATATAAAAACACTGCTAGATTTATGGCACTAATATCTGCGTCATAGCAGACTGTGAAAAGGTCCATCAAACAGTTTGTTCAGGAAAGGGATGCAAATTTTGAAGGGAAACAGACGGTCACTATTTTTTTTTTTGCCTGGCAGACAATAAAATGGGTGAAAAAAAACATACGTACAAACTAAAGAACTCAAGCCAGAATATCAGCTCTTTGGGTCAGTTCTTTTGACTTGTTGGGCCAATAATAAAAATAAAAAAATAAAAAATCTAATTCATTACCAGGGCAACCAACAGAACAAGTATAAGTGATTTATAATTCTGGACTGCTGAGCCTCCAGGACAGACCCATTATAAGACCTTAAGAAGTTCTTAAATGATCTGCATAATGCATCAGATCCACTTTCTGAGCAGCGCAAGCAAGGTGTACGGTCATCTTAATTAGGTCAGATCCTGCAATCGATAGTTCACAACAATGAGACAGCCAAATAAGAAAGCAACAGAAACAGATGGAAAATCCTGCTCTATCTTCCTGGCATATGGCAAAAAAGAACTATTAATGAATGCATTTCAAACATCCTGGAGCTGATGTACTTTGGGATGTCAGAAAGAATATAGCTAACAAACTCACAGCTGCACTCTGTGGGAACATCTCACCCAAAAGACTGTGCTGAGGAAACATGGCATGATTTATTAGCTTCTGCCAAGCACCAAAACAGTGCAAGTCAGACTCACACTAAAGTAAAGAAGTAGATCACATTCAGCTTCAAACAGAGAACATCAGACTCTGAACTGATCAAATCAGACTAAGACCGAAGTAAACTACATCAGACTAATTCAAATTAAACAGGAAGAAGAAAATGGACAGACAAGTGTCTGCTTTGTTCACAATGAGAGCAAGTTTCTCAGATGTAGTTGCAGAATACAGAAACAGCTCTGTCAAGCAGAACTCAGAATAGATCTGTGAAATTAGTCATGAGACTCTAATAAATGCCCATTTATTAGATATTTCCCGACATCAGGGTGTTTATGATGAGGGAAACGTGGCTTTGTTCAGTTAACAATCTGACCGCAGTAAAACATCCCACATGGCATTTGCCATATTCAGCACCTGATCCAAATAAGTCAAATCCCAGCAGCGTTATCCATCCAGAGCAGCAGGCCCTTTCCCAGCCTTATGCCGGATCACAGATTTAACACCAGTAAAAGCTTAAGACCCTAGTAACAGCTGCCAGACCTCTGTATATCCACACCGCTGGACAGTGACGGATAGCGGGAGAAGAGTCAGCGCAATTGTTCCTTTGCCTGCGGGGAATTACTGCATTATGCTCAAAATCACAAAGCCGACTACAGTACCAACAATGACCCGGAAGAACAGAAAAGCCATGTATATTTCCATTTAGTTTATACTAGAATCTAGGGATGCACCGAATGTTCAGCAACCGAATAATCAAAGAGGCTGAATAAATGATACCGAACAACGATAAAATAGAGGCATGCACTAATGCAGCAAATGTGTCGGCAGTGTTGAAGCATTTAAAACTGTATGAGAAAGACGCAAAAATCATTACAAGCACCGACAGCATGAGACTGTTTAGTATCGCATCGCATGTCTTCCATGAGAAGAGAAAGGGCTGGTTGTTGCTGGTTACTGTATGATGACTGAAATCGCAAAATGGCCTTAAATCATTAGTAAATAAACTACAGAACGTTATGTTGTCTAATACACGCATGAACTCTGACAGCGCTGCACAAGCTCCTTAGCCAGGGTTCAAAGTCCAAAACGCAAGTAAAATCTGCGAGATAAGAATCATTTATAAATCTGCTGCTGTCAGCAAAAAGTAGTACTGAGGTCTTCTTGCGGGTTTCCTCCAAAATACAAGTCAACATTCATAAATGTTAGTATTGTAATTTTACTGCTGTTCTGTAAAATAAAAAAAAGCCATGTTCGGTAATCAACCTTTTCATTCCGGTGAATTCCTACTAGAATCTTACATAGGCATTAAAGGGGACATGTTCAATATCCACAAATCTTTACTCCTAGCTACATTCTGGCATGCAAAAGGGTTTCTGCAAGTATTATGAAAATTAAAACATTTTTAAACAGACAGTGCATCCAAACACATTTTTTAAAAATCTAATAAGGCATTTAACTTCAAGCCAATACTTCTGGCCAAATTATGAGTCAATAATGCAAAATAGCGCTTCCTCCAGTGAAAAAGTCCTCTCACATTAAAATCCACCCACGTATTTGTTCAAACTGTTTTGGCTTGATCTGTGCATGTTTCTTTCCTGATTTAGACTGGAGAAAGCAATATTACGGATAGAGGAGAACAATTTTAAGGTTAAAAAGGTCTTGATGGATTTACTACAAACAAGCTAAATGTTAATTCATTGACTGGAATGGTGTGGATTATTGTGATGTTTTTAACAGCTGTTTGGACTCCCATTCTGACGGCACCCATTCACTGCAGAGCAATTTTCATTTTTGGGTGAACCATACTTCAAGACCACTTAAGACTAAGAAAGAAGATTTAATGAATAAACTGAAAGGAACAAAATATGTCTATATGTTCTCTAAATGTAAATGTATTTTTTTTTTCTTCTTAAATTAAGATGTATTTACCTGAAAAGCAAAATTACCTAAGATAAGTAGCCTTTTAGTAAAACTGATTAAAATTAAGTTATATTTTGGTTAATCCAAATACACATATCTGCTAATGAGCTCAGAAAAATCTATTTGAATCAAGCAAAAACACATGTTCATATCTCAATGACAGATATATGTTCTTGTTTTAACCATAAACTTGCTTAACTTTTGCGACTTCATTACTTCATCAAAAGCATCCGGGAGAAAGCAATATTATGGATAGAGGACAACGGTTTTAAGGTTAAAAATGATTTATTACAAACAAGCAAGATGTTAATTGATGGACAGGAGTGGTGTGGATTACGTGTGATGTTTTTAACAGCTGTTTGGACTCTCATTGTGACGGCACCCATTCACTGCAGAGGATCCATTGCTGAGCAATTTTCATTTTTGGGTATTCCATTGCTTCAAGACCACTTATAAGCAATAATGATTATTTAAGGAATAAACTGAAAGGAACAAAATATGCTCATATGTTCTCTAAATTTAAAACCTTAAATCTGAAGATGCATTTACCTGTAAAGCAAAATTACCTAAGATAAGTAGTCTTTCAGAGAATCTGATTAAAATGAAGTTATTTTCTGATTAATCCAAGCACAAATATATAGCTCAGAAAATTTTAATCCAAGCAAAAACTCTCACCGTCAGATATTGGTTCTTGTTTTAACCTTAAACTCACTTAATTTTTGACTTAATTTCTTCATTTTGCATCTCAAGTAAATGCATTCAAGGAAATTATGACAAGACAAAAAATACTATGGATGGTGCAACATACAAAAGCATGCTTTTGAATTTAAAACTTTCTACTCTGTCCTTTTTAAGGCCTTAATTTCTGGAAGGGCAAATAAGGACTTTAAGATCATCAGGAACCCTTCTCTAGTATACAAATAAATGTGAAATTAAAGACTTCACGCATCTAAAGCACACAACGCCTATAATGAGAGCTGTTAAGACTATAAAAATGGTTTGGTGATTTAGTATTTGTTTAGTCACGCCTGAACTGGCACTGCATCGCACAGATGGTCACCCATTATCAGGGCAGAGAGACAAAATATTTTTTATTTTCCTTCGCAAACAAAACGTGCAATGAGTTATAACCTCCGCAGATGGGTTAGAAGGAAAACAATGCATTTACACAAACAAATAACTGGTCAGCGTGCTAAATAATCACTGACCACCTCAACACAACTCATCATCGACTAACACATCTGTTCCTCCTATTCATCAGACTCTGAATGCCAGATGTAGATCTACTGATCGGAGCTAATCAATATTACCATGGTGGTCTGATAAAATGACCATTCACAGATATGTATAATGTCTTATATTCAGAACATGTAAAAAGAATCTGACACAACGTTCTAATTAACAATATCAGATATGACTCAAAATATCTTATGTTGATATTCAGAATAAGATTCTAATAACACGAAAGGCTTATTGTGAGGGTTTGATCTCTGAATCAAACTTTGATTAAGAACAAGTCTGACATTTTGACTCTGTCAAATGAGATCAGATCACAGCAGCATGCATGTAATATTCAATATCAATAAAAATCAATATCAGATATTCTAAAAGTTAAGAAATTCAGAGTCATTACATCCTCAGTGTATGTCTGTATTACAATATATCAGTTCACCGTCTGATATTATTGATCAGATCAGATCTGATGTTATATATTACTGACAAAATTAGACTGTAGCTGGTCTTTCTGATTGACTAGGTGTTAAAAATACAGCTTAAAGAATACCTGCCATTGCTTATTATACAAAATGTTACGTATAAATAAATCAAATCAGTGTCTGATATTATTAAGCAGATCAAATGATATACATTAATGACCAGATTAGAATGTGATCAATATTATTGATCAGTGCAGATGTTAGAAATTAATGACAAGACTAGAGAGGATCTGGTATTGATAATCAGACGAAAGGTTACATATTAACAAATCAGATCAGTGTCTGTCTGATATTATTTTGCAGACCAGACTATGCATTAATGGCCATATTAGAGTAACCAATATTATTGATCAGAGCAGATAGTACAAATGTGAGCGTCTGATATTGATAAATCAGATCAGAGCAATTCTGATATCATTAATAAGATGTTTTACAATAATAACCAGACTACAGTGTGATGAATATTATTGATACTAACAAGTATCATAAAGTAATGTTTAAGATTACGATTAAATATGACTAATAATTAAGATCAAAGAGTGTCTGATGTTCAACGCGTCGTTTAAATGACCAACTTAACGTTACACTGATTCCCTGCAGTACTTTAATCACACCGAGATCTAAAAATCAAACATATCCCGCCTAAACACCGATATTATTCATATTAGAACAATATGATAACTAAACCACCACCATTATGAGTGTTATTTATGTTGAAAGCAGTAATGTTTTTTTCTGCATCTGTCTGTTTGATGTTAGCCGCTGCTAACCGAGCCGCTAACGAACGACACAACCGTTATGTTTCCGTACCTCAAAATAAATCCATCAGAGCAGACGTCGGTCCTCATGAACTTCAGTTCTCCAGCGTGTCCATGGTGTCGGTAACGGACAGAAACGGCCCGGTAAACGGCTACTGAAAACGCTCCGTCTCTGAGGTGCAGCAAAACGCGTACGCGCTCCAGCAGACAGCAGCGCGTTTTGCGCGTGCGCGATAGCAGCCTGGGAGCTCGCGCGACGTTGATGTTCATTGCGTGCGCGCGCTGCCATCTAGCGCTCAAAGCGGAGAGCGCGAGAGTACGTTTACAAATATTTCTGTCAGGTTTTTGGTTTTTAGTAATATTTCAGGATCAAATTAATTTATAATTATTAATTTATTGGCAATCGTGTATTTGCGTGATGTATTATAAACGGAAGGATCTAGTAAGAGGAAATTGTTTTAAACATATCATACGTATTTGCAGCTCCAGACGTGTAGGTGGCAGTGTGACCGTTTGTTTGTATTGAGTCCTGCAGAAGAAAACGCTCATGTGTCTGATGTCTGTTCTTCACGTCTGAGCCATGGAAAGAAAACACATGTCCGCATTATCTTTTTATCAGTCATTATCAGGAGGAACAAAACCGCGAGTACAGGTAAAAATGTTGCTTATGAGGTATTGCATGAATTGCAATTGAAAATAACCATAATTTCAGGGTAAAATTGTTAATTAATTCAAGCTCATCAGTACTGGATTCTAATATAATGAATACACATTGAGTATAGCATAAACTGTACATACATTGTACAAAATGTATGTGTTCTCTCGGTAACAAATCAACATTCTTTGTTTACCATTTCAATAAAATTGCATATGAATACAATAATCATTAAAAACCCTGGTATACACTATCACCCATTGATACTCAGTATTAGCAGGGGTTTTATAACTGGAAAAAGGTTAAGAAATAAGATGAAACTAAAATAAATAAATATTTTGAATAAAATAAATATTAATTTTAAATATATAAAATACAGTAATTAAGACAACAGAAAGTAAATATTTTCTAAATCATATTTTTCATGTATTAATAATAATTTTCACTGTAATTGTGGGCTTTATTCATGAAAATATATTGCTGCCTTATAGTATTGGAGGCTCTTGCACTAGGATGATGACCCCTGTATTAAAAATACCATGGTATTAAGGGCTGTAAATGTAATTGCATGACTTCTTGTTGCAGGCTAACTCTCCGCCAGCGAAGAAAATCAAAAGGAAGGAGAATGGCATCCAGCCAAACAAGAAATTAAATAAAAAGAATAGAATGAAGCCTCTGAAGTCCAGCAAGAGGGTCAGCAGCAGTGATATGGAGAAATCTAAGGCTGTAAGTGTCTAACCGTATGATGACGAATACTGGAGCATCAGTGGAGATTTGAAGCTTGTGATCTTCTGTTTTTGCAGGAGAAGGACTCTGAGACACATAATGGTGAAGGAGTTAACAATGTTTCTCTTGATGCACTCCTGGCGGATCTGACGAAGGTCAACAACAGCAAAGATAGAGCCAACAGACTGTTCCAGTGGCTTATTTACCCAGTCCAAGACAAGAGCTTCTTTAGGTGTGAGACCGCAGACACACACACATTTATAGCTAACCTGAATGTTTCTCTAATTGATGAGCTTTGTAACACTGTAATTGAACCAAATTGTATTGAAACGTTTCTGCGGTGGGATAAAAAATAATAAAGGTAATTGCAACTTTTTATCTCACAATTCTGAGAAAAAATCAGAATTGCAAGATATAAACTCACAATTCTGAGAAAAGACTTGCTAGCTGATAACTGATTTAGTTCTGACTTTTCTTTTGAGATACAAACTGGGAATTCTGAGAAGAAAAGTCTGAATTGTGAGATATAAACTCGCAATTGCAATGGGAAAAAAGTCAGAATTGTGAGGTAAAAAGTCACAATTGCTGTGGTAGAATAAAAAAAAACAATTGCAGGATGTAAAATCATAATTCTGGGGAAAACACAGCATTCTAAATTTATCTCACAATTCAAACATTTTTTTTCTTGCATTTGTATGTTTATACCTCACAATTCTGAGTCAAATAGTCAAAAAGAAGTAAAACAAAAATATCACAAATTACCTATTTTTTATTATTTTTTTCCATGGTGGAAACAAGCTTTCATAGAATTGAATCAAATTGAGCTGAATATTGGCAATATTGTCTTCTGTAGGGTTGCTCTACAGACTAAATTAAAGTTGTTTCATTACAGATTATTACAGTGAAACTGCTTTGAAACAATCCGTATTGTATAAAGTGCTATATAAATAAATGTGACTTGGCTTGACAGACAATTGAACACAAATTTGCTTGCATTGTGACATTATTTTTGACAATGTAGATTTTCCCCCAATATTCACTGTAATGCAAAAAAAAAAAAAAAAATCCCTAACCCTAAGTAACATATTACTATAATAAAAAAACATCCTTAGGATAATTTAAGCTTATTGCAACAAATATTGCCATATTGAATACTTACAACAAAAATAATTATAAATGTACTTTAGTTGACATCATTGATGTTGAATGCTTCTTTTGATGTTGGGTTAAAATATGACTTTATCTTGGGTTAAATTGACTTAAGAATTCATCCAAAAAGTGTACTAGAAGTTGCTTTGGATCAAAGATGATTTACAGGTCTTGTTCTGTCCACAATATAGAGATGAATGGGAGAAGAAACCGATTCTGATCCAACGACAGAATCCAGACTACTATAAAGGACTCTTTTCAACGGCTGAGTTTGACTGCATCTTAAGAAATGTAAGCACTTTCTTTCTTTGATTTAGAGGGAATCAGTGTCTTTGTATGTCTCTGTCAGATATTACATTGTTCAGTGTTTTGTTCAGGATGATGTGCAGTTTGGGGTGAATCTGGATGTGACAAGCTACACAAATGGAAAAAGAGAGACACACAATCCTCCAGGAAGAGCGTTACCATACAATGTGTGGGATTTTTATGAGGTACATTTTTCAAACACACAATTGATGGGTTATATGATTACTGGTATATATATTTTTTTCATTTTATTCAGCAAGGACGCATTGAATTGATCAAAAGTGAAGTAAAGACTTTGTACATTGTTACAAAAATATTCTATTTAAAACGGATGTTGTTCTTTTGAATTTTTTATTCATCATAGAATCTTAAAAAAAAGTATCAATTTTTACAAAAATATAAAGCAGCACGACTTTTTAACATTGGTAATAATCAGAAATGTGTCTTGAGCAGCAAATCAGTATATTCGAATGATTTCTGAAGGATCATGTGACACTGAAGACTGGCGTTGTGATGCTGAAAATTAATAAGTTAAATATACTATGTCTACAAAGTGTTTTTCATAAAATGTGGAAATTGCTTCTCACTATCAGTAGCTGAGGCAATATCATATCAACAATGCAAAGGTGATAATATGCTGTTGTGCAAACATTCTTAAAATTGGGGGAACTGTCATTTCAATATAAATAGCACTTCTGTAAAGCCTCAGTGTTTACTTTACTGTGAAAGTGTGAAGTTCATTCATTGTTGTTTGTCAACAGAGTGGCTGTTCTCTCAGAATGCTCAATCCTCAAGCATTTTCCTCCACCATGTGGCAAGTGCTCTCTATTCTTCAGGAGAAGTTTGGCAGTATGGCGGGTGCAAATGTGTATGTGAAAATGATTCATAAACACTATTTCATTACATTCTGTTGCTGAAATCTTTGTCAATTATGGTTTACCTGCTATATGTTTTACAGATATCTGACACCAGCGGGGACGCAGGGTTTTGCTCCTCACTATGATGATATAGAGGCGTTCATCTTGCAGTTGGAGGGCAAAAAGCACTGGAGACTGTACAACCCTCTGTGAGCGATTGGTTATGCTTTAAAGAAATAATTCACTCCAAAATTGTATGTAGATGAGTTTGTTTCATCATCAGATTTGGAGAAGTGTAGCATTAAATCACTTGCTCACCAATGGATCCTCTGCAGTGAATTGGTGCCATCAGAATGAGAGTCCAAACAGCTGATAGAAACATCACAATAATCCACAGGAAACAAATCCATCATTAAGATGTTCTGGACTTTAAACCATTCCTTCTGGCTAAAATAAAGTCCGTAATCCATAATAACGCTTTCTCTAGTGAATAATCTCCTGAACAGTTTTGGATAGTTTGTGCTTATAAACAGTGCTTGAAAAAATTATGATTTGTTTCTTACAAACAGGGTGCAATTTGCAAATTTAAAGTCCTTTTTTGAATCAAATGATTCGCCATACGCAATTTGAAGTCCCATTTTGAATCAAATGATTCACGATACTTGCTTTAAAGTTGTTTTTTGAATCAAATGATTCGCCATACGCAATTTGAATTGCCATTTTAAATCAAATGATTCCTGATACGCACTTTAAAGTCCCTTTCTGAATCAAATGATTTACCATACATGCTTTGAATTCCTGTTTTGAAATAAAATGATTCGCGGTACGCGCTTTAAAATCCCGTTCTGAATCAAATGATTTGCCATTCGCGCTTTGAAGTCCCATTTTGAATCAAATGATTCGCGGTACGCATTTTAAAGTCCCGTTCTAAATCAAATGATTTGCCATTCGCGCTTTGAATTCTCGTTTTGAATCAAATGATTCGCGGTACGCATTTGAAAGTCCCGTTCTAAATCAAATGATTCGCCATATGCGCTTTGAATTCCTGTTTTGAAATAAAATGATTCTCGGTACGCGCTTTAAAGTCCCGTTCTAAATCAAATGATTTGCCATACATGCTTTGAATTCCTGTTTTGAAATAAAATGATTCGCGGTACGCGCTTTAAAATCCCGTTCTGAATCAAATGATTTGACATTCGGGCTTTGAAGTCCCATTTTGAATCAATGATTCGCGAAACGCGCTTTGAAGTCCCATTTTGAATCAAATGATTCGCGGTACGCACTTTAAAGTCCGGTTCTAAATCAAATGATTCGCCATATGCGCTTTGAATTCCTGTTTTGAATCAAATGATTCACGGTACGTGCTTTAAAATCCCGTTCTGAATCAAATGATTTGCCATACATGCTTTGAATTCCTGTTTTGAAATAAAATGATTCGCGGTACGCGCTTTAAAATCCCGTTCTGAATCAAATGATTTGCCATACATGCTTTGAATTCCTGTTTTGAAATAAAATGATTCGCGGTACGTGCTTTAAAATCCCGTTCTGAATCAAATGATTTGCCATACATGCTTTGAATTCCTGTTTTGAAATAAAATGATTCGCGGTACGTGCTTTAAAATCCCGTTCTGAATCAAATGATTTGCCATACATGCTTTTGAATTCCTGTTTTGAAATAAAATGATTCGCGGTACGCGCTTTAAAATCCCGTTCTGAATCAAATGATTTGACATTCGGGCTTTGAAGTCCCATTTTGAATCAAATGATTCGCGGTACGCACTTTAAAGTCCCGTTCTAAATCAAATGATTTGCCATATGCGCTTTGAATTCCTGTTTTGAATCAAATGATTCGCGGTACGTGCTTTAAAGTCCCGTTCTGAATCAAATGATTCGCCATATGCGCTTTGAATTCCTGTTTTGAATCAAATGATTCGTGGTACGTGCTTTAAAATCCCGTTCTGAATCAAATGATTCGCCATACATGCTTTGAATTCCTGTTTTGAATCAAATGATTCGCGGTACGTGCTTTAAAGTCCCGTTCTGAATCAAATGATTCGCCATATGCGCTTTGAATTCCTGTTTTGAATCAAATGATTCACGGTACGTGCTTTAAAGTCCCGTTCTGAATCAAATGATTCGCCATATGCGCTTTAAATTCCTGTTTTGAATCAAATGATTCGTGGTACGTGCTTTAAATTCCCGTTCTGAATCAAATGATTTGACATTCGGGCTTTGAAGTCCCATTTTGAATCAAATGATTTGCGGTACGCACTTTAAAGTCCCGTTCTAAATCAAATGATTCGCCATATGCACTTTGAATTCCCGTTGTGAATCAAATGATTCGCCATAAATGCTTTAAATTCCCGTTGTGAATCAAATGATTCGCGGTACACACTTTAAAGTCCCGTTCTGAATCAAATAATTCGCCATATTCAATTTGAATTTCTGTTTTAAATCAAATGATTCGCTATATGTGCTTTAAAGTCCAATTCTGAATCAAATGATTTGCCATATTCAATTTGAGTTTCCGTTTTGAATCAAATGATTCACCATACATGCTTTGGATTCCCGTTTTGAATTAAATGATTCGCGATACGTGCTATAAACTCCCGTTCTGAATCAAATGATTCGCCATATTCAATTTGAATTTCTGTTTTGAATAAAATGATTCGCCATACATGCTTTAAATTCCCGTTTTGAATCAATTGATTTGCGGTACGCGCTTTGAATTCCTATTTTGGATTAAAAAAGTCCCGTTCTCAATCAAATGATTCACGATTCAATTGGAGCGCTTCAAAACAGTGAATGATTTTGCGACGCAGTGGTTTACTGCTTCAGAGATTCAAAAAGGTCCGTTGATGCTGTGTTCTTTACTTACTTTCTCTATATAATTGAATCGTTGTTTGAAATGAAATCATTACAATTAATAGCCCTAACTTACAATGTTTTTATGAAATTGTGATCACGTTAGACAAAGTTTCTGTCGTATTAAAAACATTTCATAACATGACACTCATTATCCGGTACTTGAATCCCCCCCTCTGCTTTTTTCACAAATCGCACCCTGCTTACAAACATGCAGCTTTTGTCTTCTCAAGACGTTAACTGATGTACTCGAGTGGTGTGGAATACTTGTGAATTATTGTGATGTTTCTATCAGCTGTTTGGACACTCATTCTGATGGCACCCATTCACTGCAGAGGATCCTTTGGTGAGCAAGTGATGCAACATTTCTCCAAATCTGATGAAGAAACAAACCAATCTGCATGTTGGATGGCCTGAATATGAGTAGATTTCAAGGAAATGTTCATTTCTCACTGAACTAGTCTAGTCCTTTATAAAATCTTTATATATACCAAGTGAAGAGATGCAGTATTAACTAGTAGCACCTCTGTTGTCTCTCAGATCTGAAGATGAAGTGTTGCCACTGGTGTCAAGTCGTAAGTAGTCTTTACATACATAACTGGTCATATCAATGTGTTTTTTAATTATAAAGGGGATAAACTCTTTCTGTTGCATTTCTCCTCAAGCTAATTTCAGTCAGAATGAGATCGGGCAGCCTATCATGGACGTGGTGCTGGAAGCTGGTGATCTGCTGTATTTTCCACGTGGCTTCATTCATCAGGGCGACTGTCTGCCTGACGCTCATTCGCTGCACATCACCGTCTCCTCCTTTCAGAGGAACAGCTGGGGAGATCTGCTCCTCAAAGTAAAACCTTTCACTTCTGATTCTGTGCTGTGAATGAATCAAAATCAAAAGACAGATATTAGATGTTGTCACTTCAGTAAATGTATTTGATTTGCAGTTGATGCCAGCAGCTCTGGAGACTGCGATGGAGGAGGACGTTGAGTTCAGGAAGGGACTGCCGCTCGATTACCTTCAGTTCATGGGAGTTCAGAACTCTGAGAAGGTACTTGTGCTTCTACTCCATTAATACACAGGCTCCGTTCGGTTCATTCCTGACTTGTAGTGACAGAAATCACTCGTGCATGTGAACAGGAGGACCCACGGAGAGGCAAATTCATTGCACACGTTGGGGGCCTGATGAAGAAACTGGTCAATTATGCACCAGTCGATGCTGCTGTGGATCAGAAAGCCAGAGACTTCCTGCACGACTGCCTTCCGCCGATGCTGAGCGCTGGTGAGTCTCACAATAACACATCATGACTAAAGGTCAGGGGATGTTTTTGCTTTAAAAAAATGCCTTTTGAAAGGCCAGGCATTTAAAATTCAGTCTCAAACAGTTCTGTGAGTTTCAGAAAATATATGTCTGATAAATGTCTAAATGTAATCCGTAGTTTATCAAGTGTTTGTGTGGGATCAGATATAGCAGTAATATAATATCTGTTGTATAATATATGTTAAAATTGCTTTTTTCTTCCTGCAAAAAAAGGTAATTGGAAATTTACTTAATTATCTGGGCTTTTATCTTGAAGTTTATATCTTCCAACTGCAAGTGCATTTAGAGTTTACATCCCACAATTCATTTTTTTGTGGAATTTTGAGTTTGCAATTTGCAGTTTAGACTTTTTAATCTGAATTTTGAGCTTCTCTCATTTCTGTGAGAATGTTTGACTGATCTCACAATTCTGATTTTTTTCTCTAAATGTTTAGTTTCTCACATTTTAGATTTTTACCTTGAAATTTTGAGTTTACATCCTGCAACTTTGACTTTTTGTTTTTTAAATGTCAGTTTACATCTTGCAATTATAACTTTTATTTCTCTGAATTGTCAGATTACATCTCACAATGAATTTTTTCTCATAATTTTCAGTTCACATCTTGCAATTATGACTTTTTTGAGTTTGCATCTCGCAATTCTGATATTTGAGTGTACATCATACAATTCAGAATTTTAGTTTACATCCTGCAATTCTGACTTTTTTTAAATAATTTTCTGTGTACATCTTGTAATTCTGATTTTTGATTTTACGCCTCGCAATTCTGACTTTTCTTTTACTTTTTAGTGTACATCTCACAATTATGATTTTTTTAAATGAATTTTTAGTTTACATCTTGCAATTCTGTTCTGACTTTTTTAATCTGAATTTTCAGTTTGTATCTCAGAATTCTGACTTTTTTATTTTTCAGTGTACATCTCACAATTATGACGTTTTTTTTTTCTCAGAATTTTCAGTTTACATCTCACAATTCAGAGTTTACATCATACAATCCTGAATTTTTACTGAGTTTACAGAATTCTGACTTTTTTTATCTTGCAATTATGACTTTTTTTCCCTCAATTTTTAGTTTGCATGCAAGTTTCAGTTTACATCTTGCAATTCTGGCTTTTTGTACAGTACTGTATGTTAAACCAATTAACATAGAAGCTTGTTTCCGGCATGGAATAAAAACAATTCTGACTTTTTTTTCTCACGTTAACTCTAAATTCTAACTTTCGTCTCAGAATCTCACAACTTAAAGTTCATATCTCTTCGTTTATATCAGAATTGAGAGAACAAAAGTCAGAATTGTAAAATTTGAATATAAGAATTTTGAGGAAAAAGTAAAAACTATGATTGGAAAAAGTCACAATTGCCCTCCAAAGAATAAAGCTCAAATATTAAATCAGTAAAATGCATTTGTGTTATTTCGTAGAGGAGAAGGCCAGCAGTGTGTACGGGGCTCCTGCTCGATGGGGAGACGGTGTGGCCCTTGATGTGACTGTTCAACTGAAGAACCAAACTCAAATCAGACTGGTGCGGGCCGGAGCTGCGAGGTACCAGTGCACAGTAGTTTCTTTTAAGTTGTATAAAGCGAATTTATAGTATGAGCTAAATGTGATGAGAGAACATAGATAACTGATTTATAGTTAAAGATACACATTTTTGTTGTAATAAATGGTATTTTGATTCAAATAACATAGGTCAGAATTTAAAAAGGAACATGTATTTGTCTTCATAGGTTGTGCGGTGATGGAGACACTGTATCTCTTTTTTACACTACTGAGAACTCCAGAGTCTATCATAAAGAAGAACCCAAGAGCTTTGAGATGAAAGCAGAGGTAAACATGCACTTTGTCTGAAATACCTGCAGCTTTTACCTTCTTTAAGCATTTGATCATGATCTCTAATCATGTTTCTTTTTAACAGCACATTGATGCCATGGAGTTTCTGATTCATTCTTATCCCAAGTTTATTTCTGTGGCCAGTTTACCATGCGAGACAATGGAAGCTAAGGTACTTTGCGCATTTGTGTTATATTTAAGGACCTTAGCCCTTAATGACCCGTTCAAATTGCTTTTGTGTATTAATGAATCTCATTTTTGCAGATGTCTCTGGCTGAGCTGCTCTTTGAGAAGGGAGTAATCCACACAGCCAAACCTTTGACAGCTGAATAAAAGCAGTATTTTGTGGCTAAAGAAAATGAGTGTCCTACATCAAATGACCACGAACTGTTCTTAACTACGTATTTTTTTTGTAAACTGAAATTCTTCAATGTGTATAAAACATCTTTAGAAAGCAAACCAAAAACTATTTTGAAGTTTCTTTGACTGGATAAAAATGTTTTATGGCAAATGATATGTACAGAATTGCTGAGGTTAAACCTAAACTGTTGTTGTCGTCCATTGACAAAGTCATCCATAGATTTTGAGAAATCAGTAAATCAAAAAATATTTTTTTAAATTGATAGTCAAAAGATGATGCAGCAAATCAGAACATATTTGACATTTAATAACATGATGACTGAATAGAAACCAGCCAACTAACAAAATCTCACATCACTTGTCCTTAATGTGCTATAAAGAAATACTATAAGGCATTACAGAACTATATGCAAATTTTATTGCGCCAACATGCTTGCAATCAGAGAGACAGTGGCTGAACAGACAATATACACATTCTGGACAGAGGGTCCAATAAATATGACTGCAGGAGTCTCACTTCCAAGTGTATTCCTCACCAGGCTTAAGTTCCCTGAAAAAAGTACAGATTTAGAAACAATTAATTTAAAGGAATAGTTCACCCAAAAACGCTCTCTGAAAATCTAAATTGTATATCAGTTTGTTTCTGCATGGGAACAGATTTAGAGTCCAAACAGCTGGTAACGTATCACATGACTCCAGAAGCAACGGTTTAAAGTTAAAAACGTCTTAGAGATGTATTTGTTTCTTAGAAACATGCAGCTTTTGGCTTCACAAGATGTTAACTGATGGACTGGAGTGGTGTGGATTACTCGTGGATTGCTGCAATGTTTTTATCAGCTGTTTGGACTCTCATTCTGATGGCACCCATTCACTGCAGATGCTCCATTGGTGAGCAAGTAATGTGATGATGAAACCAACCCATCTACATCTTTGATGGCCTAAATGTGAATACAATTTCAGCAGATTTTCTTTATTTATTTACCTGCTGTATAAAGCACTCTTGTTCCTGAATGCTGTGAGTTTCTGGTCATTCCATCGGTCCAGGTAAACCCCGATAACGATACCCATAGGGACCAGAATATTGACCCAGTGCGCACGAATCGCTGCTGCGAAGTTTACCATGATGCCTGTGAATAAAGAAAACAAACATAAACTAAGTTTATTGACTCTACTTCACCTCTAATGTACAGTCGTGGCCAAAAGTTGAGAATGACACAAATATTAGTTTTTCACAAAGTTTGCAGCTAAACTGCTTTTAGATCTTTGTTTCAGTTGTTTCTGTGACGTACTGAAATATAATTACAAGCACTTCATACGTTTCAAAGGCTTTTATGGACAATTACATGACATTTATGCATCAGTATTTGCAGTGTTGGCCCTTCTTTTTCAGGACCTCTGCAATTGGACTGGGCATGCTCTCAATCAACTTCTGGGCCAAATCCTGACTGATAGCAACTCATTCTTTCATAATCACTTCTTGGAGTTTGTCAGAATTAGTAGGTTTTTGTTTGTCCACCCGCCTCTTGAGGATTGACCACAAGTTTTAAGATCTGGGGAGTTTCCAGGCCATGGACCCAAAATTTCAACGTTTTGGTCCCCGAGCCACTTAGTTATCACTTTTGCCTTATGGCACGGTGCTCCATCGTGCTGGAAAATGCATTGTTCTTCACCAAACTGTTGTTGGATTGTTGGAAAAAGTTGCTGTTGGAGGGTGTTTTGGTACCATTCTTTATTCATGGCTGTGTTTTTGGGCTAAATTGTGGGTGAGCCCACTCCCTTGGATGAGAAGCAACCCCACACATGAATGGTCTCAGGATGCTTTACTGTTGGCATGACACAGGACTGATGGTAGCGCTCACCTTTTCTTCTCCGGACAAGCCTTTTTCCAGATGCCCCAAACAATCTGAAAGAGGCTTCATCTGAGAATATGACTTTGCCCCAGTCCTCAGCAGTCCATTCGCCATACTTTTTGCAGAAGATCAATCTGTCCCTGATGTTTTTTTGTTTTTTTTGGAGGGAAGTGGCTTCTTTGCTGCCCTTCTTGACACCAGGCCATCTTCCAAAAGTCTTGGCCTCACTGTGCGTGCAGATGCGTTCACACCTGCCTGCTGGCATTCCTGAGCAAGCTCTGCACTGGTGGCACTCCGATCCCGCAGCTCAATCCTCTTTAGGAGACCATCCTGGCGCTTGCTGGACTTTCTTGGGCGCCCTGAAGCCTTCTTAACAATGCAGTGGAAAGTTTTTTGGGGGATTAAGTTAATTTTCATGGCAAAAAAGGACTATGCAATTCATCTGATCACTCTTCATAACAAATTGCTATTATAAAAACTTAAGCAGCAACTTTTCCAATTTCCAATATTTATGTTATTCACAAAACTTTTGGCCACGACTGTACACTAGTTTGGACACACCTGACTAAAACTATGATTCTCATTATATTAAAAAAATTTCTGATCCAAAGGCTTCTGATTAAATGCTTGATTACATCAAATAAATGAACATATGTATCCAAAACATTTGAGTAGTAGTTAAGTTTCTAATGTGGATTTCATTTCATTGCACATGTCAGTATATGACAGTGTTAGTCATGTGGACTCAAAGACACTAAAACCAATGAAATACAGCAATTCTGTTGCATTCATTGGCCTACTACTAACGTTACGTCTACAGAAACTATCTGAAGACAAAATGCCAAAATTAAAACAATAAACACATTTTTGTACTAAAATATATGTGTGTGTGTGTTGATGTGAAGGTGACTGCTCTGGGCCCGTGTGCACACTATGCGCTACTGTCCTCGCATAAACACGAGATTTTGATCCCGTTACATTCACAGAAAACTCGTATAAACGTTTACTTATCTTTAATACTCACATTGAAGTATAAAACACGGTTATTAATTGAATATATATGAATTTAAAATCATTTACCTTCCGCTAGTTTCCTCTGTGTGTTTTTAGCAGAGAGGGTTAGAGGGCTTTGGACTGTACCAACTATCAACGAAACAGTTTGAAGGGGGGTGGGGTGCTATTTTTTTCTTTTCCATTACAATGAAACGTTTCTGTGTTGAAATACGCAAGATTGTTTGTTGTATATATATATATTGACTTCACCTATTTAATTTTTGATATAGGTGATATAAAATAATTAAAAAAAAATTTGTATAAATTCCTGATATTATTTGGATGCCTGTGTCTGTTAAGAATTATTACGTCCAGCCATTTTTATTTTAGATTTTTTTTTTTTTATCAAAACCTACATTTTTGATTTAGTCAAAATGCTTACATATCATAAAAAGGTAGCTGTGTATCGCATTTACGGTTAAAATATTACGAGACTTTTATTATTTGTAAGCGACCCTCTGCTGCTCTAAGTGGAAGAGTCCAGTGACGTCGGCAGCGGCGGTAATGGCTGCTGCTCTCATGTTGCCGATTTGAAACATTATTATGAATTTAAGATAATTTTACAGCTATTTCCACCACTTATTATTGACCAAACCTGCTGAGATCGAAAGTGACATAACGAGAAACGGGTATGCAAGTTTCTGTGTACATAAATCAACTCAGTTTTTAAAGGAAATGTCTTTATTGGCTTGGCTGCTGTGTGTTTTCAATTGAATTCAGATTAAGTTTGAATGTCAAATTAATCTAAAAGTTGAGTAACTTATTTGAGTAAATTAAGCCCTTCTCTCACAATCTGTGTCCTGAACTTACAGTTCATTACACACTGCTGTTGTTTTATGCGTATTTATTAGTATTGTATCATAATTTGCTCTTTTTAATGGTTTACAAAGCGTACTTTTCCGGTACAGTACTTGTTTTAGATAATATTACAGTGGTATTTGGATAAATATCATGATTATTTTAATGTATTCTTGCCATACTCATAGTATTCCAGAGATACCGAAAAAAAATACCGTGGTATTACCGTGGTACATGTTCCATCACAATACCTTGGCTTTATGTTTATTTCTAAAACTATGGTAGTACTGTTGTACTAAATGATTCATTTACATATTTATATACCATGTTATGAATGACTTCTTCAAAGAATACTATGTTATTTTCATGCTACATATCCAAAAACACGTTACTTTTTTTTAGTACATGACTTTTCATTCACTATTAAATCTCTTGTGTCCATCTGTTGGTCAGACGGCAGAATGACGTCCATCATCAAGCTGACGGCTCTTTCCGGAGTCCAGGAGGAATCGGCTCTATGTTACCTGTTACAGGTGGACGAATTCCGCTTCCTGCTGGATTGTGGCTGGGATGAAAGTTTCTCCATGGATATTATAGATTCCCTGAAGCGGTATGATCTTTTGACAATGGTAGGGGTGTTTTTTTAACTATTTCCTGTTTGTAATGTGTGTTTCCTGTTCTGTCTCTGTTAGGTATGTCCATCAGGTGGACGCAGTGCTGCTCTCTCACCCCGATCAGCTGCATTTGGGAGCTTTACCGTACGCTGTGGGTAAACTGGGACTTAATTGCACTATCTACGCCACCATACCTGTCTACAAAATGGGCCAGATGTTCATGTACGATCTCTATCAGGTGAGAAGGGCTGGTTTCAAAAGAAGAACTGCTTATGATTGTCTATCTAAAATACATTTTTTCTTAATTGTGTCAAATTAGTAATTTACAAAGAAAGAGCTTGTCAGTTCGTGACAACTTTTATATGATAAAAATCACATAACTCAAACAAAATTGAACACATTCGCATGTAAATTAATAAGTAACACAAACATACAATAATACACATTTTTTTCAATTCTTCGCATGTAAATTAATAAGTAACACAAACATACAATAATACACATTTTTTTCAATTCAGTTTTCATGTCATAATTTTATGATAATTATTTTAACAAATATTAAATTGTTTATTTTAAATAATTTAAACGTATTAATTTATTTTCAGTCTAAAAATTGATGTGCAGTTTCAGATTGTTTAAATATGAAAATTAAAAAAATATATATTGAAGTGTTTGTTTGTTAAATTGAGTTTAAATAAAAAAAGTCACCCTAAAATGAATAAACATATTTATTTATTTTCAGTCTAAAAATTGATGTGCCGTTTCAGATTGTTTAAATATGAAAATTAAAAAATATATATTGAAGTGTTTGTTTGTTAAATTGAGTTTAAATTAAAAAAAGTCACCCTAAAATTAATAAAGATTTATTTATTTTTTTGCATGAAGAGAACAAACCCAATAATAGGCCTAATAAAAATGACATTTTTATACAAAGCATAAATCAGCATAAAGGCTAATAAGAAATATTATAAATTATTTGATATATTTTCAAATTACAATTTCAATTGTTCAGGATGGGAATTTAGGGGCTAAAATATACATAATTGTCATGCAAATAAATCAGATTTAGTAGATTTTAATGGGACAAATGGGAGCAAAGCACTTTTTTTAAATGCTAGTATGCAGTAATGACTGCTCTTTTATTTTAATGCTTATTTTACTTTGACAAAGATCTTTGATGCATCATAGACTTGAATTGTTAGTTGAACTTGAAATCCCCATGTGAAAAAACAAAAACATTGTTTGGTGGTGTTCGATATTTCTCACTTTGAGGCAGTGATAAAATATTAATTGTTTTATCTTATTTGATCTTACAGTCTCGACACAACACAGAAGACTTCAGTCTGTTCACGCTGGATGACGTCGATTCAGCTTTTGACAAAATCCAGCAGCTGAAATACTCTCAGATCGTCAACCTGAAAGGTAAGAAAACATATCCTCATTCACATGTGCAAAAAGAGAAAACCCTAATCAGAAGTTATGAAGCTTTATTAATCCAAAATCATGATAATGTGTCTTTTTTTTGGACATCTTAAAAATGTATCATAATTTATTAACAAACAGGAAAAGGTCACGGTCTGTCCATCACCCCACTTCCCGCGGGTCACATGATCGGTGGCACTATCTGGAAAATCGTGAAGGATGGAGAGGAAGAGATCATCTATGCTGTGGATTTCAACCACAAGAGGGAGATGTAAGTGAATGAAATCACCTGTAGATAAAATTAAAGTCTCAAAGTTTTAACTACAAAGGGCCAATATTTGCACCCTGGAATTGATATTCAGGGGTGTTTTCTGCACTTTATTTTTGTCCTACTCCAATAAAAACACAAAATGCATTAAGTTTTATCAAATACCTTTTTATAATATTTTAGCAAATGATAATTTGTGATCAAAGAAATAATATTTCCGTACTAATTAATAAAAGTAATAATTAATGCTGAATTCCTAATATATATATATATATATATATATTTATATTAGGCTTGGGCGGTAATATGGTATACCGCGGGATCTAAAAATAGCAACGGTATCAGTTTCAATACCATTATACCATCATAAAAAACAATGCACTTATATAGGAGACAAGGATTAAATATAATTTATTTAATGCCTAAAAATGCGTATCGTGGCGCCCAAACTGTGGAATAACCTGCCCTTGCATGTTAAAAGGTTTTAAGACTTTTAAAACACGTCTTAAAACCCATATTTATTCTTTGGCTTTTGGCCTCAGTGAGACTTAGTTTCTTAATAATTTAATTATTTATAAATGTATCTGTTTGTTTGTTTCTTTTTTTTTAATGAATGTTGATTGTTTTAGTTTTCAATGTACAGCACTTTGTTTCAGCTGTGGCTGTTTTAAAGTGCTTTATAAATAAAGCTGATGATGATGATGATGATGATGGTATTAGTGATGCGTGGATGGTGGTTATATCCGTGGGCACTGCGGATAATCTGTGGGTCAGGTGGGTCGGTAATAAAAAAATGCATTCTTATTATTTGCGGGTGGGTCGCGGGTGGATGAGATAAATCAATAATGATGCTAATATTAACTACATTTTCTAAAACATGAACGGGCTTTATGTTCTTTTTCATCAGGCAGACGATTTCATTTGTGTGTAGTTTTTGCTGACAGAAACGGTGACATTCCCTATAAAGTTTGAAGGGACTTATGCCTGTGCTAATGCTATTGAGCGCGGTAATGCAGTGGTCGGCTTTGCGTTTACCCACTCCTCTGATGCGCATCATTCGGTAGTGTCCTGCATTATCCAAAATCATGACAGTCCACCACATGAATAGCTAATACAATCGCATGTTAATAAATTGAAATATTCCCTAAAAACACTCAGTAAAGACAGCGATGTGGTCAGGACCGTGGCGGCTTTTTTTGAAATCTATTTGATGATTGTACCTAATGCGCCCGCTCTGTCCACAGATGCCGCCGCGAGGGCATGTCAGGCTAGGCTTTTACGATCAGACATTTTCTTAAACTGGTGAACCCCTGTAAACTTCAGTCCAAACAGGCGTTCAAATGTAAGTTCACGGGTGCATTTCCCAAAAGCATCGTTAGCCAACTATGGTCGCAAGTTCCGTCGTTACCAACATAATTCAACGATTGGGTGTTTCCGACACCATAGTTCAAACGAACATTCGCAAACAGCGTCGCAAACTTACGTGTTAGTTAATAGAATATATATATTCTATTAACTAAAATCTATAATAATATCTATTATTTAATAGATCAAATTACTATTTAAGAAAATTTTGAAAAAATTCACATACATTAATAATCAACACAAATATAAAATCAGTTTATTTTTCATATTCATCAAATAATCTAAAATTGCATGTTATAATGTTAAGAATAAATATTTTAAATATTTTATAAATATTTTAAATATTTTAAGGGTTTGAATATGAAAAAATGAAAATGATATGTTTGTGTTAATTATTAATTTATATGTGAATTTTAATTTTATCTAATATTATTTTCTCAAATAATATTTTATAAAAAGTTTGAGTAATTCAATTCTAAATGATTTGGTCTATTAAATATTTATTATAAATACGAATTAATAAGTTATCTTTAATAAAGCTCTAAATGATAAAGCCTAAATCAGAACAATTATGACTGTTAATTAAAAGTCAAACCAACACCAGATACATATGTAGCTTTAATAAAGTGAAATTAATCACTTTTTTTAAATG
The DNA here is from genome assembly GCF_049309525.1 of Garra rufa. NCBI lineage: Eukaryota > Metazoa > Chordata > Actinopteri > Cypriniformes > Cyprinidae > Garra > Garra rufa. The sequence goes on from NC_133373.1 coordinate 38,022,710, forward strand.
TATCTGGGCCATTTTTGTCACTTATATATGTAATTTTTTGCCCAAAATCCTGGTAAATTAAACCAATTTTTACCTGATATTTGCTGTGTCCAATCAGTCACCTGAACGGCTGCTCCCTGGAGACCGTCAGCAGACCATCTCTTCTCATCACAGACTCCTTCAACGCCTCATACGTTCAGCCTCGCAGAAAACAACGTGACGAGCAGCTGCTCAGTAAGTTTAAACTAAACCAACAATAAAATGATTTTGGTGATTTGTCATCAAATTTATTTTCTGCAGTGAAGTTCTTTTGTATATAAGTGTGACGTCCTACACTCTCTTCCAGCCAATGTCATGGAGACCCTCCGTGGCGATGGTAACGTGCTGATCGCAGTGGATACGGCGGGACGAGTGCTGGAACTGGCTCAGCTCCTGGATCAAATCTGGAGGACCAAAGACGCAGGTTTGGGCGTTTACTCGCTCGCCCTGCTCAACAATGTCAGCTACAATGTGGTGGAGTTCTCAAAGTCCCAGGTCTCTGTCACAGCCAAATCTTTCAAAAATGTTGTCTGTGCTGTCTACAATAATATCATAATTGTTTTAAAGGTGTGCAAGCTGGCATTATGGAGTATGTTCATTTCAAAAACCAAGCAAACATACTTTGAAAGTGTATGCATTCATTGCATGATATTTAATGCCATTTGAATGCTCTCAAAATTGAAGGCATACAGGGCAGTTTTTCCTGGATGAGTTTTGTCTTATTTATATAAAATGATATGGTTAAGCAATATCACATGACAAAAGCAAAAAGTGCTGTTTTCCCTGAAAATCAGCATAGTTGCAAATTATTTTATCAAACAGTTCAGTTAACATTTTGAGTTGCATTTTATTAGTTGCAAGTTATAAACTTGCAGTTCAGATTTTTCTTTTCAAAATTGTGAAGAATTCTGACTTTCCTCTTCAGAATTGTAAAGAATTCCAACTTTTTTTTTCAGAATTGTTATTAGAATTCACATTTTTTCCCACCAATTGTGAAGAATTGTGACTTTTTTCAGAATAGTGAGTTATAATCTCAGAATTCTGAATCTTTTTTCTCAGAATTGTAAAGAATTCTGACTATTTTCTCAGAATTGTGAGTTATAATCTCAGATTTTTTTTTCTTAGAATTGTGAAGAAATCTTTATTTTTTCCAATAATTGTGAATAATTTAGACTTTTCCCCTCATAATTGTAAAGAATTCCAACTTTATCAAAATTGTTATCTCAGAACTCTTTTTTTTCATAATTGTGAAGAATTGTGACTTTTTTCAGATTTAAAAAGAATTCTAACTTTTCCCCTCAGAACTGTAAATAAGTCTGACCTTTTTTTCAGAATTGTGAGTTATCATCTCAGAATTGTTTTTTTTTTCTTAGAATTGTGAAGAAATATTTATTTTTTTCCATAATTGTGAATAATTCAGACTTTTCTCTTTAGAATTGTAAAGAATTTCAACTTTCTTCAGAATTGTTATCTCAGAATTCAGATTTTTTTCTCATAATTGTGCCTTTTTTTCCTCAGAATTGTGAGTTATAACTCAGAATTCTTTTTTCCTCAGAATTGTTAAAAATTAAAAAAAAAATTGAATCTTAGAATTAAGAATTCTGACTTTTCCTTTCATAATTGAGAATTCAAATTTTTTTTTCAGAATTGTTATACTCTCAGAATTAAGTCCCGCCCCCCCATAATTGTAAAGAATTTCAACTTTTTTTTATGATAATTGTTATAATCTCATAGATGAATTCATTTTTTTTCTCATATGTTTTTTGTGTTTTGAGCGAATCAGTTTAATGAATGATTCAGTGACTGACTGAATCAGTTTTTTTCAATGAAACATGTCTCATGATTCTGATATATTGAATAAATGTAAAAATTTGACATGAAAATAATGAATGTATCTAATACAATATTTAAAAAATCTCCCACTATTAAGTTAAAAATCCTCTGCAAATCAGATTAAGGGGGCAAATATTGCTTAGTGGTGGGAAAATATTCTATTACTGGTGTGAATTGACCACCAAACAGAATATGAAGAGTGTAAAAGCATAAAAACCTGCACAAAATCCCAGGAAATATCTTTTTTTGTGAATTTTTTTGAGACATGTCAGAAACCAGAAAGCTCTCTTTGTTTTCTCACAGGTTGAATGGATGAGCGATAAACTGATGCGATGCTTCGAGGACAAACGGAACAACCCTTTCCAGTTCCGCCACCTCTCGCTCTGTCACAGCCTGGCCGATCTGTCCCGCGTGCCCAGCCCGAAGGTGGTTCTGTGCAGTCAGCCCGATCTGGAGTCCGGCTTCTCACGGGAGCTCTTCATACAGTGGTGTCAGGACGCCAAAAACTCAGTCATCCTCACCTACAGGACCACACCAGGAACGCTGGGCCGCTACCTCATAGACAATCCGGGGGAGAAGAGGATGGACCTTGAGGTGAGGCCTTGAACTGTGCCACATAGATTTTAAGATCAGCATTAAGTCTAGGCCACTTTGCAATAGAGATGCACCGAAAATTTCAGCAACCACAAATATTCTATATTCAGCCAAAACAGTTTTGCGGGGCCATGTACTTTGCATTTTGATTATGTGAGTGTCTATTTAATACACAGCTGTCTGGATACTAGTGCTGGAGTAGCAATATCAATTTATTGTTTTTAATTGAGGTCTTTTAGTCTGTGCTATTTTAAATGAATGTCTGGATAAAAATTCACTGAACATTATTAGTAGCAAACCTCATAATTGAGCTTAACCCCATCCAGTCATTTATTTTTACTTCAGGAAAGCCATGTTATTTTGTCATTTTAAAGATTTTGTGTTTTTTGTCTTTAACTAATCCAGATAAGAAAACGTTGTCGACTGGAAGGACGAGAACTAGAGGAATACATGGAGAAAGAGAAAATGAAGAAAGAAGCTGCCAAAAAACTGGAGCAGGCAAAAGAGTGAGTGGAAATGTGTTTGTGACTAAGATACTGTCAGAATGAAAAACTGCTTCGAGTCACCCAGAATACAATGCTGATAAAACCAAGACTTTCTAGTGGCACTTATCAAGCCTACTGTGGGTAATTCTCAACAAATATACATAAGACAGATCCTCACTGAAAAAAAAATTGATTTATAAATACTTTGTGAATCATTCATGCTAGAGCTGCGCGACTGGGTCACAAAGTCGTAGGCTTTTTGAGCTGTGACGTTAAACATTCAACATCTCCTCTTATGCTGCTACCTAAAATGGATTAAAAATAGTTTGAAACAGCAGCTCTCGTGTTGATCAGGGTGTGCAAACCCTGCACTGCTGTTACTGACTCACATGAGATGCCTTTTGCCTTTAAATTTACTCATGTTTTGCCTTCTGTTGCAAGTAGAAGTGCCTAAAGCTGTTCACTTTTATGCTTTTTAAAGAACCAGACTCAGTCCCAAAACAAGTGAACTGACTGTGAAAAATAACCCAGACATGTTTTACATTATAGAAAGAAGTCTCTTTTGGTCACCAAAGCTGCATTTATTTGATCAAAAATGCAGTAAAAACAGTAATATATAATAATATATGTATAAGTATATATAAGTAATATATATGTATGTATGTATGTAACAAAAAAAAATATTTCAATATATTCTAAAATGTGATTCATTCCTGTGATCAAATCTGAATTTTCAGCATCATTACTCCAGTCTTCATTGTCACATGATCCTTCAGAAATCATTCTAATATGCTGATTTTCTCAAGAAACATTTTAATTAATCAATGTTGAAAACACTTGTGCAAATTATGGTGCATCTTTCAGGATTTTTTGATAAACACAAAGTTCAAAAGAACAGCATTTAATTAAAATAGAAATATTTTGTAACATTTTAAATATTTGTTGTCACTTTTGATCAATTTAATGCATCCATGTTGATTAAAAGTAAAGAAAAAAAAGAAGCTTTTTGACCTCAAACTTTTGAACAGGTTTTCATTTACATTATTATTCTTGGAACCCAGTCAACTTATTTTTTTTTTTTTTAAATGTAATACTTATTACTTTATTTAAATTTTACATCTAAAACTGTTGTTGTTTTTATGGCATTATCGTCAATAATAATATTGTTAAATTATATTACCACATTAATTGAGACTATATGGAGGAACTATTGAATATTTAAAAGCAAAAGGTAATTAAAAACTTAATGATGTTTCATTAACAAAGTTCGGGAGAAGCGCGTCAGATACTTAGCGTAAACAGCACAAGAGGAGCCCACTCAAGTCAATCAGCGCCATAGGTTAAATACAGCTGACTCACCTCCATTCACTTGATGGTTTATCAGTAACCCTCCACCACCCCATCTCCTCACTCAGAGTTCTCACTACTCCTATTGGGGGGTACTCTGGGTTCGGGCCATCCCCGAGCTCGGAGCCCTTCACCGGACAGCACGCCAAACATGCATTTCTATTCTCCGGCTAATTATATGTAAGCGCGAACTCGTGAAAATAAAGCCTTAAATATGCACTTCATACAATAATATTCATATTAACCTAAAGATATTGAGAAAATCACATGAACAGGTTTTATATCAACCAGCCTTTTCTGTCATAATTTCTTCACTTTTACACAGCACTGTAAGGCATTCTCAGTCGTTTATGGTTCAATAATGCCATTACTATTATTAGATAAGCTCTGAATCCTAACCTTACCTGAGGTTTAATAACAGCGTTCTGTGTTGATGGTCAGGGTGGACATGGACTCGAGCGATGAGAGTGATATGGAGGACGATCTGGAGCAGCCGGCGGTGGTGAAGACCAAACACCACGACCTGATGATGAAGGGCGAGGGCGGGAGGAAGGGCAGCTTCTTCAAACAGGCCAAAAAGTCCTACCCCATGTTCCCTACACACGAGGAGCGAATCAAATGGGACGAGTATGGAGAAATCATCAGGTGAGCGAGAAGAATTAAGAGTTAATACCCTTTATACAGTGGTATAATGTAACAAAGTAATAATACTTCATTACAGTACTCAGTACAGTATTTTTCTGGGAGTATCTGCACTTTACTTTTTATTTTTCAGCCTACTTTTACTTTTACTCCACTACATTTCCTAATTAAAATGTATACTTTTATTTTGATACATTTCCCCAAAGCATATTTGTTGCTTACTACAAAATAGTCAGAAGTCAGGATCTCAGTCAGAATTGCGAGATGTAAACTGTATGAAAATAAAGTTATCTTTTTATCAAATATATATCTGTTTATGAAATGTATTGCATTCTATCTAGAAAGTGTTTGCTCATATTGCCTTTCTCTCAAAAACAGTGCATTTGCATTGAAATTTAGTTTTCTTTCTATCAGCTTTTTATTTCCGTCACAAAAGTTTTTGTGAGCAAACACAACGTTTATAAACTCAAAAATATTTTTGGTGAATTACGTGATGCAAACTCAATTCTTTCTTTTTTCTCCGAATTGGATGATATAAACTTGCAATTGCGAGAAATAAAGTCAGAATTGCAAAATTTAAACTGAGAATTCTGACTTTTTCCCCCCTCAGAAATATAAACTCACAATTGTGAGAAATAATTTTCCTCACAAATGCAAGTTTCAGTACAGTTTTTGCAGAGTGTGTATCTCACAAATCTGACTCTTTTTTTCTTAGAATTGGCTGATATAAACTCACAATTGTGAGAAATTAAGTCAGAATTACAGTTGCGGAAAAAGAAATGTTTAATATTTAAGTACATATAAGATTTAAAAAAATACTTTTTGTACTTAAGTACAACAAATATCACATACTTTACGACTTTTGCTTAAGTAATGTTCTAGTCGTTTTCTGGTAAGATATCTGTACTTTTACTTGCGTATGGCTTTCAGGTACTTTATACGCCACTGCCTTTATAAAATCATAATCAGATGGTAATACCATGGTGTTTATGGATTCCTGCTACTGTTTACGTCATAACCTAATAGTAAAGTATTTTATAAGTCTATTATGATGTACATTGTTGTTTACCTTCTGTTTCATCTTATGTTTGTATTTTCTCTGGAATGACCTTTGACTATTGACCCTTTAACCTCAGGCCCGAGGAGTTTCTGGTTCCTGAGCTCCAGGCCACAGAAGAGGAGAAGAGCAAATTGGAGTCTGGACTGACTAATGGAGAGGAGCCAATGGAGCAGGACTTGTCCGACGTTCCCACCAAATGCACCAGCATCACACAAACACTAGAGATCAGGTGACGATTCATCATTATGATAAATAAGTGAAAATTGTGGATGAAAGTTAATAAAAAAAAAAAAAAAACTACATTTACTTTGTTTGAATGTTTTAAGAGGGTGGATTGTTGTAAAACTTCTGCAGTGTTAATTTTGAATGAATATTAGACAAGTATTAATTGCCCAACTCAATCCGAACAGCTGAGTCCATCTCTTCCATCTTTATTTGACCCTAGCACAGTCTACTCTAATTCTATTCTAAAAAAAACTTGCCCTTTTAGGCTTATTCTTTATTAATTGACTTACTGCTTGTTTTCTGATTAAAATAAAATAAAAACTAACTAACTAACACTAGCTTCTATGTTCTTGTTGTATTCTATCTATTTTTAGGCCTCTAACACTAACTTGCGTTTTCTTTTTTTCTTTTTTTTATTCTATCTATTTTCTTTTTATTTATTATATAATTAAAAAAAAAACCTTGATACGTGTACTGTGTTAGGCTAAATGAGACTTGTCGTAGCACTTGCATGTTATTGCTCTTGTTGTTTTTGATTGCTTCCATTGTCCTCTTTTGTAAGTCGCTTTGGATAAAAGCGTCTGCTAAATGTAAATTATACACAAACAAAATACTACTACTACTACTAATAATAATAATAATAATAATAAAAATATATATATTTACTTTATATACTTTATTTTGTATAATTTATATTTTTATTTATTTATTTTGTATGAAATTTGTTTAAATTTATTAAAACCTTATTTTATGAATATATATGATTATTTTTTAATTAATATTAGCAAATTTGTGAGCTACAGAAGTGTTCAGGACTTATATACATTAAAAAAATTGGTGTAACAATTTTCATTCAAAATTTGCTAGTCAATTCACAAACAGTTGAATAAACGGGAAGTAAAACATTGAATTTAATGTAAAATTCTGAAGTGAAAAAAATTGTTTCCAATAATCTGTTTTATTTACAACTTACAGCATTTTTTTTTACAGTCTATATGTGATAATAATTTTTATTTTGTATGAAATACTAAAGTTAAAATCAAAAGTTTTAAATATAAAACAGAAGACATATACCTAAATTTAATTTGTTTATATGTATTAAAACCAGTGTTAGTTTTTATTAATATTGTCAAATTTGCTAAAGTTTAAACATAAATTTTTAATAAAAAAACAAAGATGTATAACTAAATTTAATTTGTTTAAATGTATTACAACTAGTGTTATTTTGGAATATTATCAAATTTGCTAAAGTTTAAATAAAAAAATTTAAATATAAAACAGAAGACATATACCTAAATTTAATTTGTTTAAATGTATTAAAACCAGTGTTATTTTTGAATTAATATTATCAAATTTGCTGAAGTTTAAATATTTAAAAATTAAATATAAAACAAAGATGTATACCTAAAATTATTTTGATTGAGTGGATAAATTGTCATATACATACGCAACAATTCTACAGTTGTTGTAAGAAAGGAAAACACATAATGTTTTCTTTATTGAATTGACACTGAAGTTTTTCTACAAATATTTAGTGGACTTTGTGATTAAGCAAAACAAATATCTCAGTGCGTTGAGAAACTGCAAGAGAAGACGATGATTTATTATGATACTGTGTTGAGCAGCATCGTTCTTTTCATGATCATGACTAGTTTTAACTAAAGAAGAAACCTAATGTAACTTAGATGTATTTGTTTTTTAATATCGTTTCATTCAGTTGCATCTAAAGAGAATGTTTTTATCCTACAGTCAGTTAAAAATACCCAGGTCTCTCCCAGACACTCACATGTGTGTGTTTGCCAATACACCACTGTCAGTTGTAACTGAATAATTAGCACTTACTCCTAATAACCCTCCATCTGTCTCTAATGAATTGCTCTTCTGTGGTTTGTGTGTTTATCTGCCACTAAACTGAAAGATAATGTGAGTTCAGACTCCATGAGTGATTCTAATCTCCAGTGGTGATAAAATGCTTAAAACCATTTGAGATTTGAGCTTAATTTAATGCTAGTACATTAGCCAGCATTTTACAATTATCATTCTATCAGTTTTAAAGTTTAATTAATACAAAAAAAAAATCATTACCTCAAACATAAGAATGAAAATTAGAATATTTCAGAAATAAGAGTCATTTATAGCATTTTAACAAAAAATATCTGCTAACATTTACTATTTTTCTTGATTTCCAGTTTAAATTAAATGCATGGAAGGTATATGTAAATGAGTAAAGTTATGAATAATTATGTTTTAATGTAATAATTAAAATGACATGTCAAAGCTTGACATGAAAACCTTATACAAGAGCTAAAAAAAGTTTTTTGATAATTTTGTAAAGTTAAACAGTATCATTTTGTAATTATACAGACATAATTGTAATAATATAAAAAAAAATAATTTAAAATAAATGAATGTGAATAAATATCTTACCAATATTAGTTTGAAACTAGAAATTAAAAAAAAAAATTTTTTTTTTTTAGCTTATTCATACATTAGTCAAATTCATCTCTCTCAGTTTTATGATATATGTGACCCTGGACCACAAAACCAGTCATAAGGTTAAATTTTACAAAACTGAGATATATACATCATATGAAAGTTCGATAAATAAGCTTTCTATTGATATATGGTTTGTTAGGATAGGACAATATTTGGCCGAGATACATCTATTTGAAAATCTGGAATCTAAGGGTGCAAAAAAATCAAAATACTGAGAAAATCACCTTTAAAGTTCTCCAAATTAAGTTCTTAACAATGCATATTACTAATCAAAAATTACATTTTGATATATTTATAGTAGGATTTTTGCAAAAAATCTTCATGGAACATGATCTTAATTTCCTAATGATTTTTGGCATGAAAGAAAAATCAATAATTTTGACCCATACAATGTATTTTTGGCTATTGCTACAAATATACCCCAGCGACTTAAGACTGGTTTTGTGGTCCAGGGTCACATATAATAAAATTCTATTAATATAAATATAATTCAGTTCAGAGTGACTGATTCATCTGTTGTGTTCTCAGAGCTCGAGTCACGTACATCGATTATGAGGGCCGTTCTGACGGGGATTCTATTAAGAAGATCATAAACCAGATGAAACCCAGACAGCTAATCATCGTTCACGGGCCGCCTGAGGCCAGTCAGGACCTGGCCGACTCCTGCAAGGCCTTCAGCGGGAAAGACATCAAAGTTTACATGCCAAAACTGCAGGAGACGGTGGATGCCACCAGTGAGACCCACATTTACCAGGTGAAAACTCTCTCTGTCACACCGAACCTGAAATTAGAATAAATAAAGAAATACATATACTTAGGACCTTTTTTTTTTTAAATATAGATGCTTAAATATAGCTGTTTATTTGTTGTATTGCTACATATAAATTACTATGTTTAAATATCATTCTTCGTGTTAAACGTTATGAAAGCGTTGTTTTAAACCACTTTTTTAAATTGTATTTTTATTCCTGTTCCTTTTGCTTTAAAAAGGTTTTTCACCATTTTTGTTTGATTTTTTTTTTTTTCTTCTAGTTTTTATTTTTATTTTAATGGTGTAACACATTAACATTTAAAAATATAAATAATAAATATGTAGTCTCAATTCATTATTATGAGGTTAATAATGAATAGACAAATAAAAAAACTATTAAAATAAAAAGTTGTGAATTTTTTTATTTTTCACAATTTTGCTTTAATTTTTATTTTTATTTTAATGGTGTAACAAAGTAACTTTTAAAAATATAAATATTCTATGTGTAGTCTCTATTTATTAATATGATGTTATAAAAAGACTACATAAAAATAAGGTGAAATTTTGTTAAAAATAGACAAACAATAAAATAAACTATTAAAAAAAGTTAATTAAAACTGAAAACAGAAGATATAAATATACATATAAATTACAATGTTTAAATAAAAATTGTATGAAAACAGGTTTTGCTTATTTGAAACCACTTTTTTAATTACATTTTATTCTTCATGTTCATATTGCTTTAAAAAGTTTTT
>NC_133373.1:38037915-38072137 GCF_049309525.1 Garra rufa
AAAAAGAACTGGAGATTTGCAGTGGAGAATCCTGCATGAGGCTATTGCAGTAAATTCATTTGTTTCAATTTTAGATTCTAAAAATGACTCCGGTTGTCCTTTTTGTTCTCAGAAAGAGACTGTATTTCATGCTTTTATGCAATGTGTCCGACTTAAACCACTGTTTGCAATGATGCAAGGAATGTGTGATGGTTTTTTGGGTTTTAAATATACACAAAAGAAACGTGTTAAATTTCAGTTATTGAATTTTATACTTGGGCAGGCAAAATTAGCAATCTATTTAACTAGGAAAAGCAAAATAGAGCAGAAAGACAATGACAATGTTGTTGTTGTCTTTAGGGCCTTACTTAAAGCAAGAATTTCAATTGACTACAGGTTTTACAAAGTTATGAGTGACCTTTCTACTTTTGAGTTCAAATGGTGTAGTAATGATGTTTTGTGTAAAATTGATGAAGAAGAATTATTTTTCATAAAATTCTCTCTCTCTCTCTCTCTCAGACGGAAGCGGGCCGCATCTGTCTGGAAGGCTGCTACTGTGATGACTACTACAGGATTCGTGAGCTGTTGTATCAGCAGTACGCTGTAGTTTAGCTCTTCGGTGCTGAACGGATCTCAATCAGCTCCAGCCCCTCCTTTTATTTCCTTTCCTTTTGTAGGTTTTGAGTTGTGTATATTTTATTATTGTTTCCCCCCACGTTTACAAGGCAGACGTTCTCTCTGAAAGCGACCCAGAATGAGAGCGTCGGTCTGGACTGAAGAAAAATCATTGCTACAATGCTTTTGTTCCGAACTGCTGGATGCAAAGAAAAAAAAGTCTTTTTTTACCCCTTATTTTGCTCAGATAAACCTCAGTTTTCATAATGAAACATTTTGTCAGTGTGGGTTTATTCATTTCAGTGCTTTTTATATAAAATAGCTTGGGTTTGTTCGGAATAGCATACTACCATCTGCATTGTATAGTATGTATTCTGTGCATACAATGCTTATTTTCTGTATGCATCGAATACATACTACATTTGCTGAAATGTGCATTATGCATCAGAATATAATAGTATGAAAGCTCGTTTCTGCAATAAGATAAACTCACAATTTTCTCACAATTCTGACTTAAGTTTTGTAATTTGTTCTTTCGTTTCAGCTAGGTAATTGCAAGGCTATAACAATTTTAAACATATATTGCAATTTTGAATTTTCTTCTCAAACTGGCAAATTACTGAGTTTATATTGTGCATTTCTGAGTTTGTCATGCAATTCTGAGTTTATATCTCGCAATTAAATTTATATCGCAGTTTATTACTAGCAATTCTGCGTTTACATCATGCAATTCTCAGTTTGCAATTCTGCGTTTCCATCATGCAATTCTCAGTTTATATAGCTGTTTATATCTGCCAATTCTGAGTTTATATCGAGCAATTGAATTTATATCGCAGTTGTTTAGATCTAGCAATTCTGAGTTTACATCATGCAATTCTCAGTTTATATTAATGTTGTTTATATCTCCCGATTCTGAGTTTGTCTCGCAATTCTGAGATTATATTTCCCAATTCTGAGTTTATATCTCACAATTGAATTTATATAGCAGTTGTTGCCAATTCTGAGTTTACATCATGCAATTCTCAGTTTATATCACTGTTTATCTTGCAATTCTGACTTTATATCACAGTTATGTATCACAATATCGCAGTTTAGATCACAGTTGTTTGTTGCGCAGTTCTGCATTTTATATCGTAGTTTATATTACGCCATTCTGAGTTTGCATCATGCAATTCTGAGTTTGCATCATGCAATTCTGAGTTTGCATCATGCAATTCTGAGTTTGCATCATGCAATTCTGAGTTTGCATCATGCAATTCTGAGTTTGCATCATGCAATTCTGAGTTTGCATCATGCAATTCTGAGTTTGTCTCAGTTGTTTTATATTGCAGTTGTTTATATTTCACAATTCTGAGTTTGTATCTTGCAATTCTGAGTTTATATGGCATAATTCTAAGCTTATATCACAGTCGTTTATTTTGTGCAACTCTGCATTTATCTTGTAATTCTGAGTTTACATCATGAGTTTTTTATTGTGAGATATAAACTCAGAATTGCGAGGAAAGAAAATTATGAGAGAAAAAGTCATAATTACCTTATCCCATGGAGCAAACAAGCTTGTATAATTGGTACATTATTCCAGAATGCAATGTCCACCATGTTGACTTCCCCATTTCAGCTTGGCGAATGAACTGGAGGATATAGCATCTATTATATATGTATTTTTTTTTTTTACTTTTTTTTTTGACTAAGTTAAGAAGTTTTCACTCAGAAATGCAAAATAACTATTTGTAGTATAACTTGAAATAGTAAGGTCATTTGATGGCAATTTTGAAATGTTAATTTTTACAGAATGCGGATGCATGCCTTTTTACATGTTTGGTTAAAGCGACAGCCCGTAACTTTTTTGGTGTTCATAATTTGCTAAATTTATATAATAAGTGAGTAAATCATGAATCCATTTTCCAAACTGTGTTTTTGGCTTGTCCTGAATCACTACGGTACATCTACAGTATAATAAGTTTTTATATGTGGACTATTTTAGACTACACTGCGGAGTACCCAGTACCTGCGTGACTTGTCATGGACATAAACAGAAAGAAGTAGCTCCAGCTACAATGTTCTTCTGCAAAATGCATGCATTTCTGTTTATTTTTAGAGTGCAAAAAGTTATGGACTGCAGCTTCAAATATAAATGCATATTGCACATTATGCAGTATGCTAGTATTTCAATCTGAACATATTCTTCTAGCTCTGCATTTTCTCCATGTGTGTTCCCTAGAAATCTAACCCGTGACCTTTTACCACTCCACCCCATGAGGACGCTGGGATAATAATAGTTCTTTTTAACATGCTACACAAAAAAGATGACATCTTTTTTTTTTCATATTCTCATATTCTCATATTAACTACAATGTTGTCCTTCTTGTAGTCTTTGAGCTCGTGACTGTTCCACGTCATGCCCTCTTTCCTTGACCTGAATAACTGATCCAGGGTCAAAGCTTCCTGCGATATCCATTAATATTTCCAGCACGGCTGATCCTGAGTCAGCTGTTTGAACACACAATCTGCCAGCACAGCAAACATTATGGCCCAGATATGTTTATTCTCATCCCTATACAATACATCCAGCATTAATATGGAATTACTCACATATTCTAAAAGAAGTAACTTTCACTCTTTCTACTAGATATTTATACTTTTGTTCAATAAGCACAGATTCCTTTAAACCCAAGATGATCCATATATTTAGATTAGTTTCTCCTGAATGGTAAAAAACAGCCCTAGATTGTATTTGCTCTTCCATCAAGCTCCAGCTCGTTACAGTTGACCGGGCGTCTGCTGAACCTGCATTCATCTGTCAGACTCCCAGATGGTGGCATGTGACCCATCAGGTCTGAAGAGACACTTCCTCTGACCCACGGTCCACCTGCTCAAGCTTTACACCATCCTGACTGACACTTGGCATAGTGATCTCGATCCATGAAGGTATGAAAATGAAGCACTTTACGCGAACCTACTTGTCCTGGAATGGAGTCTAAAGGTTTTATTTACAGCGGCAGTGCTTTAATCTCTAGGCGAGACACTGCAGGTGAATAGGGTAAAAAAATAACTAATAATTATCACCTTACTTACCCAGTTGATTGATTACATTGATAATTTCAAACAATTTTTGTATTACAAGTTTTCTAAAATGTTAGGTTTCAATATGCAAATGAGGCATTATTTAATAAAATATGCACTAATTTGCATACATGTCTAGTACAAAAATCTAAACACTGGAAGAATTCTGTTTCAAAATTCTTGTTGAATTTTTTTGACATATTAGAGTCAAATGTTTTCACAGAGGGGATTTTGGGTATCTCATTTTATCACTCCATAATTCAGAAAATACTTAGAACAGGCAGAAAACAATATATATATATATATATATATATATATATATATATATATATATATATATATATTGTTTTTATTCCCCCAAAAATTGTGTGTGTGTGTATATATATATATATATATATATATATATATACACACACACAATTTTTGGGGGAATAAAATGTATAAAATCCTTCTGTAAAAACCTTAAGGATATAGACAGGAATAAAAATGTCAAGTTTGCTGTGTGTAAGTGTTACTGAAGTGGAGATTTATGGCTCAGTGTAGGAGAAAAAACTCATTTTGAGAAAACTATTGACACAAATAGATAAAGTGCTATAAAAGAAACACTTAACAGTGTCTTTTGGGTGTTTTCTTTCCACTAGTCTGAAAAAAACACTTTAGGAAAAACCCAAAATCTCAAACTTGACAGATGCATGAAAAAAGCTGTTTTTGCCTGCAGTGTCTCCCCTTAAAATCATTACAATTGCAAAAATGTGTAATTTGTATATTATAACCCAGCTACCAGAATGTTATTCCAAAATTGTTATTAGTAGTTTTTCCAGTAACATTCATAGTATGTTTTTAGTTGTTTTCATCTTTGGTAATTTTCACAAAACCATTATCTTTACATTGAACGCCACTTGTTTCAGAATGTTTAGGTGACATTCAAAAGTAACATTCCCATAATGTTTGCAAAATATTAAACGTTTGCCAAACGTTAGCCCAGAAACGACATATATATACATTGTTAATGGATTTTTTTTTTTTTCTGAAATGTTTTAGTTGGACATTTATCTAAGCTTTTTAAAATGTTATTACTTTAAGTATGTTCAGATGGTAATGTTCATTGTTTGCAAAATATTAGCCCAAAAACATTATCAATACAGTGTTTTTTGTTTTGTTCAGAGATTCAAGTAGCGTTTCCATACAGTTTGCAAATGATAAACATTTGTATTAGCACAAAAACGTCATTTATAATTTTTTTCTGAAACGTATTTTTAATGTTATTACTTACATGTTTAATAATGTTCAGAGAATATTTAAAAGCAACGTTCCCATAATGTTTGCAAAATGATAAACATTTGTAAAACCTTTGCACAAAAACATAATTTAAACATCCTTCACAGAACATTTTTTTTCCTGAAACGTTTATTTACTACTTGTTTCAGCATTTTCAGATGACCTAAAAGTAACGTTCCCATAATGTTTGCAAGACGTTAGCACAAAAAACATTATCTATACATCTCATAAAACCGTTTTCTAAAACGTTTGAGTTGGACATTCGTCAAACTTTTTAAAATGTAATTACTTGTTTCACAGTTTTCCGAGAACATTTAAAAGTAAACGTTCACATTTTCAAAATCATAAATGTTTGCGAAACATTTAAAAAAATGCCATTTATAAATTGTTCATGGAACATTTTCTCAAATGTTGTAGTTAAATATCCATTAAACATTTTTTAAAGATCTACTTGTGTTTATAGAATGTTTGTTCCCATAATGAGCATAACCAAGAAAAATGTTCATAAAACATGTAAAAAAAAAACTGGGCATTTTTCAACATTCAGAAATAATGGAAACATTAGCAAAATGTTCTTATAACATTTTTGTTGGCTGAAAAGAGCTCTGTTAAGCTCTGATAAGTGTTTTTTTCACATTGCGTCATCAATCGGCCATATTGGCGGCACTGAATGTAAACAATGCCACTAAAACGAACGTAACTCAGATATTTTGCTGATTATTGCTGCTGAAAATGATCAATTAGTGTTTTGTTTTGGCCTGTACTCAACGATCGGACTGGAAAAAAAACATTTGGAGTGCAAATACCAACAGTTATAACAAATCAAGCAGAAGAGTGCCAAAAACTGTTTGAGGAACAAAAGGCATTTGTTGTTTGCCAAACTGAATCAGTATTTCCAGGTCAAGAATCTTTTTTTGTGTTTGTTCTTATTATTTCCAGTCAGGTAGGTGAAATATTAGGCTAATATCTTAATTAGTACTTCTCGTATGTATATTTACAATCTATTCACTTTAGTTTGTCAAAATATTGCGCCCTTTCCTGCTTACTAAGGCCTTCTCTATATGATTTAGCAGTTTCCATACATTTTCCCCCATGGTTTAGACAAATTAAATTAGCAGAACAATGTATTCAGTAGTACATTAACCATGCAATTCATGTTGTTGTTTGCATCCGAGTATCGCCAATATGGACTTTATGTGAAGGCCTCCTGTTTTATGTCCCTCGGAGTAGGCCTAAGTCAACTCCAGTAATCCTCTGTGTGAAAGAGTTGAAGAGATTTAGAAAATGCGAGCGCGATTCCTCGCTAAAGTGGAGCATGATTCCAGCTCCACCTCTCTGCTTTTCATTTTGATAAGTGACAGGGACCGGCAGAAATGTCCATCAGCTAATCCTCTTAGCGTACATAACGCTGACTCTGCTTTAATGGACCTGACAGCTGAGCTTTAAGACCAGACTGGCCAGAAATGGACCGTTGTGTTCCCAGAGCTCAAACTTCAGCTGCTCATCCACAGCGGCGGCGATCTAGTAAGTTAGTGGCTGCAGATGGCAACGTAAGTGCTGTACTAAACCCAAAACCTACCTAGACAGCATTTTAAGACATCTTGTAGTCCCTTACCTGTTTGGTAAGGGATATGCCTTCTTTTAACCACATCTGAGATGGTTTTAGATATTCTTTACTGTTTTGGAAAGCAAGATGGATGGAATTTTGATAGAATTGTTCTGAAAATGTGACATTTTGGCAGTGTAGTATAAACATGGTTGAAGGCACAAAAAGTGAAGGAACAGAAAAATCGATTCAACTGAACAGAGTAAGTCATTACACTGGAAATGCTTGATTGTTTTAAACTTGATTCACAAGCAAAAAACAGATCAAAAGAGCCATTCATTTTCGAACTTCGACATCATTTTGAAAAGCACGTAGTGAAACTCCAAATCAGTTAAACCAATGGTTCACTGTTTCAATTCGTACCGCGAATAATTTGATTCAGATCGGGACTTCAGAGCACGTATTGCGGATCATTTGATTCAGTTTGAGACTTCAAAAGGACTTCAGAGTGCGGATCGCAAATCATTTTATTCAAATCGGGACTTCAGAGCAGGTTTGTGAATCTTTTGATTCAGATCGGAACTTCGGAGTGGGTTTATTCAGATTGGGAATTTGGAGAGCATATCATTTGATTTAGATCGGAACTTTGGACAGGGTTTGTGAATCTTTTGTTTCATATCGGGACTTCAGAACGCTAATCGCAAATCATTTGATTTAGATTGGGACTTTGGAGCGGGTTTGTGAATCATTTGTTTCAGATTGAGAATTGGGAGCACATATCGCAAAACATTTGATTCAGATCGGGACTTTGGAGCATGGATTGCAAATCATTTGATTTAGAACGGAACTTAGGAGCGGGTTCATGAATCTTTTGGAGCGAGTTTGTGAATCATTTGATTCAGAATGGGAATTTCGCATATTGCAAATCATTTGATTTACATTGGAACTTTGGAGTAGGTTTGTGAATCTTTTGTTTCATATCGGGACTTCAGAGCACGATTGCAAATCATTTGATTTAAATTTGGGACTTCAGACCACGTATAGCGAATCATTTGATTTAGATTGGGACTTTGGAGCATGGATTGCAAATAATTTGATTTAGATCAGAACTTCAGAGCAGGTTCGTGAACCTTTTGATCCAGATCGGAACTTCGGAATAGGTTTATTCAGATCTGGACTTCTAAGTGTGAATCATTTGATTTAGATTGGAACTTCGGAGCGGGTTTGTGAATCATTTGTTTCAGATTGAGAATTGGGAGCACATATCGCAAAACATTTGATTCAGATCGGGACTTTGGAGCATGGATTGCAAATCATTTGATTTAGAACGGAACTTAGGAGCGGGTTCATGAATCTTTTGGAGCGAGTTCATGAATCATTTGATTCAGAATGGGAATTTGGAGCGCATATTGCAAATCATTTGATTTACATTGGAACTTTGGAGTAGGTTTGTGAATCTTTTGTTTCATATTGGGACTTCCGAGCATGATTGCAAATCATTTGATTTAGATTGGGACTTTGGAGCATGGATTGCAAATAATTTGATTTAGATCAGAACTTCAGAGCAGGTTCGTGAACCTTTTGATCCAGATCGGAACTTCGGAATAGGTTTATTCAGATCTGGACTTCTAAGTGTGAATCATTTGATTTAGATTGGAACTTCGGAGCGGGTTTGTGAATCTTTTGATTCAGATTGGGACTTTAGAACGTGGGTCGTGAATTTTTGATTTAGATCAGAACTTCAGAGCAGGTTTGTGAAACGTTTGATTCAAATCGGAACTTCAGAGTGGGTTTATTCAGATCGGACTTCTGAGCGTGAATCATCTGATTTAGATCGGAACTTCTGAGCGGGTTTGTAAACCTTTTGATATAGATCAGAACTTTAGAGCAGGTATGTGAGTCTTTTGATTCTGATGTAAACTTTGGAGTGGGTTTATTCAGATTGAGACTTCTGAGTGCATATCGCGAATCATTTGATTCAGATCGGGAGCATACCGTGAATAATTTTTTTCAGAACGATACTTCGGAGCGCAGATCGCAAATCATTTGATTCAGATTGGAACTTTGGAGCGGGTTTGTGAATCATTTTATTCTGATCCGGAATTGGGAGTGTGGATTGCAAATCATTTGATTTAGAAGGGAACTTCAGAGCAGGTTCATGAATCTTTTGACTCAGATCAGGCCTTCAGAGCGCAGATTGCAAATCATTTGATTCAGATTGAAACTTTGGAGTGGGTTCGTGAATCATTTGATTCAGAACAGGAGTTTGGAGCGCATATTGCAAATACTTTGATTTAGATTGGAACTTCGGAGCAGGTTTGTGAATCTTTAGTTTCATATCGGGACTTCAGAGCGCAAATCGCGAATCATTTGATTCAAATTTGGGACTTTAGAGCACGTACAGCGAATCATTTGATTCAGACCAGGACTTTAGAGCGTGGATTGCAAATCATTTGATTTAGATCAGAACTTCAGAGCAGGTTTGTGAATGGGTTTATTCAGATCAGGAATTCTGAGCATGAATCGCAAATCATTTGATTCAAATTTGGGACTTTAGAGCACGTATAGTGAATCATTTGATTCAGACCAGGACTTTAGAGCGTGGACAGCAAATTATTTGATTTAGATCAGAACTTCAGAGCAGGTTTGTGAATCTTTTGATTTAGATCTAAACTTTGGAGTGGGTTTATTCAGATCGGGACTTCTGAGCATGAATCATTTGACTTAGATCTGAACTTCGGAACGGGTTCGTCAATCTTTTGATTCAGATCAGGACTTCAGAGCGCGGATCACAAATCATTTGATTTAGATCAGAACTTCAGAACAGGTTCAAGAACCTTTTGATTCAGATCGGAACTTCAGAGTGGGTTTATTCAGATCAAGACTTCTGAGCACGTATCACAAATCATTTAATTCAGATTGGGAATTCGTAGAGCATATTGTGAATCATTTGATTCAGATCAATACTTCGGAGCGTGGAGCACAAATCATTTGATTAAGATTGGAACTTTGGAGCGGGTTTGGGAATCTTTTGATTCAAATCAGGATATCGGGGCGCATATCGCAAATCATTTGATTCAGATCGGGACTTCGGAGCACGGATTGCGAATGATTTGATTTAGAATGGAACTTCGGAGCCGGATCATAATTCTTTTGACTCAGATCGGGCCTTCAGAGTGTGGATCGTGAATCATTTAATTCAGATTGGGACTTCAGAGCGGGTTTGTGAAACTTTACAATATACCATTTATATACCATTATATATGATATACCATTTAGGTACTAATATGTACACTTTGTGTATTAATATGTAATTTTACAGCACTAGTATGCATCTTTTAGTGTTAAATGAGGTACAAAAGTGTATCTTTTGAAAATGTACTATCCAAGTGATAGCTTTTGTACCTTTTTTTCTGAGAGTGTGGATATCTAGCCTGGCGAGCCAGACTTACATCAAGATGTTTAGTCTGGAAACTCTCCATAGACGCGGCTTACTCCGAGGGGCGGGATAAACGGTTGTCTCTCAAAATCCCTATGCACGCAATAGGATAGCGCTTCAACCAATCAGAGCAACGAAGAAGGTGACGTTAAGTGACGTTATGACTTAAGTGCCGTTCTTTGCTCGTTTCTTAAAGAAAAACTTAACTCCAAGTCCTCCAGAGTCGCGGCCAAAGCCGATTCGAAAGACCGCTGTTCGACAGCTGCAGCCGCCATTCTTTGTTTTTCAAGTGGCAGCCGTCGCAACTCTGTCGTCATATGTTAAGCCCGCCCCGCTTACTCTATACACGTTGTGATTGGCCTGACCCAATTTGGGTTTTTGCAGCTAGAAGGTCTATTGAGAGTGTCTAGACCCACCTGGCTGCAAAATAATTTTTGCTGCCGCTAAGGTGCGTCTAGATTTCTAGGCTAGTGGATATCTACATCTGCCTTACATTTACCCTCTTTGACTGAAGTACATTGTCAAACAAAAAATTGGTGATATTTACTGGCAAAATGAATGATAAACTAATACTAGAGATGTTTGTGAGGATTTTATTCACAGCAACAATCATAATTAATCATCTGTTTGCGCTGACCTTTGATTGACAGCATTTAAACTCACAGGTTTAATTTTTATTTATCAGTTAGAGTTATTAATAGAAACAGAGCAACTGTTAAATTATTCTTTTTTTTCCCCAAATTGTGCAAAACAGCTTCTCAGCAGTGGGTGAGATTGTTGTTCACCCACGGATAATCGAAGCAGTAGTTTGGAGCCAGTGAATGGTATCATTGCGTGTGGGATCATTTAATGGTCGACCAGCTCAAAGCTCCATCAATTTACTCACAATCCTCATCCAAAACCAGACAGTGTAGGCTACTGTAGTTTAAGGGGAAGCTTTTTGCATTTTCTGTTTGCAAAAGTGACCGTGTTCGGGATGGTTGCTATGCAGTTGCTAAGGTGTTCTGAGTGCATGCTTGCCTTTGCAAACAGTTTTAACATTTGGATGGTTTGTGTTGGTCGTAAGATTAAAACTAATGATGTGTGAATGTGGGCAGCATTAGCCGCTAGTGAAGACACTAATCAAACCCTCCGCTCGTGATTTCAACCACAGTCAGCAGAATGAAATCGTGCTTGATAACATTTTCCTCCTCCTTACAGCAAATCAGTGGAAATGTGGGACATCGTACCATGGTAATTTCCATTTATATTTAATATATTATACCAGTTTTGGAAAAACACCATTTTGTTTTTCAGTGCATAACCATTCAAAATCAAATTTGCATTGTTGGTCTCATTTTTGGGAAATGCCATGGTATTTTTTTTGCAGTACATTCCTATGTACTTTCAGTTCAGTCCATTTTCTCATGCATATATACTGACACTAACCTGTTAAAATCATAGTTAGTTAAATATGTGATGTATAACCACTGATAATATCCACCATGTGCTTGAATTGCAGATGATCAACTGAACATTTGTTCTTGAGGTGATGGAGTTTGCGATATGCAGGAAAATACAGAAATAGCTGTCAGTTTCTGCAGGAAGAATGAATTATGCCCTGCTTTATCAATATTATACAACATGCAAACATAGTGCATTGTGGGTAAGGTGACACTGTCATTTTTCTGGAAGAGAGAAATGTGGCAGTGCAGATATTAGATAATATTCTATATAAAAAAAAAGAGAGGAGCAATAATGTAAAATGCAAGAGAATGAAAACCACTCCCTGTCAATCCTGACTCTTGTTAAAACCATAGTAATATTTCAAATTTTTTCTAATATTTCTATTCTGAAATAATGAATTAGTAGTTTTAGAAGTTAGAAAATTATTTAAAAAAATTTATATATAATTATACATATAAAAATGTATAATAATTAGTCACAATGGTTATTCAGTTTCTTGAAGATTATATAAAACAAAATTTTAAGATGGTTAGAGGGTATTAAATTGGTTTTAAATGACTCTGCATTCCCATAAAATCGTATTTGCATTGCACTCCAAGGTACTTTAAAGAATACTGTGGGTTTTGTGATTGTTCTCAAGGTGAATTCATTTAGAGCTCTTCTGCACTGAACTGCAATAGAGACACAAACAAACCGTTTGTTACTGTCTTTATCACGATGATGCCGTCACCGCAGATTAAATGGGCTCTTTCTCTGAGTAATAACCTTTGTGGTTTGTCTTTGTCTGAGAAAAGGTTACCCTCTTCAACCCCAGCGTTTCTTCTACACACAGCTAAGACAGTGAGTGGTTGAATTGAAACACTCTATTTTAGGTAAACAATACATGATATAATAATACATAACAGCCACAAATGTGCAACTTTTCATTTTTACTGACACATAAGTACATTTACAGTTCCGGTAAATGGAGTACATAAACCTTGCAAAATGTTTATTTTATCAAAATAAGAGGGGTCATACAAAATGCATGTTATTTTTTATTTAGAACTGACCTGAAAAAATATTTCACATAAAAGATCCCACAAATTCTTTGGTTCATTTGTGTATTTGAACCCTTTCCAACAATGACTTTTATGATTTTCAAACTAAGGACAACTGAGGGACTCATATGCAACTAATACAGAAGGTTCAAGCTCTCACTGATGCTCCAGAGGGGAAAACGATGCATTAAGAGCCAGGGGGTGAAAACTTTTTGAATTTGAAGATCGGGTAAATTTAACTTATTTTGTCTTCTAGGAAACATGCAAGTATCTTCTGTAACTTCCGAAGGGCAGAACTGAATGGAAAAAATATAATATTTAGGCAAAATAAGAAAAATGTACAAATCTTCATTTTGTTCAAAAGTTTTCACACCCCCCCGGCTCTTAATGCATTATGTTTTCTGCTGAAGCATCAGTGAGCGTTTGAAACTTCTGTAATAGTTGCATATGTGTCCCTCAGTTGTTCTTAGTGTGAAAAGATGGATCTTTAAAATCAAACAGTCATTGTTGAAATACACAAAAATGTTGAAAAACCAAAGAATTTGTGAGACCTGAAGGATTTTTCTTAAAATCAGCAGGCAGTTTAACTGTTCAGGACAAGCAAGGGACTTATGAACAACTATCACTAAACAAAAAACACAACTGTGGATCATTCAGGTATTAAGAATCAAGTGTATGTAAACTTTTATAAATTCAGCTATTATTGTTTTTATATGGACTATATGTAAGCGCATTTTATGTGAAATATCTTATTCAGATCAGTACTAAATAAAAAAAATAACATGCATTTTGTAAGATCCCCCCTTATTTTGGTAAAATAATAAACATTTTGCAGATTCTGCAAAGTGTGTGTAAACTTTTGACTTCAACTGTATACAGTATGTATACATGTTTTTGTGTTGTTTAATGATGCTTTTTTTTGTCAGATTCCCAATTGAAAACAGTGGAAAGGATGTTCTTCTGGCATGAGGATGAGTAAATGATGAGGTAACATGTAAAATTTGAATTTATATTTTTGAAATTCAAATTTTGAATTGAATTGAGCACATTTTGTGTTTTAGTGTTAACAGAAGGTCTGTAAAAAATAATAGATAATGTCCTGGAAATGAGCTACCAGTACTTTTACTGTTATTTTATGTATTTATTTTTTACAGTGAACCGTAGTAGTTAACAAATAGAACTTGTTAGATAGGATTTTCATTTAAATTAGCAAGCAGCTGCAATAAACAGTGGCGCCTCCAGGATTTTTTTCATAGGGTGGCCGAAAGGGGCCAGTAAAAATGTTAGGGTGGCACAATACAATACAAAAAAATGAATGCCTAAATCTGATTGAAGACAATAATTTTTGGCATTATTTCTGGTAGCATATAAAGTTATAGGCTTCAAAACTTAAGTATTACTGCTCTGTACAGAGCAAAATAGAAAAGGTCGCTCTGCAATTTAACTGCAAATAACCTCGTCTTTATTTTAAGGGGGAAAAAATTAATTTAAAATGAGATTAATAATAAACAAGAAAGCATAGATATTTAATCGGCATATTCATCAAAATAGACACAAGCTTAATACAAGTGCAGCCTGAGCCCGACGGGCAGCATCGAGCTTGCCTGCAGCAGTTTGAAGAGTTGCGCGATCATGCGCATGCAATAGCCTAAAGCTTGCCACGAAGCACAGGCAGAGGTAATTACCATGAATGTGTCGGGGTAAATAGTAAGGTAATATTAAAAAAAATTAAGCTGACGATCCTGACACGCCATTTCCTCATTGGACGCGTCTTTAGAGAGAATTGCATTTTTAAGGATTTCATAGCCTAATAAAAGATTTTGCTTTCGGTTTCGGTTAATTATTGTAAAACGTTTCTGTTCAAGAAGACCAAGACGACAGAATCAAGGCCGTAACCAGGGTTTGAAAATTAGTGAGGTCCGAAGTAAGGTGTTAAGAATTCTGCTATAATAACACCCACAAATGCACTATAGTTTAGCGACAGAGAGAGAGAGAGAGAGAGAGAGAGAGAGAGAGAAAAAAAGAATTACGTTTGTTGTTTCTTTGACTGCACACTCCGCGACCCACTCAAAACGTTTTTGCGACCCGCCAGTTGAGATACACTGCTTTAATTAATGTTTTTAGATGACTTAAGGTTAAGAGCAAGAGACGTCTTCCTGCTGGCCAGTAGCCTATTTCATTCTGTAACAAACAGATTTATATTATGCTATTGTTTTTGATAGTGTTATACATTTCTTTCAGATAATAACGATGATCACTAAGTTTGTCTTACCGATTGTGGTATCTTCCTGTCAGCAATTAAGTTACAGATAGTCTATAAGCTTTTTATATGAATGTACAGTACAATGTTGCCAGATATTGCTACGAAAAACAAGCAATTACAAAAAAAGAAAAAGATATCCGAAATAAGTTCAAAGCTTGTGTTTTGTAAATATGATTAAACTATCACTAACACTAATGTTCAACTTCCCAACTCCCAAACTTCTCAACTCCCAAAGTGTCAAACTAAATTGGAAAAACGAGTCAAAAAACACGTATAATAGGTGGATCTGGCAACAAACAGAGGCTGCACCCGCGCTCTCAAGCCCCATTCACTGCGCTAGCTTCTCGCAGCAAGATGAATTTTAAACACTCATGTGATATGAGGTGACTAAATAATCGGCTAAATTAAACGGCTAAATAATCATTCAGAGAGCTTGACATTTTATTTTTGAATATAAAAAAATGACCGAGGTCCGGACCTCGGTGACCTCATTACTGGCTATGGCCGTGGACAGAAGCGCATCTTCTATGCAGGGGCGTCGGACAGGAGGTAATAGTGGACCCTTGGCGAGGGGGAGCCCATCGCGAACCCCTCCCCTCCCGCTGAACGTGGTCTTCTATGTTTTCTTTTTTTTATAAAGTCATAAAGTTTAAAGCCCAAAATTAGCTTTCACTTTCCGCATGCACAAACGATTGGATATGGGTCTCAGCGTACATGTATATAGGTTAAATGTTTAAACTAACATATATAATATGATTGAACAGTTTGATATCCAGAGATTTTATTTTAGGCAAGTCGTGATTTTTTGAGAAGGCTAAATTGATCAAACATAGGCTATGATCGACTCGCTGGTCGTTTTGAAAATCAAAAACTAACATTTAACGATAAAAAAAATGCTCCAAACGCTTTTCTAAATTAACTTAAAATAATAACTAAACGAAATATAATATAATATCTTTGTCATTGCATACAAAACTGAACTATTTATGCATGCTTCGTGGTGCGGCTGCGCTTCTGAGAGTGCTTGAAGTCGCCGCAACTCAAGAGGTGGAGTGGTTGAGCGTATTCTACATTACACTTCATAGAAGTTTATTATATTTCTAATATTGTGTTTTGTCAATGTCCGTGTTAATTTATAAAATAAAATGATTATTCTAAAAAACTCCACTCTTGCTGGTTGGGGGGGCCAATGGGGTGGCCAGTGTCAATTTAGGGGTGGCCGCGGCCCCCCCTGGCCCCCCCTTGGAGGCGCCACTGGCAATAAACCGAGTCTATAAATACACATTTAGAGTTTCTGTATACATAAACAGTCCAATATTCATACTGGTCCTGTTCTTCCTCAGCTAAATGTGATGGTGAGCAGATGCGACTGGGAGGCCAGCGCTAAAGGTCAGTGTTTCTCGGCCTGCAGGTTTGTAATCATTAGCGTTGGAGGGGTGATGTTTAGCGTGTAATGAATCTGGCACAAGCCGCCGTCTTCCTCCGACACGGTTTATTCTGTGAACGTGTGCTCGTGTGCCGTCCAAACAAACCCCACCACACCGCCGTGACTGCGGCTCGTGATTATGATGAATATTTTATCTTCCTGCCAGTGATGCAAGAGCTTGTGGATGTATTAAATTTGGAGCGTACCGGTGGGACCGGAAGCCCTGCGTGTGTTTGCACTGTCTGTGACATCAAAAACATGCCTGCATCTCATTGCACCTGAGAAAATATGAGCCATTTCCCAAGATAAAATTGTTAAAAATATTGTTTTACAGTAGAACCACTGAAGTAAAACAATCAAGTGCACATTTCTAAAGCCTAAGAATAATCAAAACCACTTAACAGCTGTTGCACACTATATAAACTTCATGCCTTCTGTCATTTGATTGATAATTGATACTTTTTTAGCCACTATATGTGAAGTATTGAAATCAGCTTGTTTTGCTGCTTGATTTTGCAAATTGGTGAGTCTTGCCTTATTATTTTAATGTATTGTCTTAATTATAAACACTGGTTTGCAGAGCAAACTGTTTTATTGTTTAGTAATAATAAAGTGGATAGAAATAAAAATAATTTAGTTCAGTTGGAAAACATACGCTATACTAAACTGAAAGCATCTGCTATGCATCATACAGCCAGGGTTGCTAGTTTTGTGTGACAAAACTTGTCTATGACAGTTGAAAAGAGCTGTACGGAGTCAAAACAGGGCCACATATACTTGCAAAAGAATTAAAGTATTGCAAAAGAAAATTAAGTTTTGCAATGGAAAATTTATGTATTTTGAAAAAAGTAAATGTTCTTTTTGCAAAGAAAAAAAAATATATATATTAGGTATTGCAAGAATTAAAAAAAAGTTTTGCAAACCAAAAAAACAAAGAAGAGCAAAATATAAATGAAATGGAGCAACGCATATTTTCCATGGCTATAGCTCCTAATTTATGTGTTGCCTTTATTTTGCCTTTCAGTCAAGTGTGATCTTGCAATATCTTTTTTCTCTTTCATCAAGGGAATTAATTGGGTTTTAATTGTATTTTGCAATTCTTTTGGGTTTGCAAAACGTATTTTTTTCTCGCAATACTTCATTTTCTTTTGCAATTCTTTATTTTGGTTTTCAAAAAGCACATTGATTTTTTTTCTAAATACTTTCATTGTCCTTTGCAAAACTTTTTTTTCTTTTGCAATACTCCAATTCTTTTGCAAGTATATGCAGCCCTGTTTTGACTCCATAGAGCCCTAATTAGTGCAATGTCCTCAAAATAACTCAATTTCCATACCTAAAATACATATTTCACAGTCACTGTTATGTATATTGATCATAAACACAGCTCAAAGGCTTCTTACCAGTGGCTCTCCTCCACAAAACTTAACACAGTTTTATCATAGAATCCAAAATTTAAATACGACAGGCTTATATGTCATGGAAATAACACAATTCATCATAACTGTGATTACAATTTTAAGAAAAATCATAATTTTTCTAAAATAGGCATTTGCATCTGAAAATATAACTTATTTTTTCATTATCCATGAA
Source organism: Garra rufa (assembly GCF_049309525.1). Classification (NCBI taxonomy): domain Eukaryota; kingdom Metazoa; phylum Chordata; class Actinopteri; order Cypriniformes; family Cyprinidae; genus Garra; species Garra rufa. Next base: position 38,055,601 of record NC_133373.1, read on the forward strand.
GACCTTGACTCTGGTGTGAAATTCATCATTACTGTCGAGCAACAGCAGTCGACTGCTCTCTGTCAGCAGGTCTCATGCAGGTCCGCCAGACGTCGTCTAAACAGATTTATCCGCTGCTGGGCACTTGTGGCACGAGATCAGAGAAGTGTTAGTTCCTGTGCCAGAGCCGTGGACATCTCATGACGTCCTGAGACACAGACGACCGAAGACATAGAGTAGAGTAAGACAGAAGAGCAAATCAAATGACTCCAACTCAATGTTAAACGAATAGTGACACTATTTACAGTATCTCACAAAAGTGAGTATACCCCTCACATTTCAGCAACCATTTTAGTATATCTTCTCAAGGGACAATACTATAGAAATGAAACTTGTATAGCAGTATAGATTTACTGTCCTCTGAAAATAACTCAACATACAGCCATTATTGTCAAAATAGCTGGCAACAAAAGTGAGTGCACCCTAAGTGATAACAGCAGTATGTTGTTTAACCATGCAAAGCCACATGTCCTATTCATCATGTTTATGTTTTTGTCTGCTTGACAGGACCATACAAAGTTGTGTATCTTGTATTAGAGCAGTTAAAATGAGGTGCTTTAAGTGCAATTCTCTCATACTGACCACTGGATGTTCAACATGGCATCTCATGGCAAAGAACTCTCTGAGGATTTGAGAATTAGAATTGTCGCTCTCCACAAAGATGGCCAAGGCTATTAGAGGTTCAGTAACACCCTGAAACCGAGTTACACTACAGTGGTCAGGGTCACACAGAGGTTTTCCAAGATGGGTTCCATCCGGAACAGGTCTTGCAAGTGTCGATCAACAAAGTTGAGCACTCTTTCTGTGCGTCAGGTACAGAACCTGGCTTCAAAAAACAGACACATGAGTGCTGCCAGCATTGCTTTAAAGGTTGCAGAAGTAGAAGGTCAGCTTGTCAGTGCTCAGACCATACGCCGCACACTGCAACAAGTCAGTTTGCATAGGCGTCGTCCCAGAAAGAAGCCTCATCTGAAGCTGGCTCACAAGAAAGCTCACAAACAGTTTGCTGAAGACACCCTGTCCAAGAGCATGAATTACTGGAACCATGTCCTGTGGTCTGATGAGACTATAAGATAAACTTGTTTGGCTCAGATGGTGTCCAGCATGTGTGGTGATGCCCTGGTGACCAAGTACCAAGAACATTGTGTATTGCCTACAGTCAAGCATGAAATTTGTTACTGTTTTATGCTAATGTTATGCACCTTTAACAATAAAGGTTATAAAAGCGGGGTTTCATAGTGAAGCCATAGAAGAACTATTTTTTGGTTCCTCAAAGAACATTTTAGTGAACATTTATTAAAAGTATGTAATATGTGACCCTGGACCACAAAACCAGTCGTGAGTGGCACGGGTATAATTGTAGAAATGGCCAAAAATACATTGTATGGGTCAAATTTATCGATTTTTCTTTTATGCCATAAATCATTAGGATATTAAGTAAAGATTTTGTTCCATGAAGATATTTGTAAATTTGCTACCGTAAATATATTAAAACTTAATTTAATGATTAGTAATATGCATTGCAAAGAACTTCATTTGGACAACTTTAAAGGTGGTTTTCTTAATATTTCGATTTTTTTTGCACCCTCAGATTCCAGATTTTCGAACAGTTGTATCTCATCCAACATGTCCTATCCTAACAAACTTAGCTTTCAGATGATGTATAAATATTAGTTTCAAAAAGACTGGTTTTGTGGTTCAGGGTCACATATTGACAGCTAAATAATGGTTTTGGTTGTTTCTCCAACCCGTCCTTCTCAGACTGCACACTAATGCGAGTTGCCAGATTGAGGACATGCAAACACAGAGGCGTCCCATCCTGCTTGTGGAGGGCCACTGTCCTGCAGAATTTAGCTAAAACCAAATTAAACACACCTGAACCAGCTAATCAAGGTCTTAGGCATATTAGAAACTTCCTGGCAGGTGTGTATAATTAGAGCTGGAGCTAAACTCTGCAGGATAGTGGCCCTCCAGGACTGAGTTTAGACACCCTTTCGCAAAAGGAGCGAGTAACTGACAATGAAAGGGGACGAGCCTTACGCTGTAAGTTAAGTTGATTTATGCATGTTTTAATATTCCTCTGGTCAAATAGCTTTTTATATGGATCCTGAGGCTTTTTAAGTTGGGTAGAATCTGTGAACTCTGATTCAGTTTGCTTGCGGGCTTCCATGGCTGCATTATGCTGTGTTTTCCACTAACTGGCAACCCTGGCTGTTCAAATACTATTGGGTAAACTGGCACTGGGCGGAGACACACACACCAAAACAAAAACAGACATTCTGACATGAAATGCACATTTCAAAGTAGAATAACTGGCTGTTTGATTGTTTTTGAAGAAAAGAGTTTGTGAAGAGCTTGTCAAGAAATGACATACCGCGCCTTAGAACCATAGTGTCCTTAAAGTGAAATCCATTTGAATAATCCAAACAATATATAGATTCAGAGCTTGTTTTCAATTTGGCTCATGAAGCTTTACTTCCTCACATCATTTGCATTATATTTCCATATGACGAGGACACGCAAATGTTGTCCCCTGCAAACAAAATAATCAAATGCGTGAGCTTGTAAACAGAGCACATTGTACCTATTTTTAAAGTCTTAAAATGTTTTTGACTTTGCAGGTGTATTCGGGATGTGCCAAAAAATATTGGAAAGACAAAAAGAAAATGCACACTAGCGTTCAAAATTTGGGGACGGTAAGAAAAAAAAAAAAATCTTAAGAGACTTAAGATGGATGTATTCAACTGATCAAAAGTGACATTAAAGACATTTATAATGTTACAGAAGTTTCTATTTCAAATAAATGCTGTTCTTTTGAGCTTTCTATTCATCAAATAATCCTGGAAAAAAGAAATGTATCACTCATCAATCATTTCATAATTAGAAATATTTCTTATCCAGCAAATCAGCATATTAGAATGATTTCTGAAGGATCCTGTGACATGAGACTGGAGTAATGATGCTGAAAATTCAGGTTTGATCACAGGAATAAATTATATATTACTTATTCACTTAGAAAACATTTTTCAATAATATTTTACATTATTACTGTTTTTACTGTATTTTTAATCAAATAAATGCAGCCTTGGTGAGCAAAAGAGACATATTTTAAAATCAATCCTTATCAACTCTCAAACATTTGAATAGAAAATTTGTTTATTAAACAATGGTGGCACAAGCAAAAAAAAAAAAGATGTGCGTTGGGTATGGCTATAATAAAACTACAGCTGTAATGTTGAACATATCATTATTATGTTTGTGTGTTTGTTAGTGGATGATGTTGATATTTATTTGGATTCTCTGCTAGGACATCTGTGTGATCTTGAGCGGAATGATGCTGATGTATCCAGGTGTTTTTCTAGTCTAATATTTCATCATGACGGTGAGGCTGTGAATGTCATCCTTCTCTGGAGGTCACATCTCACGTTCCTCTGTGTGTATGTACTCTTCGTAATTGTATGGCAAGTGAGAATGAAAAGTTTCCATTATCACGAACTTGACCAGCATTTAATTGAACACGGTGAGCAATTATAGTTGAACAATGAATCGGGCTAATTAAGGCAAACGTTGGCATTATTAAAGCTGCTTAATAGGAGTGGATTCTGTCTGCTGAACAGGACTGTGACAGTAAAGGACAGCAGACCTGGAACAAGGACACTGAGATATATAGATATGTGTGTGTGTGTGTGTGTGGTTTATAAAATATTTCATGCAATGTTTTTTTTCCTCTAATAGATTTAAAAATACAATTATTTTCTATTAGGAATTTGTCGCAATTTGGATGTCTAGGTAAATGCGTATTGCACAAAATGACACTGCTGTTTTATTTATAGGCTCATAAATAGCTTATAGAGGAGATATGAGGTGACAATATGAAGTGTGACACTTAATAGCAGCGCAGATTGTATATATCTAGCTGAAGCATGTCTGAAATCATCGTGTGACCTTCAAGGTCATTGTTACTAAAATAAAGGTAGATGTTAACAAAACGTCACACACTTTTATATTTGACCTTATCACACATTCACACCCTTGGTGTGACACTGTGGGTATTTAACCAAAGAGTTTTTTTGTGTTTTTATGTTCTTCTGCTCACAAAGGCTGCATTTATTGGATTAAAAATATAGTAAAAATGGCCAAAAACTTTTTAAAATATTTTTACAATTTAAAATAACTGTTTCTATGTGAATATATTTTAAAATGTAATGTGATCAAACCTGTATTTTCATCATCATTACTTTTGTCTTCAGTGTTATATGAACTTTCTAATATGCTGATTGCTGCTCAAGAAACATATTATTAATGTTGAAAACAGTTGCGTTGCCTCATATTTTTTGTGAAAACTCCAAAACATTTTATTTTTTAGGATTCTTTGATAAATAGAAAGTTAAAAGGAGCATTTATTTGAAACAGAAATCTTTTGTAATATTTTAAATGTCTTTACTGTCACTTTTAGAATCATTTAACATGTGCTTTTGTAAAATAGTACTTTGGAATTGTATAAACACATCGAAATTAATAGCTTTAAATCAGTATTATATTTGGAACTTTCTAATTAGATGTATATTGATAATTTACTATGTGCATATTCACAGACTTCCAGATGTGGAATATCAGCATTAATGAAAGTATACACGCACATGATAACATGTCAGTGCTCATATGAACTGCTGTCACTCTCTCGGTTGGTGCCGGTGACGCGTCACTTGAGCCGGATCGCCGTGAACGCAGTGGATCGCAGCGCGTCACGTGTCTCCGGTGGACACCAGAGGAGCGCAAAGTTCCCGACGTTCCAGATGGGAAGAGCGGGAATGCTTTGGCAAGCAGAGGGACCAAAGGACATCACCTGAGAGCGATGTTATTCACAGTGCGATCCGACGCATGCGGCGCCGCAGGATGCGTGCAAGCAGGAATTTAACGTTTCCAGCGTTGTTGCAATGCGGCGGAGAGGAATCTGATGAGAGCAGGGATCTGGGACGGTGAAGGCTGGGATTCTGCGCTGCTCTCTCTGGATCCAGACCTCTGATCGTGCTCTCTCTGTCTCTCTCTCTCCGGTTGCGCATCGCGCGTTTCGGCGCTCGACAATGACCACCGCGGATCAGGAGCAGCAGCATCAGGACCGCACCATGACGACGGTCTCCAAGAAATCCATCATCGCCAAGATGTTCAAAGTGCGCAAGAGGAGGGAGATGCTGCTGGCGCAGGTGTGTTTGGTCTGCAGTGTTCTGTTCGTGGCTTGGGGCATGTCGACCATCCTGACCAGGACAGGTGAGTCTCCGAGCACAACCCGCTTCTGGGTGTCAATCAAAGCCCTCAGATGTCCCAGACAGAACAGCGATCACTATCACGATGGGCAGGTGGAGAAGGAAATTTGACTTTGACATAGCAGTTGACATAGACGGGTTAAAGACAACCAGAAATTGACAGCTGTCCAGCAGTTCATGCAAATCAGAAAAACAAAAATGATATGCATCTATATGGATACGCGTCAATAATTAACCCTTATTGGTTCAGTAAAACTCATAAATGGGAAAAGTAGTATATTAAAAAGTGTTCAGTGTCAGAAATAGCTTTTGACTGACAGCTGAGAAAAATGATCCAATAAGGGAATTTTTAAATTCCCTTTTCAATATTCTTTTTAAATTAAACTATCAATGCAATTCTATATTTATCTTTTTCTCTTACATACGTATTTTTTCAGTATTATTAACTTAATTTCTATTATAAATTAACCATTGGGATTTTTAAATTCTATTCTTAATATTTATTTTAAAATAAACTATTACTGGAATTATATAGTTATCTTAAGAATGTTACTCTATAAAAAATTTAGCTTTTTTTATTTTTTTATTTGTCCCTCTTACATACATTTTTTTTCAGTATTACTTACTGAATTTCTATCATAAATTAACCAGCAGGATTCTTAATTAAATTCTCTTTTTGAATATTTATTTTAAATTGAACTGTTACTGTAATTATATATTTATCTTAAGAATATTACTTCGTAAACATATTCCTTTTCTATTTTATTTGTTCATCTTACATATATATGTAAGTATTTTAAGTATGTATACTTAAATTCCTAATTCCTATCATAAATTAACCAGTACTGATTCTTAAATGAACATTTTAATATTAATTTTAAATTAAACGATTACTGCAATTCTACAGTTATCTAAAGATTGTTAGTCAATAAACATAATCCTATTTTTGTTTTGTTTCTCCCTCTCACACATATCCTTTACAGCATTACTAATTAAATTTCTGTCATAAATTAGTGCCGTTAATGAGATCAATTAACTATTAAAAAACAGGGTTCTTCACAGATTATTTATTACTTAATCTAAAATATTATTTAAATTTTATTTATTTATAATTAAGATAATAATAATGTTATATATGCTATATAATAGGCCTATTAATGTTAATATATTTTATTTTGTTCACTGAAATTTTCTAGACATGATTTGATCCCATTATTTCCAAATGATGTTACGAATCCCATTTGCAATCTTGCACACATACTTTAATACATTTTGGCATGACCTTATACACAAATTATAAAAGAATATGAAATGGACAGTTATGAAATCTAGAAATGTGCATCACTGTGTAGATGTATGCACATCAAATCATAATTATAAATATTCGCCCTTCACTTTCTTGGATGTGTTTCAGCGTTTATGTGCTATGAGCTATAATCGAGGCAGACGCACCTGTTCTTCTGAGACACATATAGATACGGGTCGCTTCACGAGGGCTGTGTCTTCAGACCTTGTGAGCCGCCCATCTAGACTGCATGTGTGCTCATCATATGTGTAGGTAGTCAGCTCATGAGGTTATGTGTGTGTGCGCATGTGTGTGTGTGTGTGTGTGTTTGTGGCGATGCTTTGCCTCATATGCCGCAGTGTGAGACGGAGACGGTATGTTGGGTCCGTTATGCACACATGGTCAGATTTTAATGCACTATTCTCTAGTGATTTGTCTTTATGGTCAGGGACGTGTGTGAAGCGTGCTGTCTGACTCCTCTGGGGCAAATGAAAGTCACATTCGTCTGGTTTCACCATATGAGCTGCACAGCACATGCATATCATTCAACTGATCAAAAGCTTGGGATGCTTTATGGGTTTTTTGATATATCATGCATCTTACATGCACACACACAGGATGGAGTAGAATATGGAATATTTTCCCTATATGATTTTAATGGGCATAATAGCTTTATTTTATTTAGCTTAATAGCTTTTATTACTTTAATACTCATTTTCGTGAGGAATTTTGTGTCCGTTTTGTATTTTTAGGACAAAGAGGAAATGGCAAGCATTTACTAATTTATATTTGTAAAAAAAAGAGAAAAAAAAGCCTGTAATGGAATTTTAAATTCTTTTTTTAATACTACATTTTAAATTTAACTATCAATGCATTTCTATAAAAATAAACATAAATAAATAAATTAATAATTACATAAAATAAATGTTAACTGAAATAAAATGAAATATACAAAACTTCTAGCTACTTCAAGCTAGTTGCTGAGAAAACATGTCCTATTTTAATTTTGTTGATGCACTTGATGCACTAAAATAACTAAAACCAAATTAAAAAATGAAATAAAAATTTAAAATTAATAAAATATATTTTTAAAACATATTTTAAAATATTTTATTTAAATACAGTATCTCACAAAAGTGAGTACACCCCTCACATTTCAGCAACCATTTTAGTATATCTTCTCAAGGGACAATACTATAGAAATTAAACTTGGATATAGTCAATGTGCAGAGCTGCACAGGTTGTTGCTGGGATCCTCTTCCACTCCTCACAGAGCTGCTGGACGTTAGACACATGGTGCTTCTCCACCTTACGCTTGAAGATGCCCCACAGGAGCTTAATAGGGTTCAGGTCTGGAGACATACTTGGCCACCTCATCACCTTCAGCTTCCTCACCAAGCTAGTTGTCATCTTGGTGGTGTGTTTGGGGTCGTTATCATGTTGGAAAACTGCCGTTCAGCCTAGTTTCTGGAGGGAAGGCATCATGTTCTGCTTCAGAATGTACAGTACATGTTGGTTTCCCTTAAAGAACTGCAGCTCTTCAGTACCAGCAGCACTCATGCAGCCCCAGACCATGATGCTACCACCACCATGCTTGACTGTAGGCAAGACACAATTTTCTTGGTACTCCTTACCAGGGCATCACCACACATGCTGGACACCATCTGAGCCAAACAAGTTTATTTTATAGTCTCATAAGACTACAGGACATGGTTCCAGTAATTCATGCTCTTGGACAGGTTGTCTTCAGCAAACCGTTTGCACGTATTCTTGTGAGCCAGCTTCAGATGAGGCTTCCTTCTGGGACGATGCCTATGCAAAACGACTTGTTGCAGTGTGCGGCGTATGGTCTGAGCACTGACAAGCTGACCTTCTACTTCTGCAACCTTTAAAGCAATGCTGGCAGCACTCATGCATGTGTTTTTTGAAGCCAGGTTCTGTACCTGACACACAGAACGAGTGCTCAACTTTGTTGATCGACACTTGCAAGACCTGTTCCGGATGGAACCCATCTTGGAAAACCTCTGTGTGACCCTGACCACTGTAGTGTAACTCGGTTTCAGGGTGTTACTGAACCTCTAATAGCCTTGGCCATCTTTGTGGAGAGCGACAATTCTAATTCTCAAATCCTCAGAGAGTTCTTTGCCATGAGATGCCATGTTGAACATCCAGTGGTCAGTATGAGAGAATTGCACTTAAAGCACCTCATTTTAACTGCTCTAATACAAGATACACAACTTTGTATGGTCCTGTCAAGCAGACAAAAACATAAACATGACAAATAGGACATGCGGCTTTGCATGATTAAACAACATACTGCTGTTATCACTTAGGGTGCACTCACTTTTGTTGCCAGCTATTTTGACAATAATGGCTGTATGTTGAGTTATTTTCAGAGGACAGTAAATCTATACCGCTATACGAGCTGCACATTGACTGCTCTAAAATATATTCAAGTTTCATTTCTATAGTATTGTCCCTTGAGAAGATATACTAAAATGGTTGCTGAAATGTGAGGGGTGTACTCACTTTTGTGAGATACTGTGTGTGTGTGTGTGTGTGTGTATGTATATAAATTGTAACTAAAATTAATTTCAAAAAGGAAAATATAAAAATAAGAACTAGTTCAATATCCATTTATTTCAAGTTAAAAATTATTGCAGCAACTGAACTTACGTTTTTAAGTATAATCAGCTTGGCTGTACAAGCCATTTCAACTTAAATTACATTAAACTGACTTAAAAAAAGCTGAATTTCATGACTTAAAAAAAGTTAATGTAAAAACATAAGTTGCCATGACTTACTGAAATATACTGATATCATTTTTACAGTCATATACTAAAATAACACTGCGTCATACAGCATGTTCTGTTATTTGTTCACAGATGCACAAGTGTTCAGATTTCATGCAAGATTTATTCATCTGAGTCTTTTATAGCAGCCTTCCAAATCTGGTTAAAAATTCATAGAAATTGCCCAAATGTGCATGCAGAACTCCTCGAATCTCTCTAGCCTGTAGATATGCGAGTAAACCAATTCTGTGGGATTTGTTCTGCATGTCTATCATCTACCAAGTGAAAAGTTTGATCTTCTAGACAAGCAAAAGCAAGCGGCTCGATTTGAGGTGTCGTTCTCAAACCCAAATGTAATACTCAAATTAAATGCAAGCCTTCTGAATCGAACACAAAGACATTAATTACAATAAAAACAAGGAGCTTAAAAGATTATTCTGCACTGATAGCATCCAGACAAAAGCAAATCTGTTATCTCGCAGTCAGAAACGGCTGCTCATGACAGTAACTTAAAAGCATGTGTTTGTAGGATTGGGAATGTTTTCTCATAACGGTTGAGGAAAGAAAGATCAAAGACGGGGGGATATATTCAACCCCCTCTTTCTAATCAGGCAAATCCTGTTTTCCTCCTCTTCTTCTGTAGCTTCAGGAGGAAAGAAATGCAATACTGTCACTCTCCTCTCTCCTTGTTTTTTTCACATTTAAAATGTTAATTATATTATTTAGCCTAGCTTTTCTTAATTATAGCCTTAGATTTGTCTAAAAAGCCTTTTAGTTTGATCTCAGATAATTTTCCAAACACTCAGGAAACATTTGAAGGAAAGTAAAAATCGCTTTCTTTTATTTATATGCTTGTTCTGAAGCTCAAGATGCTCAGGTGCTCTATAACAGCCTCATCAGTGATTCAGGACAGTCGTTTGGACTGAATTTAGGCCGGTTTTCTTTAATAGATACCCTGCGATTAAAGCAAACGCTGCTGGAATTCAGAAAACAAAATTTTTCATTTACATTAAAGCAGAGCACATTAAAGAACCTGCTTTATTGCTCTATGTATTTTGGTTTTTTATGCTAATGAGGTTTAACTGCGCTCTGGGCTTGTATAGTGGATAAAGTTGTTTGAATGACAAATTAAGCCATTAGTGTTTAATTCTATGCTGATGGTAGTAGAAATAATATTTAATGTTAAGATTTATTTATATATAAATTTATTTATAGATATAGTTATATAATATTTAAGATAATATTAATAAGATTTAATTCTTTTAGGATATTAATGTAATCATTTTTTGCAATAATATTATGCAACAATAAGTATAGTTAATTTTTGAAACAATACGGAAAAATATATTAATATATATATAAAGGTATTCATTAAGAATATTAACTGAATAGTTTATTTTCAATATAATTTAACAATGTTTAATATTTAAATTAACATGATTATTTTTTATATGTATAAATCTATTCAAAATATTATGATATTGCTTTTACAAGTATTCACATGTCTATTTCAAGATATTAATTCAATAATATAATTCCAATAATTTAACAAAACGTAGTATTTGCAATTATTATGGTTAATATTTAATGTGAGGTGAAGTGAAGGCCAAGTGTAATAATATTTATTAGTAATGCATGTACTATTATTAATTTTTAAAATATTAGTTTAATAAATTTGTTGCAATAATTCAAATTAATAATTTTTATAATTAAATACATGAATGTTTATTTAATATTTAAAATAATATGAATACTATTTCATTCATTTTGGATATTACAATAATCATTAATTTGCAATAATATAATTGAACAATATGATATTTAAAACAATATGATCAATATTTAATATTAATATATGTTTTTGATTTGTATCGTGAAAAGCGCTATACAAATAAACTTGAATTGAATTGAATTGAATATGTAAAAAAAAATATTCCTTAGGGATATTAATTTAATATTAACAATATGTATGGTTAATATTTAAATTAACATGATTATTTCATACATGTAAAATTCATTTAAGATATTAATTTACAAGATTTATTACCATTTATTAGTTAAAATATCCTCAAAGAATTTCTAAAATATTAGTAGTTCCTAGACTAGTTTTTAATATCATAAACAAATGTATTATCGTTGCTGATTGTTACTGTGCAACCCCAAAATATATGATAAAAATAGTCATTGTGCTTTTAAATAATTGTAAGGTTTGTAATAACTTATCTTTGAGAATTATAGTCTAAAGTGAGCTATTTAAAGGGATGTTTCACTTACTTGATCATTGATAATCCTGTCATTATTTACTCACTGTCATGTTGTTCCAACCCCAATTGACTTTCCTTCTTTATTGTCTAGTGATTTGACCAGTGTTTTTTTTGTTTTTTGTTTTTTTTCGCAGGTCATGGTATGATTGTGGAGGAGTCTTATATGGAATCAGATGATCACTGGGGTCGACGGCTGATGTCCTCCACACCTGATAATGCGACGGAGGAGAAGAACTGCACTGAGCCAGGTGAGATGAGCGTCTCGACATATGCCTTGACAGAGCAGATCACAACCTCTTGCGAAAACATCCGCAGCAGCCGGATGAACCGGGTCAGCATAATTAAATTACCCTGATCATACCATGATGTTCTTTGCAGTAGCTTGTGAATAGCAAATACAGTCAAACCCGAAATTATCCACACCCCTGGCAAATTCTGACTTAAAGTTACTTTTATTCAACCAGCAAGTTTTTTTTTTGGGCTTCTCCCAGAAGATATATAAGATGATGTACAAGAGGCATCATTGTGGAAAAAAATATTTCTCAGCTTTTATTTGCATTTAAACAAAAAGTGGCATGTCCAAAATTATTCATACCTTCTCAATAATCAATAGAAAAGCCTTTATTGGCTATTACTGCAATCAAACGCTTCCTATAATTGCTGACCAGCTTTTTGCATGTCTCCACTGGTATTTTTGCCCATTCATCTTTAGCGATGAACTCCAACTCTTTCAGGTTGGAGGGTCTTCTTGCCATCACCCTGATCTTTAGCTCCCTCCACAGATTCTCAATTGGATTTAAGTCAGGACTCTGGCTGGGCCACTGTAAAACGTTAATGTTTTTGTCTGCTAACCATTTCTTCACCACATTTGCTGTGTTTGGGGTTGTTGTCGTGCTGAAATGTCCACTGGTGCCCAAGGCCAAGTTTCTCTGCAGACTGCCTGATGTTGTTGTTGTTGAGAATTTTGAAGTATTGCTCCTTTTTCATGGGGCCGTTTACTGTGATTAGGTTCCCTGGTCCACCGGCTGAAAAACACCTCAAAGGTTAGGTTCCCACCTCCATGTTTGACAGTGGGGATGGTGTTCTTAGGGTTGAAGGCTTCTTCTTTTTTACACCAAATGAAGGCTACATCATTGTGGCCAAACAGTTAAATTTTTATTTCATCTGACCATAAAACAGAAGACCAGAAGTCTTCTTCTTTGTCCAGATGAGCATTTGCAAAGACCAAGCGGGCTTTTGTGTGCCTTATCTGGAGAAGTGTTGTCCTCCTTGGTCTGCGTCTGTGGAACCCAGCGGTGTGCAGTGTCTGTTGGACTGTCTGCCTTGAGATGTTGCCACCAGCAGAGCCCAGATTCTTGGATTCTTTTTTTTACCTCTCTCACTATCCTCCTGGCCAGCACAGATGTCACGGTTCACAGTGCGGAACATTTTGTATTTTTTAATAATACTTTGCACTGTAGCCACTAGAACTTCAAAACATTTAGATATGGTCTTATAGCCCTTTCCTGACTTGTGAGCAGCCACAATGCGCAGCCGCAGGTCCTCGGTGAGCTCCTTTGTCTTAGCCATGACTGTCCACAAACCAACAGCAGAGAGCTTCTGTTTTTCACCTGTTGAGTTGATTAAAACACCTCTTCCTAATGAATCAGGGTAATTAGGATGCTTTAGAACAGCTTAGACTATTTGGAATGGTACAGAACTTTGGATTTTCCCATAGACTGTAACAGTTTGCAAAGGGTATGAATAATTTTGGACATGCCACTTTTTGTTCAAATGTAAATAAAAGCTGAGAAATATTTTTTTCCACAATGATGCCTCTTGTACATCATCTTATTATCTTTTGGCAGAAGCCCGTGTCATTTCCAGTCAAAAAAAAAGCTGGTTGAATAAAAGTAACTTTAAGTCAGAATTTGCCAGGGGTATGAATAATTTCGGGCTTGATTGAATTTGAATTTATATGGCTTGTGTATTCATAGTTTCATGTGCCAGTGCTGTTGGATTGAGCATTTGAGGATTATATTTAGGTTCTTTGAGACGCCACTAATGACCCACCAGGAATTATCACGTGTTTTTGGTTAATCAGCACTGAAGTGCATTAAAGTGTGTACTAAGAGCTTTGAGGAGATTTTAACTCCATGTCAGGCAGTTTCTTTTTTTTTTTTTTTTAACTCCAGAGAGATTTAAGCGAAGGTTTAATGTGACTTTGCTGTTCACTTGTGGAAGTTTTAATCAGCTTTGGTCCGGATAGAAAGGCCTGCGTTTAGCTGACACTCGTGTTCTTCCTAGCGCGCTCTGTCCCGGACTTACGGCTGTTATTCTGACTGTGGTTGTTCTCATTAAATTCTCTCGAACCCAAATTAAAAGTCTAATTTTAGCCATGGATGTTCTGTTTATTCAGCTTTATACACTTCAAGTCTCATTCAGACATAATTTAATATAAAGAATCTGAACTGAGGTGTTTGATGTTGCTCGTTTTTATGACTGTGGAACACAGGATGTTTAAAGACATTTCACCTGTGTTAGTAATTAAGGGGAGACACTGCAGGCAAAAACGCTGTTTTTTCATGCACCTATAAAGTTTGAGATTTTGGGCTTTTTGTTTTTTTATAAAGTGTTTTTTTCAGACTAGTGGAAAGAAAACATCCAAAAAACACTGTTAGTTGTTTCTTTTATAGCACTTGTGTCAATAGATATTTAATTACAATGCATATTTTAAGTAGTTTTCTCAAAATGATTTTTTTCTTCTGAACTGAGCCGTAAATCACTTTAGTAACACTTACACGCAACAAACTTGACATGTTTATTCCTGTCTATATCCTGGAGGTTTTTGCAGAGGGATATGCTCATATATGATTTTATACAACATTTTATTCCCCAAAAAATGGTTAAAAAAATAGTGTTTTCTGTCTGTTCTAAGTTTTTTTCTGAATTATGGCTTGACGAAATGAGATGCCCAAAATCCCCTCTGTAAAAACTTTTGACTCTTTTGACTCATTTTCCTTGAAAATGTTACTTCTAAATGTTTTCTAAACATTCAAAACTTCCAGTTTTTAAAAAAATGTGTTATTGATTTATTTTATGTGAACATTAAAGGAATAGTTCACCCAAAAAAGAAAATCGTCATTTATTACTCACCCTCATGTCGTTCCAAAACCGTCAGACTTTTGTTCATCTTCGGAGCCGAAAACTATGATTACAATAATTTTTCTCCTCCATCTTCCGATGTTAAATGTTCTTTATAGAAACATTTAGACAAAAAAGGTTCTTCTATGGCATCATGAAGCACCTTCATTTTTAAGAGTGTAGAGTGATGCAGAAGAGAAGAATTGTTGAATAAAGTTGTTATTTAATTTTTTTTTTTTGCACATAAATAGTATTCTGGTAGCTTCATGCAATTACGGTTGAACCACTGACGTCACATGGACTATTTTGTTGAAGTCGAGTAATCTGGTGGTACCCTTGCTGGCTATGCAGGGTCAGAGAGCTCTCGGATTTCATTAAAAAATATCTTAAATTGTGTTGGAATGCCATTAATGACAGAATAAATTTTTTTTGGTGAACTATCCCTTTAAGGGAATGTTCCATTTTCTTTTAATTTTGCAAACATTATAGTAACATTGCTTTTAAATGTTCCCTGAACATTCCAAAATATAGTTTTTTTTTTTAAGTTTGAAAAACGTTTGAATGTACTGTATGTTCTAAAACAAGTAGTAACATTAAAAAAAATGTTACATGAACGTCCAATTAAAATGATACAGAACTAAATGTTCCATGAATAACATTTTTGTGCTGACAATTTACTTTCACAGCTATCATTTCTTTACATTAAAAGTTTTATTTTTGAATGTTTTTTTTTTACTTTTAAAATGTCAGGGTTTTTTTAATGTAAAAAAAAAATGTCATACAAAAGTTAGGGTCACATGCAAACATGATGTGAATGTTATTTTTGCATGTTCTCTCAACAATTTTGAAACAAGTAATAATGTTTAAAAAACATTAGATAAACATCCAGAAATAAAATGTTCCATGAACAATATATAAATATGTTTTGAGAACATTAGTAAATACCAGATAACCATGAACAAAAACTAAAAAATAAATCTTTATTGGCATTGATGGTTCCATGAAGAACCTTGAATGTCCATGGAACCTTTCAAATGCAAAAAAGTTCTTTATAGTGAAAATTTCTGGAAAAAATACGAGAGAACCTTGTCTAAACGTTCTGAGAAGAATCCTTGTTAGCTGTGTAAGCGTATCAGACAGTGAATGTTTGAAGTGAGAATACACCATGACAATATAATACATTAATAATCATAAAAATGCAGCTCTCTAAGTTTTGTATTTGAGCAAAAGTCAGACCTACGATTCATGTATGTGAACTCCAGGTCAGCTCTTTTTATTATTTCAATTTTTGCAATTTTAAGACTTTTCTGAGTGCTTGATCATCAAGCGAAGGAAACAGGAGAAGCTGGCGTCAAGTGAATCCCGTACACTCAGGATTGTCCTTTTAGCAAACATGATTGTTAATGTAAAAACTCTTATCTTTGAAACTCCAGTGACGGCACACCTCCATCTGCAGCTCTCAGTTTGTCTTTCTTACCTCGTCTTTTGCCACTAACTTTTCAATCTGAGAGTTGCGGCGTGCCAGTGGACAAGATTACACACTGGGAATCTTGTAATCTCAGAAGATTACGCTTTACTCTGTCCTTCTCTTCTTCTTCAGCACGTTGTGCAAACAGTGATGACTTCCTGTCTCTCCCTTCTTCACCTTCAGTATGGCCAATTTTTCTTGTTTTATGTCGTTTTTAAAAATACAGCTTTACTATATACTGGTGTTTGTTTGTTTTTGCCCATAAAATGCTAGCATTAATATATATATATATATATATATAT
>NC_133373.1:38072637-38126845 GCF_049309525.1 Garra rufa
ATCTTAAAAATGTATCATAATTTATTAACAAACAGGAAAAGGTCACGGTCTGTCCATCACCCCACTTCCCGCGGGTCACATGATCGGTGGCACTATCTGGAAAATCGTGAAGGATGGAGAGGAAGAGATCATCTATGCTGTGGATTTCAACCACAAGAGGGAGATGTAAGTGTGAAAGAAATCACCTGTAGATAAAATTAAAGTCTCAAAGTTTTAACTATAAAGGGCCAATATTTGCACCCTGGAATTGATATTCAGGGGTATTTTCTGCACTTTATAATGTAATTTTTGTCCTACTCCAATAAAAACACAAAATGCATTAAGTTTTATCAAATACCTTTTTATAATATTTTAGCAAATGATAATTTGTGATCAAATAAATGATATTTCCGTACTAATTAATAAAAGTAATAATTAATGCTGAATTCCTTTTATATATATATATATATATATATATATATATATATATATATATATATATATATATATATATATATATATATATATATAATATATATATTAGGCTTGGGCGGTATTATGGTATACCGCAGGATCTAAAAATAGCAACGGTATCAGTTTCAATACCATTACACCATCATAAAAAACAATGCACTTATATAGGAGACAAGGATTAAATATAATTTATTTAATGCCTAAAAATGCGTATCGTGGCGCCCAAACTGTGGAATAACCTGCCCTTGCATGTTAGAACGGCACCTTCACTGTCAACTTTTAAAACACGTCTTAAAACCCATTTTTATTCTTTGGCTTTTGGCCTCAGTGAGACTTAGTTTCTTAATAATTTAATTATTTATAAATGTACCTGTTTGTTTGTTTCTTTTTTTTTTATGAATGTTGATTGTTTTAGTTTTCAATGTACAGCACTTTGTGTCAGCTGTGGCTGTTTTAAAGTGCTTTATAAATAAAGCTGATGATGATGATGGTATTAGTGATGCGTGGATGGTGGTTATATCCGTGGGCGCTGCGGATAATCCGTGGGTCGGTAATAAAAAAATGCATTCTGATTATTTGCGGGTGGATGAGATAAATCAATAATGATGCTAATATTAACTACATTTTCTAAAACATGAATGGGCTTTATGTTCTTTTTCATCAGGCTGTCGATTTCATTTGTGTGTAGTTTTTGCTGACAGAAACGGTGACATTCCCTATGAAGTTTGAAGGGAGTTATGCCTGTGCTAATGCTATTGAGCGCGGTAATGCAGCGGTCGGCTTTGCGTTTACCCACTCCTCTGATGCGCATCATTCGGTTGTGTCCTGCATTATCCAAAATCATGACAGTCCACCACATGAATAGCTAATTTAATCGCATGTTAATAAATTGAAATATTCCCTAAAAACACTCAGTAAAGACAGCGATGTGGTCAGGACCGTGGCGGCTTCTTTTGAAATATATTTGACGATTGTAAATAATGCGCCCGCTCTGTCCACAGATGCCGCCGCGAGGGCATGTCAGGCTAGGCTTTTACAATCAGACATTTTTTAAACTGGTGAACGCCTGTAAACTTCAGTCTAAACAGGCGTTCAAATGTAAGTTCACGGGTGCATTTCCCAAAAGCATCGTTAGCCAACTATGGTCGCAAGTTCCGTCGTTACCAACATAATTCAACGATTGGGTGTTTCCGACACCATAGTTCAAACGAACATTCGCAAACAGCGTCACATACTTATGTGTTAGTTAATAGAATATATATATTCTATTAACTAAAATCTATAATAATATCTATTATTTAATAGATCAAATTACTATTTAAGAAAATTTTGAAAAAATTCACATTAATAATCAACACAAATATAAAATCAGTTTATTTTTCATATTCAAATAATCTAAAATTGCATGTTATAATGTTAAGAATAAATATTTTAAATATTTTATAAATATTTTAAATATTTTAAGGGTTTGAATATGAAAAAAAATGAAAATGATATGTTTGTGTTGATTATTAATTTATATGTGAATGTTAATTTTATTTCATATTATTTTCTCAAATAATATTTTATAAATAGTTTGAGTAATTAAATTCTAAATGATTTGGTCTATTAAATATTTATTATAAATACGAATTAATAAGTTATCTTTAATAAAGCTCTAAATGATAAAGCCTAAATCAGAACCATTATGACTGTTAATTAAAAGTCAAACCAACACCAGATACATATGTAGCTTTAATAAAGTGAAATTAATCACTTTTTTAAATGTATCTGGGCCATTTTTGTCACTTATATGTGTAATTTTTGCCCCAAATCCTGGTAAATTAAACCAATTTTTACCTGATATTTGCTGTGTCCAATCAGTCACCTGAACGGCTGCTCCCTGGAGACCGTCAGCAGACCATCTCTTCTCATCACAGACTCCTTCAACGCCTCATACGTTCAGCCTCGCAGAAAACAACGTGACGAGCAGCTGCTCAGTAAGTTTAAACTAAACCAACAATAAAATGATTTTGGTGATTTGTCATCAAATTTATTTTCTGCAGTGAAGTTCTTTTGTATATAAGTGTGACGTCCTACACTCTCTTCCAGCCAATGTCATGGAGACCCTCCGTGGCGATGGTAACGTGCTGATCGCAGTGGATACGGCGGGACGAGTGCTGGAACTGGCTCAGCTCCTGGATCAAATCTGGAGGACCAAAGACGCAGGTTTGGGCGTTTACTCGCTCGCCCTGCTCAACAATGTCAGCTACAATGTGGTGGAGTTCTCAAAGTCCCAGGTCTCTGTCACAGCCAAATCTTTCAAAAATGTTGTCTGTGCTGTCTACAATAATATCATAATTGTTTTAAAGGTGTGCAAGCTGGCATTATGGAGTATGTTCTTTTCAAAAACCAAGCAAACATACTTTGAAAGTGTATGCATTCATTGCATGATATTTAATGCCATTTGAATGCTCTCAAAATTGAAGGCATACAGGGCAGTTTTTCCAGGCTGAGTTTTGTCTCATTTATATAAAATGATATGGTTAAGCAATATCACATGACAAAAGCAAAAAGTGCTGTTTTCCCTGAAAATCTGCATAGTTGCAAATTATTTTATCAAACAGTTCAGTTAACATTTTGAGTTGCATTTTATTAGTTGCAAGTTATAAACTTTCAGTTCAGATTTTTCTTTTCAAAATTGTGAAGAATTCTGAGAAGACTTTTTTTTCAGAATTGTTATTAGAATTAACATTTTTTCCCACCAATTGTGAAGAATTGTGACTTTTTTCAGAATTATAAAGAATTCTGACTTTTTTCAGAATAGTGAGTTATCATCTCAGAATTCTGAATCTTTTTTCTCAGAATTGTAAAGAATTCTGACTATTTTCTCAGAATTGTGAGTTATAATCTCAGATTTTTTTTTCTTAGAATTGTGAAGAAATCTTTATTTTTTCCAATAATTGTGAATAATTTAGACTTTTCCCCTCATAATTGTAAAGAATTCCAACTTTATCAAAATTGTTATCTCAGAACTCTTTTTTTTTTTTTTTTTCATAATTGTGAAGAATTGTGAATTTTTTCAGATTTAAAAAGAATTCTAACTTTTTCCCTCGGAACTGTAAATAAGTCTGATCTTTTTTTCAGAATTGTGAGTTATAATCTCAGAATTGTTTTTTTTTTTTCTTAGAATTGTGAAGAAATCTTTATTTTTTTTTCCATAATTGTGAATAATTCAGACTTTTCTCTTTAGAATTGTAAAGAATTTCGACTTTCTTCAGAATTGTTATCTCAGAATTCAGATTTTTTTCTCATAATTGTGAAGAATTGTGCCTTTTTTCTCAGAACTGTGAATAATTCTGACTTTTTTTCTCAGAATTGTGAAGAATTCTGACCCCCCCCCCCCCTCAGAATTGTTAAAAAATTTTAAAAAAATTGGAATCTTAGAATTATTAAGAATTCTGACTTTTCCTTTCATAATTGAGAAGAATTCCAACTTTTTTTTTCAGAATTGTTATACTCTCCGCCCCCCCATAATTGTAAAGAATTTCAACTTTTTTTTTAATATAATCTCATAGATGAATTCATTTTTTTCTCATATGTTTTTTGTGTTTTGAGCGAATCAGTTTAATGAATGATTCAGTGACTGATTGTATCAGTTTTTTTCAATGAAACATGTCTCATGATTCTCTGCAAAAATCCTCTGCAAATCAGATTAAGGGGGCAAATATTGCTTAGTGGTGGGTAAATATTCTATTACTGGTGTGAATTGACCACCAAACAGAATATGAAGAGTGTAAAAGCATAAAAACCAGCACAAAATCCCAGGAAATATCTTTTTTTGTGAATTTTTTTGAGACATGTCAGAAACCAGAAAGCTCTCTTTGTTTTCTCACAGGTTGAATGGATGAGCGATAAACTGATGCGATGCTTCGAGGACAAACGGAACAACCCTTTCCAGTTCCGCCACCTCTCTCTCTGTCACAGCCTGGCCGATCTGTCCCGCGTGCCCAGCCCGAAGGTGGTTCTGTGCAGTCAGCCCGATCTGGAGTCCGGCTTCTCACGGGAGCTCTTCATACAGTGGTGTCAGGACGCCAAAAACTCAGTCATCCTCACCTACAGGACCACACCAGGAACGCTGGGCCGCTACCTCATAGACAATCCGGGGGAGAAGAGGATGGACCTTGAGGTGAGGCCTTGAACTGTGCCACGTAGATTTTAAGATCAGCATTAAGTCTAGGCCACTTTGCAATAGAGATGCACCGAAAATTTCAGCAACCACAAATATTCTATATTCAGCCAAAACAGTTTTGCGGGGCCGTGTACTTTGCATTTTGATTATGTGAGTGTCTATTTAATACACAGCTGTCTGGAGTAGCAATATCAATTTATTGTTTTTAATTGAGGTCTTTTAGTCTGTGCTATTTTAAATGAATGTCTGGATAAAAATTCACTGAACATTATTAGTAGCAAACCTCATAATTGAGCTTAACCCCATCCAGTCATTTATTTTTACTTCAGGAAAGCCATGTTATTTTGTCATTTTAAAGATTTTGTGATTTTTGTCTTTAACTAATCCAGATAAGAAAACGTTGTCGACTGGAAGGACGAGAACTAGAGGAATACATGGAGAAAGAGAAAATGAAGAAAGAAGCTGCCAAAAAACTGGAGCAGGCAAAAGAGTGAGTGGAAATGTGTTTGTGACTAAGATACTGTCAGAATGAAAAACTGCTTCGAGTCACCCAGAATACAATGCTGATAAAACCAAGACTTTCTAGTGGCACTTATCAAGCCTACTGTGGGTAATTCTCAACAAATATACATAAGACAGATCCTCACTGAAAAAAAATTTATTTATAAATACTTTGTGAATCATTCATGCTAGAGCTGCGCGACTGGGTCACAAAGTCGTAGGCTTTTTGAGCTGTGACGTTAAACATTCAACATCTCCTCTTATGCTGCTACCTAAAATGGATTAAAAATAGTTTGAAACAGCAGCTCTCGTGTTGATCAGGGTGTGCAAACCCTGCACTGCTGTTACTGACTCACATGAGATGCCTTTTGCCTTTAAATGTATTCATGTTTTGCCTTCTGTTGCAAGTAGAAGTGCCTAAAGCTGTTCACATTTATGCTTTTTAAAGAACCAGACTCAGTCCCAAAACAAGTGAACTGACTGTGAAAAATAACCCAGACATGTTTTACATTATAGAAAGAAGTCTCTTTTGGTCACCAAAGCTGCATTTATTTGATCAAAAATGCAGTAAAAACATTAATATATATAATAATATATGTATAAGTAATATATATGTATGTATGTAACAAAAAAAAAAATTTGAATATATTGTAAAATGTGATTCATTCCTGTGATCAAATCTGAATTTTCAGCATCATTACTCCAGTCTTCATTGTCACATGATCCTTCAGAAATCATTCTAATATGCTGATTTGCTCAAGAAACATTTTAATTAATCAATGTTGAAAACACTTGTGCAAATTGTGGTGCATTTTTCAGGATTATTTGATAAACAAAGTTCAAAAGAACAGCATTTAAATAAAATAGAAATATTTTGTAACATTTTAAATATTTGTTGTCACTTTTGATCAATTTAATGCATCCATGTTGATTAAAAGTAAAAAAAAAAAAAGAAGCTTTTTGACCTCAAACTTTTGAACAGGTTTTCATTTACATTATTATTCTTGGAACCCAGTCAACTTATTTTTTAAAATGTAATACTTATTACTTTATTTAAATTTACAAACTGTTTTTGTTTTTATGGCATTATCGTCAATAATAATATTGTTAAATTATATTACCACATTAATTGAGGCTATATGGAGGAACTATTGAATATTTAAAAACTTAAATAAAGCCTTAAATATGTATTTCATACAATAATATTCATATTAACCTAAAGATATTGAGAAAAGCACATGAACAGGTTTTATATCAACCAGCCTTTTCTGTCATCATTTCTTCACTTTTACACAGCACTGTAAGGCATTCTCAGTCGTTTATGGTTCAATAATGCCATTACTATTATTAGATCAGCTCTGAATCCTAACCTTACCTGAGGTTTAATAACAGCGTTCTGTGTTGATGGTCAGGGTGGACATGGACTCGAGCGATGAGAGTGATATGGAGGACGATCTGGAGCAGCCGGCGGTGGTGAAGACCAAACACCACGACCTGATGATGAAGGGCGAGGGCGGGAGGAAGGGCAGCTTCTTCAAACAGGCCAAAAAGTCCTACCCCATGTTCCCTACACACGAGGAGCGAATCAAATGGGACGAGTATGGAGAAATCATCAGGTGAGCGAGAAGAATTAAGAGTTAATACCCTTTATACAGTGGTATAATGTAACAAAGTAATAATACTTCATTACAGTACTTAGTACAGTATTTTTCTGAGAGTATCTGCACTTTACTTTTTATTTTTCAGCCTACTTTTACTTTTACTCCACTACATTTCCTAATTAAAATGTATACTTTTATTTTGATACATTTCCCCAAAGCATATTTGTTGCTTACTACAAAATAGTCAGAAGTCAGGATCTCAGTCAGAATTGCGAGATGTAAACTGTATGAAAATAAAGTTATCTTTTTATCAAATATATATCTGTTTATGAAATGTATTGCATTCTATCTAGAAAGTGTTTGCTCATATTGCCTTTCTCTCAAAAACAGTGCATTTGCATTGAAATTTAGTTTTCTTTCTTTCAGCTTTTTATTTCCGTCACAAAAGCTTTTGTGAGCAAACACAACGTTTATAACCTCAAAAATATTTTTGGTGAATTACGTGATGCAAACTCAATTCTTTCTTTTTTCTCCGAATTGGATGATATAAACTTGCAATTGCGAGAAATAAAGTCAGAATTGCAAAATTTAAACTGAGAATTCTGACTTTTTTTTTTTCCCTCATAAATATAAACTCACAATTGTGAGAAATAATTTTCCTCACAAATGCAAGTTTCAGTACAGTTTTTACAGAGTGTGTATCTCACAAATCTGACTTTTTTTTCTTAGAATTGGCTGATATAAACTCACAATTGTGAGAAATTAAGTCAGAATTACAGTTGCGGAAAAAGAAATGTGTTTGATATTTACTTTTAATATTTAAGTACATATAAGATTTAAAAAAATACTTTTTGTACTTAAGTACAACAAATATCACATACTTTACGACTTTTGCTTAAGTAATGTTCTAGTCGTTTTCTGGTAAGATATCTGTACTTTTACTTACGTATGGCTTTCAGGTACTTTATACGCCACTGCCTTCATAAAATCATAATCAGATGGTAATACCATGGTGTTTATGGATTCCTGCTACTGTTTACGTCATAACCTAATAGTAAAGTACTTTATAAGTCTATTATGATGTACATTGTTGTTTACCTTCTGTTTCATCTTATGTTTGTATTTTCTCTGGAATGACCTTTGACTATTGACCCTTCAACCTCAGGCCCGAGGAGTTTCTGGTTCCTGAGCTCCAGGCCACAGAAGAGGAGAAGAGCAAATTGGAGTCTGGACTGACTAATGGAGAGGAGCCAATGGAGCAGGACTTGTCCGACGTTCCCACCAAATGCACCAGCATCACGCAAACACTAGAGATCAGGTGACGATTCATCATTATGATAAATAAGTGAAAATTGTGGATGAAAGTTAATATAAAAAAAAAACTACATTTACTTGGTTGAATGTTTTAAGAGGGTGGATTGTTGTAAAACTTCTGCAGTGTTAATTTTAATGAATATTAGACTATTATTAATTGCCCAACTCAATCCGAACAGCTGAGTCCTTAGCCATCTTCAAGAAACACATCTCTTCCATCTTTATTTGACCCTAGCACAGTCTACTCTAATTCTATTCTAAAAAAAACTTGCCCTTTTAGGCTTATTCTTTATTAATTGACTTACTGCTTGTTTTCTGATTAAAATAAAATAAAAACTAACTAACTAACACTAGCTTCTCTGTTCTTGTTGTATTCTATCTATTTTTAGGCCTCTAACACTAACTTGCATTTTCTTTTTTCTTTTTTTCTTTTTTTATTCTATCTATTTTCTTTTTATTTATTATATAATTTTAAAAAACCTTGATACGTGTACTGTGTTAGGCTAAATGAGACTTGTCGTAGCACTTGCATGTTATTGCTCTTGTTGTTTTTGATTGCTTCCATTGTCCTCTTTTGTAAATCGCTTTGGATAAAAGCGTCTGCTAAATGTAAATTATACACAAACAAAATACTACTACTACTACTACTACTAATAATAATAATAATAAAAAATATATATTTACTTTATATACTTTATTTTGTATAATTTATATTTTTTATTTATTTATTTTGTATGAAATTTGTTTAAATTTATTAAAACCTTATTTTATGAATATATATGATTATTTTTTAATTAATATTAGCAAATTTGTGAGCTACAGAAGTGTTCAGGACTTATATACATTAAAAACAATTGGTGTAACAATTTTCATTCAAAATTTGCTAGTCAATTCACAAACAGTTAAATAAACGGGAAGTAAAACATTGAATTTAATGTAAAATTCTGAAGTGAAAAAAAATTGTTTCCAGTAATCTGTTTTATTTACAACTTACAGAATTTTTTTACAGTCTATATGTGATAATAATTTTTATTTTGTATGAAATACTAAAGTTAAGATCAAAAGTTTTAAATATAAAACAGAAGACATATACCTAAATTTAATTAGTTTAAATGTATTAAAACCAGTGTTATTTTTTATTAATATTGTCAAATTTGCGAAAGTTTAAAAATAAATTTTTAATATAAAACAAAGATGTATAACTAAATTTAATTTGTTTAAATGTATTACAACTAGTGTTATTTTGGAATATTATCAAATTTGCTAAAGTTTAAATAAAAAGTTTTAAATATAAAAAAGAAGACATATACCTACATTTAATTAGTTTAAATGTATTAAAACCAGTGTTATTTTTTATTAATATTGTCAAATTTACTAAAGTTTAAACATAAATTTTTAATAAAAAACAAAGATGTATAACTAAATTAAATTTGTTTAAATGTATTACAAATAGTGTTATTTTGGAATATTATCAAATTTGCTAAAGTTTAAATAATTTTTTTTAAATATAAAACAGAAGACATTTGTTTAAATGTATTAAAACCAGTGTTATTTTTGAATTAATATTATCAAATTTGCTGAAGTTTAAATATTTAAAAATTAAATATAAAACAAAGATGTATACCTAAAATTATTTTGATTGAGTGGATAAATTGTCATATACATACGCAACAATTCTACAGTTGTTGTAAGAAAGGAAAACACAAGAGGTTTTCTTTATTGAATTGACTGTGAAGTTTTTCTACAAATATTTAGTGGACTTTGTGATTAAGCAAAACAAATGTCTCATAATAAATGATGATTTATTATGATACTGTGTTGAGCAGCATCGTTCTTTTCATGATCATGACTAGTTTTAACTAAAGAAGAAACCCAATGTAACTTGGATGTATTTGTTTTTTAATATTGTTTTATTCAGTTGCATCTAAAGAGAATGTTTTTATCCTACAGTCAGTTAAAAATACCCAGGTCTCTCCCAGACACTCACATGTGTGTGTTTGCCAATACACCACTGTCAGTTTTAACTGAATAATTAGCACTTACTCCTAATAACCCTCCATCTGTCTCTAATGAATTGCTCTTCTGTGGTTTGTGTGTTTATCTGCCACTAAACTGAAAGATAATGTGAGTTCAGACTCCATGAGTGATTCTAATCTCCAGTGGTGATAAAATGCTTAAAACCATTTGAGATTTGAGCTTAATTTAATGCTAGTACATTTGCCAGCATTTTACAATTATCATTCTATCAGTTTTAAAGTTTAATTAATACAAAAAAAATCATTACCTCAAACATAAGAATGAAAATTAGAATATTTCAGAAATAAGAGTCATTTATAGCATTTTAACAAAAAATATCTGCTAACATTTACTATTTTTCTTGATTTCTAGTTTAAATTAAATGCATGGAAGGTATATGTAAATGAGTAAAGTTATGAATAATTATGTTTTAATGTAATAATTAAAATGACATGTCAAAGCTTGACATGAAAACCTTATACAAGAGCTAAAAAAAGTTTTTTGATAATTTTGTAAAGTTAAACAGTATCATTTTGTAATTATACAGACATAATTGTAATAATATAAAAAAAAATAATTTAAAATAAATGAATGTGAATAAATATCTTACCAATATTAGTTTGAAACTAGAAATTAAAAAAAAAAATTTTTTTTTTTAGCTTATTCATACATTAGTCAAATTCATCTCTCTCAGTTTTATGATATATGTGACCCTGGACCACAAAACCAGTCATAAGGTTAAATTTTACAAAACTGAGATATATACATCATATGAAAGTTCGATAAATAAGCTTTCTATTGATATATGGTTTGTTAGGATAGGACAATATTTGGCCGAGATACATCTATTTGAAAATCTGGAATCTAAGGGTGCAAAAAAATCAAAATACTGAGAAAATCACCTTTAAAGTTGTCCAAATTAAGTTCTTAACAATGCATATTACTAATCAAAAATTACATTTTGATATATTTATAGTAGGATTTTTACAAAAAATCTTCATGGAACATGATCTTTACTTAATTTCCTAATGATTTTTGGCATAAAAGAAAAATCAATAATTTTGACCCATGCGATGTATTTTTGGCTATTGCTACAAATATACCCCAGCGACTTAAGACTGGTTTTGTGGTCCAGGGTCACATATAATAAAATTCTATTAATATAAATATAATTCAGTTCAGAGTGACTGATTCATCTGTTGTGTTCTCAGAGCTCGAGTCACGTACATCGATTATGAGGGCCGTTCTGACGGGGATTCTATTAAGAAGATCATAAACCAGATGAAACCCAGACAGCTAATCATCGTTCACGGGCCGCCTGAGGCCAGTCAGGACCTGGCCGACTCCTGCAAGGCCTTCAGCGGGAAAGACATCAAAGTTTACATGCCAAAACTGCAGGAGACGGTGGATGCCACCAGTGAGACCCACATTTACCAGGTGAAAACTCTCTCTGTCACACCGAACCTGAAATTAGAATAAATAAAGAAATACATATTCTTAGGACCTTTTTTTTTTTAAATATAGATGCTTAAATATAGCTGTTTATTTGTTGTATTGCTACATATAAATTACTATGTTTAAATATCATTCTTCGTGTTAAACGTTATGAAAGCGTTGTTTTAAACCACTTTTTTTAAATTGTATTTTTATTCCTGTTCCTTTTGCTTTAAAAAGTTTTTTCACCATTTTTGTTTGATTTTTTTTTTCTTCTAGTTTTTATTTTTATTTTAATGGTGTAACGCATTAACATTTAAAAATATAAATAATAAATATGTAGTCTCAATTCATTATTATGAGGTTAATAATGAATAGACAAATAAAAAAAACTATTAAAATAAAAAGTTGTGAATTTTTTATTTTTCGCAATTTTGCTTTAAGTTTTATTTTTATTTTAATGGTGTAACAAAGTAACTTTTAAAAATATAAATATTCTATGTGTAGTCTCTATTTATTAATATGATGTTATAAAAAGACTACATAAATAAAAATAAGGTGAAATTTTGTTAAAAATAGACAAACAATAAAATAAACTATTAAAAAAACGTTAATTAAAACTGAAAACAGAAGATATAAATATACATATAAATTACAATGTTTAAATAAAAATTGTATGAAAACAGGTTTTGCTTATTTGAAACCACTTTTTTAATTACATTTTATTCTTCATGTTCATATTGCTTTAAAAAAATTTCACCATTTTCAATCACCATTTTGCTTTGATTTTTTTTCTAGTTTTTTATTTTAATGGTGTAACAAATTAACTTTTAAAAATATAAATATTATATGTGTAGTCTCAATTCATTAATATGAGATTTTAATATATAAGAATAAGAATATATAAGTAAAAAAATTGTAAAGTGAAATTTTGTTTAAAAATAGACATATCAAAAAATAAAAAAATAAAATGATGAGAGCATGCAACAAAATCCCTAAATCTTTAACTACAAGTGAAAATAAAAATAAAATCTAATTAAAAATATCAACAAAAACAATAAATTTACACTTAATTTATTTTAGCTAGTCGCTAAGACAAAATTGATCATTTTCATTAAGTTTACGTTGAAGTACTGACATAACTAAAGCAAAATAAGCTTCAACTAATAAATAAAAAATAATAAATAGTGTTATAGACATTTAAAAAATAATTAAAAACAAATTTACTAAAACTTTAACTAAAACTCAAGTAACTAAAATTCAAGTGAAAACAGCATGTATGTATTTATAACAAATTAACTTTAATATATTAACTAAAATTATATTCTATCTAGTGTCTTTTTTGAATTAATATGATGTTAAAAAAAATAATAAAAATGTCTAAAAATAAGCAAAATGATGTTTAAAATAAAATATATTTCTGTGAATGTTTTGCATGTGTGACATAAATATTAACATATAAATATTAAGATATTAAATATTTCAGTTTTTCAAAAAACTTTAACTTTGCCATTACGAAGTGTCCAGTTCTCTGAAATGTTCACAGACTGATGAAGCTGTAAATGTCACTGTAGGTCAGGCTGAAGGACTCGTTGGTCAGTTCGCTGCAGTTCTGTAAAGCCAAAGACACAGAGCTGGCCTGGATCGATGGCGTTCTGGACATGCGCGTGGAGAAAGTGGACACTGGGGTCATTGCAGAGATGGGAGATGCCAAAGAGGAGACAGAGGACGGAGAACCGGCCATGGACGTCACACCAGAGCTGACGACTGAGCCCAGTACCGCAGCTAACCAGCGGGCCATGAAAACTCTGTTTGGAGAGGACGACAGGGAGATTTCAGAGGAGAGCGACGTCATTCCAACGCTGGAGCCACTGCCTGCTCATGAGGTGAGAGATGTTTAACATGGTATATTATTTTTGTCCATTAACGTATATATAAAAATATAACTGTTTTTTAAAATAAAACTTGTTTAGTTTAGGTTGATGTACTAAAACAACTAAAACACAAAATTTTAAAACCTTTAAAATACAAATGACAAAAAAATGAGATGATTACTAAACTAAATACTAATTCATATTAAAGAGAAAATATAAAACTAAAATTTAACTCAAAATATTTACAAAAACTATCGACTTAAGTATAAAGTAATTTTATATTACAATATAATAGAACTTTATTTCAGCTAGATTTCAGCAACATCTCATTTTCACTTAATTTAAGTTAAATAAATACTGTATAGACATAAAAAAATAAATAATGACAAAAAAGTCAGAAAGAAAATATTTACAAAAATCATGAACTTTTAACTTTGACCTTGGAACTTTGAGCATGAACTTTCGTTTAAGGTAAAGTACTAAAATAGTTAAAACTAAATAAATTAAGACTAATAAATGAAAATTAATTACCTACTGTATAGACACGTTAAAATAAATGAATAGTAGTAATGACAGAAACCTAAAAAAAATCTAAAAAAGTTAACGAAAATTAAAGTAAAAACAGAAAATATAAGAATAAAGTTTAATTCAAAATAGCAGCATGAACTTAAACTTTGTCAGCTAGAGGCAAAATATTGTATTTTTGTAAAGTTTAAGTTAAATAATTATGATAACTAAATGAATAAAAATTCATAATACTATATAGACACTTCATAGTCTATAAATACTATAATAATAATAATAATTAATAATACTATATAATACTAGTCACTTACACTAGACATTAGTATAGTAGTAATAATAATAATAATTTGTGTGTGTATATATATATATATATATATATATACACACACACTCACACACACACATATACATATTTAACTTATAAAATTACAAAACACAATAAAAAAATTAAATGTAATTGATTTTCACTTAATTTAATTTTATTTAATATATATTTAAGTTAAAAGTAATTAAAATAACTATAAACTAAAACTAATTAAAAAAATACTATATAGACATATTTTAAAAAAATAATAATAATAATGACAAAAAACACAAAGCGAAATAAGAAGATATAAAAACAAAATCTAATTTAAAATATTAACCAAAACAATAATAGTATATCACTGATAATAACACTAGATTTATGGCTTGTTGGTAATAGAATACAAGTCTGCTGCAATGCAGAGCAAGAGAATAGAGGAAAATATATGTGCAATGAAGAGAGGCAGTTACCATGTAAATTAGGAGAAAATGAGCTCATGATGCAGGTTGAAATAAAGCTGTATATTATACAGCTGATCACCAGAGGAAAGACATTAAACTAGATCTGCTGACTGAAGAAACATCTCCTCAAACACTCCTCGGAGATGAAAATATAAAGTGTTGTATTGTGTATGCATGGGAAATAACGTGTGAAATAACACATGTTCTCCTCAGACCCCGGGTCATCAGTCTGTGTTCATCAACGAGCCTCGCCTGTCGGACTTTAAGCAGGTTTTGCTGCGTGAAGGGATCCAGGCAGAGTTTGTGGGTGGAGTTCTGGTGTGTAATAATCTGGTGGCTGTCAGGAGGGTGAGTGGAATCACATTACACCGCAGAATATGCAAATTACCTCTCGTGAATATTTGATTAGCGGTCGGCACATTATGAGCTGTACAGTCAGCATGTGTTCTCAATTTGAGTTGCGAAAACCAAATCTGAATCCAACAACTCATTAATGCAGTGATCTATACATATTTTTTTAATTGGAAAAATCAAGTATAATTAATAAAGTAATGTGCAGTGAGGGGAAAAATTATTTGATCCCCTGCTGATTTTGTACGTTTGCCCACTGACAAAGAAATGATCAGCCTATAATTTTAATGGTAGGTTTATTAAAACAGCGAGAGACAGAATATCAACCAAAAAAATCCAGAAAAATGCATTTCAAAAAAGTTTAGCATTTTATTGAGTGAAATAAGTATTTGACACCTTCGCGAAACATGACTTGGCATGTGGCAAAACCCTATGTGGCAACCACAGAGGTCAGACGTTTGTTGTAGTTGGTCACCAGGTTTGCACACATCTCAGGAGGGATTTGTCCCACTCCTCTTTGCAGATCTTCTCCAAGTCATTAAGGTTTCAAGGCTGACATTTTTGCAACCTGAACCTTCAGCTCCCTCCACAAGTTTTGGTCTGGAGACTGGCTAGGCCAGATTTTTGAAGCAATAAAGCAAAAGAATATAGACATTGCTTTTTTGCAAGAAACTCATAGTAGTATGGACAATATGATTGACTGGGTGAAAGAGTTTAAGGGTTTAGTGGTGCTAAGTCATTTCTCAAATGTGAGTGGTGGTGTTGCTCTTTTATTTAGCAACAATTTTAAGCCAGTAACATATGATGTATATGAAATAGTGAAAGGTAAATTGTTAAAGGTCAGAGCTGTTTATGAAAATGTTGTGTTTATTTTTATTTGTGTCTATACTCCTACTGCACCATTAGAAAGGCTCTTTTTTCAATTTTCATTCTATTTATTGGTTGCTGCACGAACCTTTGATTTGGAAGGCAAGACTGGATATTTCTTCATCTACTTTTTTGCCAGGTCTCAGCAGGATACTACAAAATTCAGGAGTTTTGGTTTATTGTCTTTAACTGGGCCCTATTTTAAAAATGTAGAAGCTGTTACTGAGAAACTTGGTTTTAGATCTGTGCGATTGATTTCCCAGTTTTTAACCAGGTTAAAACAAGCACTTTCAGATGATGAGAAAAGTATGTTGGAAGACTTTTTTTTCTTTTTAGGGGTCAGTGTCCCTGATAGTGAAGAACCTTTTCCTTGTTTGGTAATTCAACCAAATTTTGAAGAGTGTTCAGGATTTTATTTTCAAAAAGAAAAGTTTTCATCTGTTGATTTTCTTTTTTTTTCTTGTACAGGGAAAGATTTATACAAAATGTGTGTGTTTGTTCTTAATAGGAAAACACTTGATAAAAGAGTTGATACCCCTTGGCGTTCTGTGTTGAAACTGGGAGATAATGTAAGATCTGAATGGGGAGAGTATTTTTTACAAGCCACCATTATCAAAAAGAACTGGAGATTTGCAGTGGAGAATCCTGCATGAGGCTATTGCAGTAAATTCATTTGTTTCAATTTTAGATTCTAAAAATGACTCCGGTTGTCCTTTTTGTTCTCAGAAAGAGACTGTATTTCATGCTTTTATGCAATGTGTCCGACTTAAACCACTGTTTGCAATGATACAAGGAATGTGTGATGGTTTTTTGGGTTTTAAATATACACAAAAGAAACGTGTTAAATTTCAGTTATTGAATTTTTATACTTGGGCAGGCAAAATTAGCAATCTATTTAAGTAGGAAAAGCAAAATAGAGCAGAAAGACAATGACAATGTTGTTGTTGTCTTTAGGGCCTTACTTAAAGCAAGAATTTCAATCGACTACAGGTTTTACAAAGTTATGAGTGACCTTTCTACTTTTGAGTTCAAATGGTGTAGTAATGATGTTTTGTGTAAAATTGATGAAGAAGAATTATTTTTTAATGTAAGATGGATATTTGTAAATAAAGTTGTTTTTCAAATTCATAAAATTCTCTCTCTCTCTCTCTCTCTCTCAGACGGAAGCGGGCCGCATCTGTCTGGAAGGCTGCTACTGTGATGACTACTACAGGATTCGTGAGCTGTTGTATCAGCAGTACGCTGTAGTTTAGCTCTTCGGTGCTGAACAGATCTCAATCAGCTCCAGCCCCTCCTTTTATTTCCTTTCCTTTTGTAGGTTTTGAGTTGTGTATATTTTATTATCGTTTCCCCCCACGTTTACAAGGCAGACGTTCTCTCTGAAAGCGACCCAGAATGAGAGCGTCGGTCTGGACTGAAGAAAAATCATTGCTACAATGCTTTTGTTCCGAACTGCTGGATGCAAAGAAAAAAAAGTCTTTTTTTACCCCTTATTTTGCTCAGATAAACCTCAGTTTTCATAATGAAACATTTTGTCAGTGTGGGTTTATTCATTTCAGTGCTTTTTATATAAAATAGCTTGGGTTTGTTCGGAATAGCATACTACCATCTGCATTGTATAGTATGTATTCTGTGCAATACAATGCTTATTTTCTGTATGCATCGAATACATACACTACATTTGCTGAAATGTGCATTATGCATCAGAATATAATAGTATGAAAGCTCATTTCTGCAACAAGATAAACTCACAATTTTCTCACAATTCTGACTTAAGTTTTGTAATTTGTTCTTTCGTTTCAGCTAGGTAATTGCAAGGCTATAACAATTTTAAACATATATTGCAATTTTGAATTTTCTTCTCAAACTGGCAAATTACTGAGTTTATATTGTGCATTTCTGAGTTTGTCATGCAATTCTGAGTTTATATCTCGCAATTAAATTTATATCGCAGTTGTTTATTACTAGCAATTCTGCGTTTACATCATGCAATTCTCAGTTTGCAATTATGCATTTACATCATGCAATTCTCAGTTTATATAGCTGTTTATATCTGCCAATTTTGAGTTTATATTGAGCAATTAAATTGATATCGCAGTTGTTTATTACTAGCAATTCTGCGTTTACATCATGCAATTCTCAGTTTATATAGCTGTTTATATCTGCCAATTCTGAGTTTATATCGAGCAATTGAATTTATATCGCAGTTGTTTAGATCTAGCAATTCTGAGTTTACATCATGCAATTCTCAGTTTATATTAATGTTGTTTATATCTCCCGATTCTGAGTTTGTCTCGCAATTCTGAGATTATATTTCCCAATTCTGAGTTTATATCTCACAATTGAATTTATCGCAGTTGTTTGTCACGCAATTCTGAGTTTACATCATGCAATTCTCAGTTTATATCACTGTTTATCTTGCAATTCTGACTTTATATCACAGTTATGTATCACAATATCGCAGTTTAGATCACAGTTGTTTGTTGTGCAGTTCTGCATTTTATATCGTAGTTTATATTACGCCATTCTGCATTTATATCTTGCAATTCTGAGTTTATATCTCAATTCTGAGTTTGCATCATGCAATTCAGTTGTTTATATTTCACAATTCTGAGTTTGTATCTTGCAATTCTGAGTTTATATGGCATAATTCTAAGCTTATATCACAGTCGTTTATTTTGTGCAACTCTGCATTTATCTTGCAATTCTGAGTTTACATCATGAGTTTTTTATTGTGAGATATAAACTCAGAATTGCGAGGAAAGAAAATTATGAGAGAAAAAGTCATAATTACCTTATCCCATGGAGCAAACAAGCTTGTATAATTGGTACATTATTCCAGAATGCAATGTCCACCATGTTGACTTCCCCATTTCAGCTTGGCGAATGAACTGGAAGATATAGCATCTATTATATATGTATTTTTTTTTTTTTTACTTTTTTTTGACTAAGTTAAGAAGTTTTCACTCAGAAATGCAAAATAACTATTTGTAGTATAACTTGAAATGGTAAGGTCATTTGATGGCAGTTTTGAAATGTTAATTTTTACAGAATGCGGATGCATGCCTTTTTACATGTTTGGTTAAAGCGACAGCCCGTAACTTTTTTGGTGTTCATAATTTGTTAAATTTATATAATAAGTGAGTAAATCATGAATCCATTTTCCAAACTGTGTTTTTGGCTTGTCCTGAATCACTACGGTACATCTACAGTATAATAAGTTTTTATATGTGGACTATTTTAGACTACACTGCGGAGTACCCAGTACCTGCGTGACTTGTCATGGACATAAACAGAAAGAAGTAGCTCCAGCTACAA
The DNA here is from genome assembly GCF_049309525.1 of Garra rufa. Lineage (NCBI taxonomy): Eukaryota > Metazoa > Chordata > Actinopteri > Cypriniformes > Cyprinidae > Garra > Garra rufa. The sequence goes on from NC_133373.1 coordinate 38,091,828, forward strand.
TGTTCTTCTGCAAAATGCATGCATTTCTGTTTATTTTTAGAGTGCAAAAAGTTATGGACTGCAGCTTCAAATATAAATGCATATTGCACATTATGCAGTATGCTAGTATTTCAATCTGAACATATTCTTCTAGCTCTGCATTTTCTCCATGTGTGTTCCCTAGAAATCTAACCCGTGACCTTTTACCACTCCACCCCATGAGGACGCTGGGATAATAATAGTTCTTTTTAACACGCTACACAAAAAAGATGACATCTTTTTTTTTTTTCATATTCTCATGTTCTCATATTAACTACAATGTTGTCCTTCTTGTAGTCTTTGAGCTCGTGACTGTTCCACGTCATGCCCTCTTTCCTTGACCTGAATAACTGATCCAGGGTCAAAGCTTCCTGCGATATCCATTAATATTTCCAGCATGGCTGATCCTGAGTCAGCTGTTTGAACACACAATCTGCCAGCACAGCAAACATTATGGCCCAGATATGTTTATTCTCATCCCTATACAATACATCCAGCATTAATTTGGAATTACTCACATATTCTAAAAGAAGTAACTTTCACTCTTTCTACTAGATATTTATAATTTTGTTCAGTAAGCACAGATTCCTTTAAACCCAAGATGATCCATATATTTAGATTAGTTTCTCCTGAATGGTAAAAAACAGCCCTAGATTGTATTTGCTCTTCCATCAAGCTCCAGCTCGTTACAGTTGACCGGGCGTCTGCTGAACCTGCATTCATCTGTCAGACTCCCAGATGGTGGCATGTGACCCATCAGGTCTGAAGAGACACTTCCTCTGACCCACGGTCCACCTGCTCAAGCTTTACACCATCCTGACTGACACTTGGCATAGTGATCTCGATCCATGAAGGTATGAAAATGAAGCACTTTACGCGACCCTACTTGTCCTGGAATGGAGTCTAAAGGTTTTATTTACAGCGGCAGTGCTTTAATCTCTAGGCGAGACACTGCAGGTGAATAGGGTAAAAAAAAAAAACTAATAATTATCACCTTACTTACCCAGTTGATTGATTACATTGATAATTGCAAACAATTTTTGTATTACAAGTTTTCTAAAATGTTAGGTTTTAATATGCAAATGATGCATTATTTAATAAAATATGCACTAATTTGCATACATTTCTAGTACAAAAATCTAAACACTGGAAGAATTCTGTTTCAAAATTCTTGTTTAATTTTTTTGACATATTAGAGTCAAATATTTTTACAGAGGGGATTTTGGGTATCTCATTTTATACTTAGAAAATACTTAGAACAGGCAGAAAACTATATATATATGTATATTTTACAATTTTGGGGGGAATAAAATGTATAAAATCAAGCAAATGATATATGAACAAATCCTTCTGTAAAAACCTTAAGGATATAGACAGGAATAAAAATGTCAAGTTTGGTATGTGTAAGTGCTACTGAAGTGGAGATTTATGGCTCAGTGTAGGAGGAAAAAACTCATTTTGAGAAAATAGCCTTTAAAAATATGTATTGCAATTGAAATCTATTGACACAAATAGATAAAGTGCTATAAAAGAAACACTTAACAGTGTCTTTTGGGTGTTTTCTTTCCACTAGTCTGAAAAAACACTTTAGGAAAAACCAAAAAAGCCCAAAATCTCAAACTTGACAGATGCATGAAAAAAGCAGTTTTTGCCTGCAGTGTCTCCCCTTAAAATCATTACAATTGCAAAAATCTAAGCTTTTTAAAATGTTATTACTTAAAGAAAGTTCAGATGGTAATGTTCATTGTTTGCAAAATATTAGCCCAAAAACATTATCAATACAGTGTTTTTTGTTTTGTTCAGAGATTCAAAAGTAGCGTTTCCATACAGTTTGCAAATGATAAACATTTGTATTAGCACAAAAACGTCATTTATAAATTTTTTCTGAAACGTATTTTTAATGTTATTACTTACATGTTTAATAATGTTCAGAGAATATTTAAAAGCAACGTTCCCATAATGTTTGCAAAATGATAAACATTTGTAAAACCTTTGCACAAAAACATAATTTAAACATCCTTCACAGAACATTTTTTTCCTGAAACGTTTTTGATATTCATCAAATGTTTTTTAAACTTTATTTACTACTTGTTTCAGCATTTTCAGATGACCTAAAAGTAACGTTCCCATAATGTTTGCAAGACGTTAGCACAAAAAAACATTATCTATACATCTCATAAAACCGTTTTCTAAAACGTTTGAGTTGGACATTCGTCAAACTTTTTAAAATGTAATTACTTGTTTCACAGTTTTCCGAGAACATTTAAAAGTAAACGTTCACATTTTCAAAATCATAAATGTTTGCGAAACATTTACAAAAAATGGCATTTAAAAATTGTTCATGGAACATTTTCTCAAATGTTGTAGTTAAGTATCCATTAAACATTTTTTAAAGATCTACTTGTGTTTATAGAATGTTTGTTCCCATAATGAGCATAACCAAGAAAAATGTTCATAAAACGTAAAAAAACTGGGCATTTTTCAACATTCAGAAATAATGGAAACATTAGCAAAATGTTCTTATAACATTTTTGTTGGCTGAAAAGAGCTCTGTTAAGCTCTAATAAGTGTTTTTTTCACATTGCGCCATCAATCGGCCATATTGGCGGCACTGAATGTAAACAATGCCACTAAAACGAACGTAACTCAGATATTTTGCTGATTATTGCTGCTGAAAATGGTCAATTAGTGTTTTGTTTTGGCCTGTACTCATCGATCGGACTGGAAAAAAACATTTGGAGTGCAATAGACTAACAGTTATAACAAATCAAGCAGAAGAGTGCCAAAAACTGTCTGAGGAACAAAAGGCATTTGTGGTTTGCCAAACTGAACCAGGATTTCCAGGGCAAGAATCTTGACAGCATTTGTGTTTGTTCTTATTATTTCCAGTCAGGTAGGTGAAATATTAGGCTAATATCTTAATTAGTACTGCTCGTATGTATATTTACAATCTATTCACTTTAGTTTGTCAAAATATTGCGCCCTTTCCTGCTTACTAAGGCCTTCTCTATATGATTTAGCAGTTTCCATACATTTTCCCCCATGGTTTAGACAAATTAAATTAGCAGAACAATGTATTCAGTAGTACATTAACCATGCAATTCATGTTGTTGTTTGCATCCGAGTATCGCCAATATGGACTTTATGTGAAGGCCTCGTGTTTTATGTCCCTCGGAGTAGGCCTAAGTCAACTCCAGTAATCCTCTGTGTGAAAGAGTTGAAGAGATTTAGAAAAGGCGAGCGCGATTCCTCGCTAAAGTGGAGCATGATTCCAGCTCCACCTCTCTGCTTTTCATTTTGATAAGTGACAGGGACCGGCAGAAATGTCCATCAGCTAATCCTCTTAGCGTACATAACGCTGACTCTGCTTTAATGGACCTGACAGCTGAGCTTCAAGACCAGACTGGCCAGAAATGGACCGTTGTGTTCCCAGAGCTCAAAATTCAGCTGCTCATCCACAGCGGCGGCGATCTAGTAAGTTAGTGGCTGCAGATGGCAACGTAAGTGCTGTACTAAACCCAAAACCTACCTAGACAGCATTTTAAGACATCTTGTAGTCCCTTACCTGTTTGGTAAGGGATATGCCTTCTTTTAACCACATCTGAGACAGTTTTAGATATTCTTTACTGTTTTGGAAAAAAAACACAAGATGGATGGAATTTTGATAGAATTGTTCTGAAAATGTGACATTTTGGCAGTGTAGTATAAACATGGTTGAAGGCACAAAAAGTGAAGGAACAGAAAAATCGATTCAACTGAACTGAGTGAGTCATTACACTGGAAATGCTTGATTGTTTTAAACTTGATTCACAAGCAAAAAACAGATCAAAAGAGCCATTCATTTTCGAACTTCGACATCATTTTGTAAAGCACGTAGTGAAACTCCAAATCAGTTAAACCAATGGTTCACTGTTTCAATTCGTATCGCGAATAATTTGATTCAGATCGGGACTTCAGAGCACGTATTGCGGATCATTTGATTCAGTTTGAGACTTCAAAAGGACTTCAGAGTGCGGAGCGCAAATCATTTTATTCAAATCGGGACTTCAGAGCAGGTTTGTGAATCTTTTGATTCAGATCGGAACTTCGGAGTGGGTTTATTCAGATTGGGAATTTGGAGAGCATATCATTTGATTTAGATCGGAACTTTGGACAGGGTTTGTGAATCTTTTGTTTCATATCGGGACTTCAGAACCCTAATCTCAAATCATTTGATTTAGATTGGGACTTTGGAGCGGGTTTGTGAATCATTTGTTTCAGATTGAGAATTGGGAGCACATATCGCAAAACATTTGATTCAGATCGGGACTTTGGAGCATGGATTGCAAATCATTTGATTTAGAACGGAACTTAGGAGCGGGTTCATGAATCTTTTGGAGCGAGTTTGTGAATCATTTGATTCAGAATGGGAATTTCGCATATTGCAAATCATTTGATTTACATTGGAACTTTGGAGTAGGTTTGTGAATCTTTTGTTTCATATCGGGACTTCAGAGCACGATTGCAAATCATTTGATTTAAATTTGGGACTTCAGAGCACGTATAGCGAATCATTTGATTTAGATTGGGACTTTGGAGCATGGATTGCAAATAATTTGATTTAGATCAGAACTTCAGAGCAGGTTCGTGAACCTTTTGATCCAGATCGGAACTTCGGAATAGGTTTATTCAGATCTGGACTTCTAAGTGTGAATAATTTGATTTAGATTGGAACTTCGAAGCGGGTTTGTGAATCTTTTGATTCAGATTGGGACTTTAGAGTGTGGGTCGTGAATTTTTGATTAAGATCAGAACTTCAGAGCAGGTTTGTGAAACGTTTGATTCAAATCGGAACTTCAGAGTGGGTTTATTCAGATCGGACTTCTGAGCGTGAATCATCTGATTTAGATCGGAACTTCTGAGCGGGTTTGTAAACCTTTTGATATAGATCAGAACTTTAGAGCAGGTATGTGAGTCTTTTGATTCTGATGTAAACTTTGGAGTGGGTTTATTCAGATTGAGACTTCTGAGTGCATATCGCGAATCATTTGATTCAGATCGGGAGCATACCGTGAATCATTTTTTTCAGAACGATACTTCGGAGCGCAGATCGCAAATCATTTGATTCAGATTGGAACTTTGGAGCGGGTTTGTGAATCATTTTATTCTGATGCGGAATTGGGAGTGTGGATTGCAAATCATTTGATTTAGAAGGGAACTTCAGAGCAGGTTCATGAATCTTTTGACTCAGATCAGGCCTTCAGAGCGCAGATTGCAAATCATTTGATTCAGATTGAAACTTTGGAGTGGGTTCATGAATCATTTGATTCAGAACAGGAGTTTGGAGCGCATATTGCAAATACTTTGATTTAGATTGGAACTTCGGAGCAGGTTTGTGAACTTTTTGATCAAGATTGGAACTTCGGAATGGGTTTATTCAGATCAGGACTTCTGAGCATGAATCGCAAATCATTTGATTCAAATTTGGGACTTTAGAGCACGTATAGTGAATCATTTGATTCAGACCAGGACTTTAGAGCGTGGACAGCAAATTATTTGATTTAGATCAGAACTTCAGAGCAGGTTTGTGAATCTTTTGGTTTAGATCTAAACTTTGGAGTGGGTTTATTCAGACCGGGACTTCTGAGCATGAATCATTTGACTTAGATCTGAACTTCGGAACGGGTTCGTCAATCTTTTGATTCAGATCAGGACTTCAGAGCGCGGATCACAAATCATTTGATTTAGATCAGAACTTCAGAACAGGTTCAAGAACCTTTTGATTCAGATCGGAACTTCAGAGTGGGTTTATTCAGATCAAGACTTCTGAGCACGTATCACAAATCATTTAATTCAGATTGGGAATTCGTAGAGCATATTGTGAATCATTTGATTCAGATCAATACTTCAGAGCGTGGAGCACAAATCATTTGATACAGATTGGAACTTTGGAGCGGGTTTGGGAATCTTTTGATTCAAATCAGGATATCGGGGCGCATATCGCAAATCATTTGATTCAGATCGGGACTTCGGAGCACAGATTGCGAATGATTTGATTTAGAATGGAACTTCGGAGCGGGATCATAATTCGTTTGACTCAGATCGGGCCTTCAGAGTGTAGATCATGAATAATTTCATTCAGATTGGGACTTCAGAGCGGGTTTGTGAAACTTTACAATATACCATTTATATACCATTATATATGATATACCATTTAGGTACTAATATGTACACTTTGTGTATTAATATGTAATTTTACAGCACTAGTATGCATCTTTTAGTGGTAAATGAGGTACAAAAGTGTGTGGCGTAAAAACGAAACTAACGTGCGTTCCTATGCTGCCGCTAGGCCAACCAATGAATGGATGAAAACAATTGCGCAGGAAGTGAGGTAATTTGGTTAAATACCTTTTCAAAATGCCATGGAGAGAGGAAGGAGTAGGCAAGATGGTGAAGCGGGAAGACGTTGGAATGCGAGTATTAGGATCAGGGGCGTCGCTGTGTCGTTCTGGGCCCTGTGCACTGACTCAGCTAAGGGGCCCCCGCTGTACTACGTTCCGGGGGGGGGGGGGGGGTTGATCCTCGGGGGCCCTCCCCACACTTGGGGCCCTGGTCATTTAGTCCCCCTTTTCCCCCAACTACGACGCCCCTGATTAGGATGGTCTAACGCGCAGCCTTAATCAGCTGCTTGCGCACTCTATGTTGTATGTTGGTGGGGTGCTGGAGCGTTCCCGGGGGGGAAACTGAGCTCTGCCCTGAGGACCACTTGTGCAGAAAGGAGTGTCATGCTTGACCGGATACCTTGTTGTCCCTGTTTTCCCGGTAGTATCCAACTCCGATACACCACCCTAGACTCTCTTCCGTAGTTGTTAGCCTGAGTAGCGGCGCAGCTGGACCCACAAACACACATTGCAAACACACCGCAACACTTTCGCCACACGCTCTCATTCACCCCTATCGCCAGTTGGCGTGTGAGTATAGCATTTTTTTTCTCTCTCTCTCTTTGTTTTCATTTTCTTTGGAAATGACTTTATAAATGTGCTGAATTAATTATGTTTGACACTTTTCCCCTTTGTTTTTTTTATTACTTTTTGCATTCTGGTTTGGACACTTGAAAATGCTGATTTGAATGGGGAAACCGAGTTTGGATTTGGATCTCATATTCGCGATCTGATCTCAGCTGTTTTTTTGTTGGTTTTGTTTTTGTGTTACGAAATGAAAATGTGATGAACATTTGTTTCTTTGTAATTGTGAAAATATAACTGGAACAACAACTATAACCTTGTATTACATTTTTGTTTTTTTCCTTTGTGAATTTATATCTTTTGATTTAAAAGTTAAATTATGTGTATGTGTAACCGGTGGTTCTAAATTTGAGTTTATCTGGGTTTATTTCAAATTAAATTTTTGACGGCTATATTCCCGTCTGGCGCCCGAACTAAAAAAACAAAAAAAAAGTTATTTGTGTTTAGGTATACGCCACCGTTACAGAGTGGCACCCGAACAGGGACTTGAACTGAAAAAGAAAAAAAAAAAAAACCTTGATCGTTTACATTTTGTAAACTGTTTATTGTTTATGTGGGGAAATGTATTGAAACCATATAGTTAACTTCTAATTTTTTTTGTGAACCCTAAAAGCAAATTGTTGTAAATTGGGAGTTTTTGTTTGAATTGTATCACCTGAAAAAAAAAAAAAGGGGGTTAAAGCAGTTTTTTGTGTGAACCTGATAATTAAATGATTGAATGATTGGAAGTTGTTGGTAAAAGGTACCAATATAATTGGGTAAATTCACAGAAACTTCATTACTGAATGCTTGGTGTTGTAATGTGAAGGTGCTCCGTGTAAAAAAACAAAAAAAAAAAACAAACCTGTGAAATTGTACAATTTGAAAGCTGTGAAATTTGAAATTGTATTTCTGTGTTTCGTTTTTTGTTTGTCACCCAACATTACAAATGGCACACAGAGTTGCAGACACCTTTAGTATGGCCACTTCCCCCCCTTCACCCTCAACATCTGTTGAAATTGAGCCTCCTGAAGCCCCAGACATTGCAACTCCACTCTTGCCATCTGTGCAAGCAAGACCCATTCTCCCACCTCAGTTTCCCACCTTTCCCTTCACCCCAATACAGTTCAGCAGCCCTCATCCCAGGGCTCAGGTGCACTTTGCTTCTACCCCACCTGGGGGCACTGCTTCATGCCAGGCAGAACCCATGCAATTGTGCACATCCACATCTGCTTCCACCTCTGTATCATCTGTATCACCCCATCGCTTGCCTAGTTATCTTCCCACTCCTGGAAAAGAAATTCATCATTTGACTGCGCAAGTACAAGGGAACTGGGACAACTTGTTTGACTTTATGAAACATCAGGAGAAAGCTGTGAATGAACTCACCCGGGAGCAAAAAACAATTACTTCCCGTCATGAAAAACAGGTTGGAGACCTTACCGCCAAAATGGAGGCCAACCAACAACAGCTTCTCACTGTGATAACTGCAACCAAAGCAGAGTCAACAGATTCAGATCAATTGGTCAAGGCTATGAAAGTGATGGTCTCACAAGAGCTGCAAAAAGTGGAGTCTACCTTGATCTCTGAAGTCCGTTTTATGGTGGATCAACTTCAGGTCGAATTTCAGAGGGACATCAGAGCTACACTAAAGAATCTTCAAAAGGATCATGAGCAGCTCACCACTGACTGTAATCACTTCATCACTCAGATTAATGTGTTAACAACAAAAGTGAATGAACTTCAAACAAGTGTACAGGAAGTCAGGCAGCAACGAAAAGAAACGGCTGATCACCAAGATAAAGGGGTACAATCACCACCCAGTGCCATACTCACCGCATCTCCAGCATTGTTGGATGAGAGTGCCCCAGAGTGTTCTCCTCTTCCTGCTGGAAAAAGTGACCACTTAAAATTGTCCTTTCCCACATTTGGAAGACCGTCGGATGATGCCGACCCCCTTCTATACTTAACACGTTGCCAGGACTTCTTAGCATTGCACCCACTTGCGGAGACGGACCTGCTGGCAACTTTCCGCAGTGTATTTTATGGCACTGCACGTGACTGGTGGGAGGTCGCTCGATCTTCCATAACGACATGGACTGAGTTTGAGACTGCCTTCCTCTCAGCCTTCCTCTCCGAAGACTACGAGGATGAGCTGGCTGAAAGAGTTCGTACAAGGCATCAAGGAGAGAGAGAATCCATCAGAGATTTTGCCTTTACGTACCGTGCCATGTGCAAAAAATGGAAGTCGTGTTTAACTGAGAGTGAAATTGTCAAAATGATTCTCAAAAATATAAAACCTTACCTCGCCAGCCAGTTACGTAGTCGTGTGAGTACCGTCGAGGAACTGGTAAAGCTGGGACATCAGCTTGAGAAGGACCATGAGCAGCAACTGCAATATGACAAGAGTATGAGCCGAAAATTACCTGCGGATGTACCTCAAAAAAAACCTCAAACTCCCTGACCAACTCCAAGTGCAATGCTGGAGATGTAAGGGACATCACTCACCTGGATGTTGTCCGCTTTATGCCAACTTATCCTCAAACCAACCTGTAAAGCAACCTTTCACCAGTCAACGATCATCTCACTTTCGTAAGTCTGGAGGACAAGCCACAAATAATTCTGTGACCGCAACAAATAAAAGACTGTTCATTTCTAAGAAACCACACTGTGCACCAACGCCTGTTTTTCCTGTTGTCATCCCACAACAGCTGGTTGTGCCCATCCGCATTGATGGGTGGTCTGGAAAGGCCATTGTGGACACAGGGGCTAGCTACACCATGATCCACGAGAGCTTGTGGAAAAATCTTTTCCCCCAAGCAAACCTCCAACCTTGGTCTCTCGGCCCCCTGTATTTGGCTAATGGTGAAGCAGAGGTGCCTTTAGGATGGATGCAGTTACCAATTCATATTCACACTAAAACTTTGACTTTACCTGTTGCTGTCCTGTCCCCTAAAGCACTCACCTATGCTGTAGTATTGGGACTGGATTTCATCTTCTTCAGTGGCCTACAAATCAACGTAAGTGACAGTAAATATTCATTTAAGTCCAACCCACAAGAAGGTCATCCATTTCAACCTGGCAATGCAAGTGTACCTGATGCCAGGACTCCGCGCCAAAAGACAGGACCACAGGAAAAGGTTTTTTACCCAAGTCTGTCACTGCTTAGTGCAATCCCTCCACCACAACCTGCACACCGAACATCATCACTTGACAGTACAGATATACAGTCTCTGATTGACAGTGCAATGAGTGAAGCACATTTGTTACCTGACGAGAAAATCAGCCTGAAAGCAATCCTGGAGTCCATCCTTCAGGTATGTTCCCTTCAGCCAGGTAGGACTGATGTCCTCCAACACACTATTTATACTCAACATCAAGTGCCCGTCAAGCAGCGGCCATATCGCATGTCCCCTGCCAAACAAGTAGAAGTACAAGAGCAACTGATGGAAATGTTGAAGGCAGGAATTGTGGAACCATCACATTCTGGCTGGGCCTCCCCTGTCGTCCTTGTTCCCAAGAAAGATGGTAGCCTTAGATTTTGTGTAGACTACCGTAAGCTCAATACCATCACCGAAAATGACGCTTACCCACTTCCTAACATTACCGAGATTCTTGAATCACTCTCAGGATCAGCCATCTTTTCAACGATTGACCTTAACAGTGGTTACTGGCAGGTGGCTATGGACCCCCAGAGTAAACCAAAGACAGCGTTCATCACTCCATCAGGGCTCTTTCACTTTAATGTTATGCCTTTTGGAATAAAAAACGCGCCGGCAACATTTCAGAGATTAATGGAGACTGTATTGGGAGAACTACGAGGAAACATTTGCTTGGTCTACATTGATGATATTATTATATACTCTCCATCTGTATCTCAGCACTTCAAAGACCTTCAAACTGTCCTTCATCAACTACAAAAAGCTGGTTTGACCATAAACCTTAAAAAAAGCAAGTTCTGCCTTAAAGAAATTACATTCCTGGGACATGTTGTTAGTGTCAATGGCATTGCAGCAGACTCCTCTAAAGTTGAGGCCATCAGATCTTACCCTGTACCGCGGAATATTAAAGAAGTCCAGCGTTTTCTTGGATTAGCTGGATGGTATCACCGTTTTGTCCCAAATTTCTCCAAGATCGCTGAACCTATCAATGCCCTGAAAAAAAAGGGTCATTCTTTTCACTGGTCACCTCAATGCCAAGAAGCTTTTGAGAAACTGAAAGCACATCTCACCTCACCTCCTATCCTTGGGCACCCAAATCTCCAACTTCCTTTCATTGTGTATACCGATGCCAGTGACACCGGACTTGGTGCTGTACTGACACAACGTAAAGCTCAGGGACTGGAGGAAGTCATTGCATATGCAAGCCGCACCCTAAACAAAGCTGAGACAAATTACTCTGCTACAGAGAAAGAGTGCCTAGCAGTCATATGGGCACTCGAGAAGTGGCAACATTACCTGGAGCACAAGTTGTTCACCGTAGTCACTGACCATTCTGCACTACAGTGGGTCTTAAGTTCCTCGAAAACCTCCAGCCGTCTTATTAGATGGGCCCTACGGTTGCAAAGGTTTGATTTTGTCATCGAATACCGAAAGGGCAAACTCAATGTAGCACCGGATGCTTTGTCTAGGATTTCCAACTTACCTGGTTGCAGCTTGTACTCCAGTCAGAAGGAAGATGCTGAGTTTCCTGTCTCGGCTGTGGCCATTTGGGAGGAACAACATAAAGATCCGGAGATCATAAAGGTGTTTAAAGCATTGGCAGACAACAACAACAGTGAACTCAATGGCAAATATGAGATTGTGGAGGACAAACTGTATCACAAAACCCACCTGTCAAATGGCCAAATCCACTACAGAGTCTACCTGCCTGGGAATCTCATTCCAACAGTCCTTCAGCACTACCATTCACATCCTTTAAGCGGGCATGGAGGTATCTTCAAAACCTATAAGAGACTACAAGATGTTGTTTTCTGGCCTGGGATGTGGACTGACATCAAGAATTATGTTAAGCACTGTCAGAAATGTCAAACACTAAAAAGTGAAAACAGGAAACCGGCTGGTAAGCTACAACCCATTACCATCTTACAACCCAACAAAATGGTGGGGGTTGACATAGTGGGGCCATTTCCTAGCAGCACACAACGTCATGTGTACCTCCTGGTTTTTGTAGATTACTTCACCCGATGGGTTGAGTTTTTCCCCATGCGGCAAGCAAATGCCCAAACCATAGCGAAGATTCTCAGGACGGAAATTCTTACACGCTGGGGTGTGCCGGACTTCATCCTGTCAGATCGTGGCACCCAATTTGTTTCCTCCATATTCAAAGAACTGTGTGCAAAATGGAACCTTAAGCAAAAATTGACCACCGCATATCACCCTCAAACGAATATGACCGAGAGGGTTAACAGAACCCTAAAATACATGATCGCCTCATACGTGGAGGATAACCACAAGAAATGGGATCAGTATTTGCCTGAACTCCGGTTTGCAATAAATTCAGCGGTACAGGAAACTATTGGGATGTCCCCTGCCGAGCTCCAAATAGGACGGAAACTGCAAAGCCCAATGGATAAAATACTCCAAGGGAAAAGCCTTTCACCATCCGCACCATCTTTTGATGTAGTCCACCATCTAGTGCAACTGAAATTAAAAGCAGAAGAGTGCGGTAAGAAAGCTCAAAAACGACAGCTCAGAAGTTACAATAAAACCAGACGAGACGCTTCCTTTGAAGAAAAAAGCCGTGTGTGGTTAAGAAATTTCCCTCAGTCCAGTGCCCAACACAATTTCAGCGCAAAATTAGCCCCAAAATGAAAAGGTCCTTACCGGGTTTTAAAGAGGTTAGGCCCGTTAAATTATCGGATAGTGCTGGAGGAAACTGGAGAGGACGTCCGCACAGCACACATATGCAACCTAAAACCCTGCTATCCAACAGCGGAGGAATTGGAGCTTCAAGAAAAGGAAAAACTTAAAAATATATTTGAAGAAACATCTGAGGATGAAGAATTTTTAGGTTTTTAAATTCATGCTTACCTTTTCACATCCATTGGCTGTCTTCTTCCAGAGGGGGAGAGTGTGGCGTAAAAACGAAACTAACGTGCGTTCCTATGCTGCCGCTAGGCCAACCAATGAATGGATGAAAACAATTGCGCAGGAAGTGAGGTAATTTGGTTAAATACCTTTTCAAAATGCCATGGAGAGAGGAAGGAGTAGGCAAGATGGTGAAGCGGGAAGACGTTGGAATGCGAGTATTAGGATGGTCTAACGCGCAGCCTTAATCAGCTGCTTGCGCACTCTATGTTGTATGTTGGTGGGGTGCTGGAGCGTTCCCGGGGGGGAAACTGAGCTCTGCCCTGAGGACCACTTGTGCAGAAAGGAGTGTCATGCTTGACCGGATACCTTGTTGTCCCTGTTTTCCCGGTAGTATCCAACTCCGATACACCACCCTAGACTCTCTTCCGTAGTTGTTAGCCTGAGTAGCGGCGCAGCTGGACCCACAAACACACATTGCAAACACACCGCAACACTTTCGCCACACGCTCTCATTCACCCCTATCGCCAGTTGGCGTGTGAGTATAGCATTTTTTTTCTCTCTCTCTCTTTGTTTTCATTTTCTTTGGAAATGACTTTATAAATGTGCTGAATTAATTATGTTTGACACTTTTCCCCTTTGTTTTTTTTATTACTTTTTGCATTCTGGTTTGGACACTTGAAAATGCTGATTTGAATGGGGAAACCGAGTTTGGATTTGGATCTCATATTCGCGATCTGATCTCAGCTGTTTTTTTGTTGGTTTTGTTTTTGTGTTACGAAATGAAAATGTGATGAACATTTGTTTCTTTGTAATTGTGAAAATATAACTGGAACAACAACTATAACCTTGTATTACATTTTTGTTTTTTTCCTTTGTGAATTTATATCTTTTGATTTAAAAGTTAAATTATGTGTATGTGTAACCGGTGGTTCTAAATTTGAGTTTATCTGGGTTTATTTCAAATTAAATTTTTGACGGCTATATTCCCGTCTGGCGCCCGAACTAAAAAAACAAAAAAAAAGTTATTTGTGTTTAGGTATACGCCACCGTTACAAGTGTATCTTTTGAAAAGGTACTATCCAAGTGATAGCTTTTGTACCTTTTTTTTAACTGTTAAATTATTCTTTTTTTTCCCAAATTGTGCAAAACAGCTTCTCAGCAGTGGGTGAGATTGTTGTTCACCCACGGATAATCGAAGCAGTAGTTTGGAGCCAGTGAATGGTATCATTGCGTGTGGGATCATTTAATGGTCGGCCAGCTCAAAGCTCCATCGATTTACTCACAATCCTCATCCAAAACCAGACAGTGTAGGCTACTGTAGTTTAAGGGAAAGCTTTTTGCATTTTCTGTTTGCAAAAGTGACCGTGTTCGGGATGGTTGCTATGCAGTTGCTAAGGTGTTCTGAGTGCATGCTTGCCTTTGCAAACAGTTTTAACATTTGGATGGTTTGTGTTGGTCGTAAGATTAAAACTAATGATGTGTGAATGTGGGCAGCATTAGCCGCTAGTGAAGGCACTAATCAAACCCTCCGCTCGTGATTTCAACCACAGTCAGCAGAATGAAATCGTGCTTGATAACATTTTCCTCCTCCTTACAGCAAATCAGTGGAAATGTGGGACATCGTACCGTGGTAATTTCCATTTATATTTAATATATTATTCCAGTTTTGGGAAAAACACCATTTTGTTTTTCAGTGCATAACCATTCAAAATCAAATTTGCATTGTTGGTCTCATTTTTGGGAAATGCCATGGTATTTTTTTTGCAGTACATTCCTATGTACTTTCAGTTCAGTCCATTTTCTCATGCATATATACTGACACTAACCTGTTAAAATCATAGTTAGTTAAATATGTGATGTATAACCACTGATAATATCCACCATGTGCTTGAATTGCAGATGATCAACTGAACATTTGTTCTTGAGGTGATGGAGTTTGCGATATGCAGGAAAATACAGAAATAGCTGTCAGTTTCTGCAGGAAGAATGAATTATGCCCTGCTTTATCAATATTATACAACATGCAAACATAGTGCATTGTGGGTAAGGTGACACTGTCATTTTTCTGGAAGAGAGAAATGTGGCAGTGCAGATATTAGATAATATTCTATATAAAAAAAGAGAGGAGCAATAATGTAAAATGCAAGAGAATGAAAACCACTCCCTGTCAATCCTGACTCTTGTTAAAACCATAGTAATATTTCAAATTTTTTCTAATATTTCTATTCTGAAATAATGAATTAGTAGTTTCAGAAGTTAGAAAATTATTTTAAAAAATTAATATATAATTATACATATAAAAATGTATAATAATTAGTCACAATGGTTATTCAGTTTCTTGAAGATTATATAAAACAAAATTTTAAGATGGTTAGAGGGTATTAAATTGGTTTTAAATGACTCTGCATTCCCATAAAATCGTATTTGCATTGCACTCCAAGGTACTTTAAAGAATACTGTGGGTTTTGTGATTGTTCTCAAGGTGAATTCATTTAGAGCTCTTCTGCACTGAACTGCAATAGAGACACAAACAAACCGTTTGTTACTGTCTTTATCACGATGATGCCGTCACCGCAGATTAAATGGGCTCTTTCTCTGAGTAATAACCTTTGTGGTTTGTCTTTGTCTGAGAAAAGGTTACCCTCTTCAACCCCAGCGTTTCTTCTACACACAGCTAAGACAGTGAGTGGTTGAATTGAAACACTCTATTTTAGGTAAACAATACATGATATAATAACACATAACAGCCACAAATGTGCAACTTTTCATATTTACTGACACATAAGTACATTTACAGTTCCGGTAAATGGAGTACATAAACCTTGCAAAATGTTTATTTTATCAAAATAAGAGGGGTCATACAAAATGCATGTTATTTTTTATTTAGAACTGACCTGAAAAAATATTTCACATAAAAGATCCCACAAATTCTTTGGTTCATTTGTGTATTTGAACCCTTTCCAACAATGACTTTTATGATTTTCAAACTAAGGACAACTGAGGGACTCATATGCAACTAATACAGAAGGTTCAAGCTCTCACTGATGCTCCAGAGGGGAAAACGATGCATTAAGAGCCAGGGGGTGAAAACTTTTTGAATTTGAATTTGAAGATCGGGTAAATTTAACTTATTTTGTCTTCTAGGAAACATGCAAGTATCTTCTGTAACTTCTGAATATAATATTTAGGCAAAATAAGAAAAATGTACACATCTTCATTATGTTCAAAAGTTTTCACCCCCCGGCTCTTAATGCATTATGTTTTCTTCTGAAGCATCAGTGAGCGTTTGAAACTTCTGTAATAGTTGCATATGAGTCCCTCAGTTGTTCTTAGTGTGAAAAGATGGATCTTTAAAATCAAACAGTCATTGTTGAAATACACAAAAATGTTGAAAAACCAAAGAATTTGTGAGACCTGAAGGATTTTTCTTAAAATCAGCAGGCAGTTTAACTGTTCAGGACAAACAAGGGACTTATGAACAACTATCACTAAACAAAAAACACAACTGTGGATCATTCAGGTATTAAGAATCAAGTGTATGTAAACTTTTATAAATTCAGCTATTATTGTTTTTATATGGACTATATGTAAGCGCATTTTATGTGAAATATCTTATTCAGATCAGTACTAAATAAAAAAAATAACATCCATTTTGTAAGATCCCCCCTTATTTTGGTAAAATAATAAACATTTTGCAGATTCTGCAAAGTGTGTGTAAACTTTTGACTTCAACTGTATACAGTATGTATACATGTTTTTGTGTTGTTTAATGATGCTTTTTTTTTGTCAGATTCCCAATTGAAAACAGTGGAAAGGATGTTCTTCTGGCATGAGGATGAGTAAATGATGAGGTAACATGTAAAATTTGAATTTATATTTTTGAAATTCGAATTTTGAATTGAATTGAGCACATTTTGTGTTTTAGTGTTAACAGAAGGTCTGTAAAAAATAATAGATAATGTCCTGGAAATGAGCTACCAGTACTTTTACTGTTATTTTATGTATTTATTTTTTACAGTGAACCCTAGTAGTTAACAAATAGAACTTGTTAGATAGGATTTTCATTTAAATTAGCAAGCAGCTGCAATAAACCGAGTCTATAAATACACATTTAGAGTTTCTGTATACATAAACAGTCCAATATTCATACTGGTCCTGTTCTTCCTCAGCTAAATGTGATGGTGAGCAGATGCGACTGGGAGGCCAGCGCTAAAGGTCAGTGTTTCTCGGCCTGCAGGTTTGTAATCATTAGCGTTGGAGGGGTGATGTTTAGCGTGTAATGAATCTGGCACAAGCCGCCGGCCCGTCTTCCTCTGACACGGTTTATTCTGTGAACGTGTGCTCGTGTGCCGTCCAAACAAACCCCACCACACCGCCGTGACTGCGGTTCGTGATTATGATGAATATTTTATCTTCCTGCCAGTGATGCAAGAGCTTGTGGATGTATTAAATTTGGAGCATACCGGTGGGACCGGAAGCCCTGCGTGTGTTTGCACTGTCTGTGACATCAAAAACATGCCTGCATCTCATTGCACCTGAGAAAATATGAGCCATTTCCCAAGATAAAATTGTTAAAAATATTGTTTTATAGTAGAACCACTGAAGTAAAACAATCAAGTGCACATTTCTAAAGCCTAAGAATAATCAAAACCACTGAACAGCTGTTGCACACTATATAAACTTCATGCCTTCTGTCATCTGATTGATAATTGATACTTTTTTAGCCACTATATGTGAAGTATTGAAATCAGCTTGTTTTGCTGCTTGATTTTGCAAATTGGTGAGTCTTGCCTTATTATTTTAATGTATTGTCTTACTTATGAACACTGGTTTGCAGAGCAAACTGTTTTATTGTTTAATAATAATAAGGTGGATAGAAATAAAAATAATTTAGTTCAGTTGGAAAACATACGCTATACTAAACTGAAAGCATCTGCTATGCATCATACAGCCAGGGTTGCTAGTTTTGTGTGACAAAACTTGTCTATGACAGTTGAAAAGAGCTGTACGGAGTCAAAACAGGGCCACATATACTTGCAAAAGAATTGAAGTATTGCAAAAGAAAATTAAGTTTTGCAATGAAAAATTAATGTATTTTGAAAAAAGTAAATGTTCTTTTTGCAAAGAAAAAAAAAATATATATACAGTATATATATTAGGTATTGCAAGAATTAAAAAAAAGTTTTGCAAACCAAAAAAACAAAGAAGAGCAAAATATAAATGAAATGGAGCAACGAATATTTTCCATGGCTATAGCTCCTAATTTATGTGCTGCCTTTATTTTGCCTTTCAGTCAAGTGTGATCTTGCAATATCTTTTTTCTCTTTCATCAAGGGAATTAATTGGGTTTTAATTGTATTTTGCAATTCTTTTGGGTTTGCAAAACATATTTTTTTCTCGCAATACTTCATTTTCTTTTGCAATTCTTTATTTTGGTTTTCAAAAAGCACATTGATTTTTTTTCTAAATACTTTCATTGTCCTTTGCAAAACTTTTTTTTCTTTTGCAATACTCCAATTCTTTTGCAAGTATATGCAGCCCTGTTTTGACTCCACAGAGCCCTAATTAGTGCGATGTCCTCAAAATAACTCAATTTCCATACCTAAAATACATATTTCACAGTCACTGTTATGTATATTGATCATAAACACAGCTCAAAGGCTTCTTACCAGTGGCTCTCCTCCACAAAACTTAACACAGCACAGCTTTATCATAGGTAGAATCCAAAATTTAAATACGACAGGCTTATATGTCATGGAAATAACATAATTCATCATAACTGTGATTACAATTTTAAGAAAAATCATAATTTTTCTAAAATAGGCATTTGCATCTGAAAATATAACTTATTTTTTCATTATCCATGAAGACCTTGACTCTGGTGTGAAATTCATCATTACTGTCCAGCAACAGCAGTCGACTGCTCTCTATCAGCAGGTCTCATGCAGGTCCGCCAGACGTCGTCTAAACAGATTTATCCGCTGCTGGGCACTTGTGGCACGAGATCAGAGAAGTGTTAGTTCCTGTGCCAGAGCCATGGACATCTCATGACGTCCTGAGACACAGACGACCGAAGACATAGAGTAAGACAGAAGAGCAAATCAAATGACTCCAACTCAATGTTAAACGAATAGTGACACTATTTACAGTATTTCAAAAGTGAGTATACCCCTCACATTTCAGCAACCATTTTAGTATATCTTCTCAAGGGACAATACTATAGAAATTAAACTTGTATAGCAGTATAGATTTACTGTCCTCTGAAAATAACTCAACATACAGCCATTATTGTCAAAATAGCTGGCAACAAATGTGAGTACACCCTAACTGATAACAGTATGTTGTTTAACCATGCAAAGCCACATGTCCTATTCATCATGTTAATGTTTTTGTCTGCTTGCCAGGACCATACAAACTTGTGTATCTTGTATTAGAGCAGTTAAAATGAGGTGCTTTAAGTACAATTTTCTCATACTGACCACTGGATGTTCAACATGGCATCTCATGGCAAAGAACTCTCTGAGGATTTGAGAATTAGAATTGTTGCTCTCCACAAAGATGGCCAAGGCTATTAGAGGTTCAGTAACACCCTGAAACCGAGTTACACTACTGTGGTCAGGGTCATACAGAGGTTTTCCAAGATGGGTTCCATTCAGAACAGGCCTTGCAAGGGTCGATCAACAAAGTTGAGCACTCGTTCTGTGCGTCAGGTACAGAACCTGGCTTCAAAAAACAGATGCATGAGTGCTGCCAGCATTGCTTTAAAGGTTGCAGAAGTAGAAGGTCAGCTTGTCAGTGCTCAGACCATACGTCGCACACTGCAACAAGTCAGTTTGCATAGGCGTCGTCCCAGAAAGAAGCCTCATCTGAAGCTGGCTCACAAGAAAGCTCACAAACAGTTTGCTGAAGACAACCTGTCCGAAAGCATAAATTACTGGAGCCATGTCCTGTGGTCTGATGAGACTATAAGATAAACTTGTTTGGCTCAGATGGTGTCCAGCATGTGTGGTGATGCCCTGGTGACCAAGTACCAAGAACATTGTGTATTGCCTACAGTCAAGCATGGAATTTGTTACTGTTTTATGCTAATGTTGTGCACCTTTAACAGGTTATAAAAGTGAAGCCATAGAAGAACTATTTTTTGGTTCCTCAAAGAACATATTAGTGAACATTTATTAAAAGTATGTAATATGTGACCCTGGACCACAAAACCAGTCGTGAGTAGCACGGGTATAATTGTAGAAATGGCCAAAAATACATTGTATGGGTCAAATTTATCGATTTTTCTTTTATGCCATAAATCATTAGGATATTAAGTAAAGATTTTGTTCCATGAAGATATTTGTAAATTTGCTACCGTAAATATATTAAAACTTAATTTAATGATTAGTAATATGCATTGCAAAGAACTTCATTTGGACAACTTTAAAGGTGGTTTTCTTAATATTTCGATTTTTTTGCACCCTCAGATTCCAGATTTTCGAACTGTTGTATCTCATCCAACATGTCCTATCCTAACAAACTTAGCTTTCAGATGATGTATAAATCTCAGTTTCAAAAAGACTGGTTTTGTGGTTCAGGGTCACATATTGACAGCTAAATAATGGTTTTGGTTGTTTCTCCAACACGTCCTTCTCAGACTGCACACTAATGCGAGTTGCCAGATTGAGGACATGCAAACACAGAGGCGTCCCATCCTGCTTGTGGAGGGCCACTGTCCTGCAGAATTTAGCTAAAACCAAATTAAACACACCTGAACCAGCTAATCAAGGTCTTAGGCATATTAGAAACCTCCTGGCAGGTGTGTATAATTAGAGCTGGAGCTAAACTCTGCAGGATAGTGGCCCTCCAGGGCTGAGTTTAGACACCCTTTCGCAAAAGGAGCGAGTAACTCACAATGAAAGGGGACGAGCCTTACGCTGTAAGTTAAGTTGATTTATGCATGTTTTAATATTCCTCTGGTCAAATAGCTTTTTATATGGATCCTGAGGCTTTTTAGGTTGGGTAGAATCTGTGATCTCTGATTCAGTTTGCTTGCGGGCTTCCATGGCTGCATTATGCTGTGTTTTCCACTAACTGGCAACCCTGGCTGTTCAAATACTATTGGGTAAACTGGCACTGGGCGGAGTCACACACACCAAAACAAAAACAGACATTCTGACATGAAATGCACATTTCAAAGTAGAATAACTGGCTGTTTGATTGTTTTTGAAGAAAAGAGTTTGTGAAGTTAGCATGTTTTCTAAAAATCTGCAAACATATAGTATTTTTATGCTTTAGCACAGTCAAGAAATGACATACAGCGCCTTAGAACCATAGTATCCTTAAAGTGAAATCCATTTGAATAATCTAAACAATAAATAGATTCAGAGCTTGTTTTCAATTTGGCTCATGAAGCTTTACTTCCTCACATCATTTGCATTATATTTCCATATGACGAGGACACGCAAATGTTGTCCCCTGCAAACAAAATAATCAAATGCGTGAGCTTGTAAACAGAGCACATTGTACCTATTTTTAAAGTCTTAAAATGTTTTTGACTTTGCAGGTGTATTCGGGATGTGCCAAAAAATATTGGAAAGACAAAAAGAAAATGCACACTAGCGTTCAAAATTTGGGGACGGTAAGATTAAAAAAAAAAAAAAAATCTTTTTGAAAAACATTTCTTCTGCCCACCAAAGATTTATTTAATCGAAAATCCACTAAATACACTACTGTTTTGAGGTCAGTAAAATATTTTAAGAGACTTAAGATAGATGTATTCAACTGATCAAAAGTGACGTTAAAGACATTTATAATGTTACAGAAGTTTCTATTTCAAATAAATGCTGTTCTTTTGAACTTTCTATTCATCAAATAATCCTGGAAAAAAGAAATGCATCACTCATCAATCATTTCATAATTAGAAATATTTCTTATCCAGCAAATCAGCATATTAGAATGATTTCTGAAGGATCCTGTGACATGAGACTGGAGTAATGATGCTGAAAATTCAGCTTTGATCACAGGAATAAATTACATTTTAAAATATATTCACTTAGAAAACATTTTTCAAATAATATTTTACATTATTACTGTTTTTACTGTATTTTTAATCAAAAATAAATGCAGCCTTGGTGAGCAAAAGAGACATATTTTAAAACCAATCCTTATCAACTCTCAAACATTTGAATAGAAAATTTGTTTATTAAACAATGGTGGCACAAGCAAAAAAGAAAAAAAAAAAAAAGATGTGCGTTGGGTATGGCTATAATAAAACTACAGCTGTAATGTTGAACATATCATTATTATGTTTGTGTGTTTGTTAGTGGATGATGTTGATATTTATTTGGATTCTCTGCTAGGACATCTGTGTGATCTTGAGCGGAATGATGCTGATGTATCCAGGTGTTTTTCTAGTCTAATATTTCATCATGACGGTGAGGCTGTGAATGTCATCCTTCTCTGGAGGTCACATCTCACGTTCCTCTGTGTGTATGTACTCTTCGTAATTGTATGGCAAGTGAGAATGAAAAGTTTCCATTATCACGAACTTGACCAGCATTTAATTGAACACGGTGAGCAATTATAGTTGAACAATGAATCGGGCTAATTAAGGCAAACGTTGGCATTATTAAAGCTGCTTAATAGGAGTGGATTCTGTCTGCTGAACAGGACTGTGACAGTAAAGGACAGCAGACCTGGAACAAGGACACTGAGATATATAGATATGTGTGTGTGTGTGTGTGTGGTTTATAAAATATTTCATGCAATGTTTTTTTTCCTCTAATAGATTTAAAAATACAATTATTTTCTATTAGGAATTTGTCGCAATTTGGATGTCTAGGTAAATGCGTATTGCACAAAATGACACTGCTGTTTTATTTATAGGCTCATAAATAGCTTATAGAGGAGATATGAGGTGACAATATGAAGTGTGACACTTAATAGCAGTGCAGATTGTATATGTCTAGCTGAAGCATGTCTGAAATCATCGTGTGACCTTCAAGGTCATTGTTACTAAAATAAAGGTAGATGTTAACAAAACATCACACACTTTTATATTTGACCTTATCACACATTCACACCCTTGGTGTGACACTGTGGGTATTTAACCAAAGAGTTTTTTTTTATGTTTTTATGTTCTTCTGCTCACAAAGGCTGCATTTATTGGATTAAAAATATAGTAAAAATGGCCAATTTTTTAAAAATATTTTTACAATTTAAAATAACTGTTTCTATGTGAATATATTTTAAAATGTAATGTGATCAAACCTGTATTTTCATCATCATTACTTTAGTCTTCAGTGATCTTTCTAATATGCTGATTGCTGCTCAAGAAACATATTATTAATGTTGAAAACAGTTGCGTTGCCTCATATTTTTTGTGAAAACTCTAATACATTTTATTTTTTAGGATTCTTTGATAAAGTTAGAAGGAGCATTTATTTGAAACAGAAATCTTTTGTAATATTTTAAATGTCTTTACTGTCACTTTTAGAATCATTTAAAATGTGCTTTTGTAAAATAGTACTTTTGGAATTGTATAAACACATCGAAATTAATAGCTTTAAATCAGTATTAACATTTGGAACTTTCTAATTAGATGTATAGTAATAATTTACTATGTGCATATTCACAGACTTCCAGATGTGGAATATCAGCATTAATGAAAGTATACACGCACATGATAACATGTCAGTGCTCATATGAACTGCTGTCACTCTCTCGGTTGGTGCCGGTGACGCGTCACTTGAGCCGGATCGCCGTGAACGCAGCGGATCGCAGCGCGTCACGTGTCTCCGGTGGACACCAGAGGAGCACAAAGTTCCCGACGTTCCAGATGAAAAGAGCGGGAATGCTTTGGCAAGCAGAGGGACCAAAGGACATCACCTGAGAGCGATGTTATTCACAGTGCGATCCGACGCATGCGGCGCCGCAGGATGCGTGCAAGCAGGAATTTAACGTTTCCAGCGTTGTTGCAATGCGGCGGAGAGGAATCTGATGAGAGCAGGGATCTGGGACGGTGAAGGCTGGGATTCTGCGCTGCTCTCTCTGGATCCAGACCTCTGATCGTGCTCTCTCTGTCTCTCTCTCTCCGGTTGCGCATCGCGCGTTTCGGCGCTCGACAATGACCACCGCGGATCAGGAGCAGCAGCATCAGGACCGCACCATGACGACGGTCTCCAAGAAATCCATCATCGCCAAGATGTTCAAAGTGCGCAAGAGGAGGGAGATGCTGCTGGCGCAGGTGTGTTTGGTCTGCAGTGTTCTGTTCGTGGCTTGGGGCATGTCGACCATCCTGACCAGGACAGGTGAGTCTCCGAGCACAACCCGCTTCTGGGTGTCAATCAAAGCCCTCAGATGTCCCAGACAGAACGGCGATCACTATCACGATGGGCAGGCGGAGAAGGAAATTTGACTTTGACATAGCAGTTGACATAGACGGGTTAAAAACAACCAGAAATTGACAGCTGTCCAGCAGTTCATGCAAATCAGAAAAACAAAAATGATATGCATCTATATGGATACGCGTCAATAATTAACCCTTATTGGTTCAGTAAAACTCATAAATGGGAAAAGTAGTATATTAAAAAGTGTTCAGTGTCAGAAATAGCTTTTGACTGACAGCTGAGAAAAATGATCCAATAAGGGAATTTTTAAATTCCCTTTTCAATATTCTTTTTAAATTAAACTATCAATGCAATTCTATATTTATCTTTTTCTCTTACATACGTATTTTTTCAGTATTATTAACTTAATTTCTATTATAAATTAACCATTGGGATTTTTAAATTCTATTCTTAATATTTATTTTAAAATAAACTATTACTGGAATTATATAGTTATCTTAAGAATGTTACTCTATAAAAAATTTAGCTTTTTTTATTTGTCCCTCTTACATACATTTTTTTTTCAGTATTACTTACTGAATTTCTATCATAAATTAACCAGCACTGGGATTCTTTAATAAATCCTCTATTTAATATTTATTTTAAATTGAACTATTACTGCAATTCTATATTTATCTTAAGAATGTTACTCTATAAACATTTTCTTTTCTTTTTTTCTTTTTTAAAATGTTATTTGTCTATCTTACATACATATTTTACAGTATTACTAACCTAATTCCTATCATAAATTAACCAGTACTGATTCTTAAATGAACATTTTAATATTAATTTTAAATTAAACTATTACTGCAATTCTACAGTTATCTAAAGATTGTTAGTCAATAAACATAATCCTATTTTTGTTTTGTTTCTCCCTCTCACACATATCCTTTACAGCATTACTAATTAAATTTCTGTCATAAATTAGTGCCGTTAATGAGATCAATTAACTATTAAAAAACAGGGTTCTTCACAGATTATTTATTACTTAATATAAAATATTATTTAAATTTTATTTATTTATAATTAAGATAATAATAATGTTATATATGCTATATAATAGGCCTATTAATGTTAATATATTTTATTTTGTTCACTGAAATTTTCTAGACATGATTTGATCCCATTATTTCCAAATGATGTTACGAATCCCATTTGCAATTTTGCACACATACTTTAATACATTTTGGCATGACCTTATACACAAATTATAAAGGAATATGAAATGGACAGTTATGAAATCTAGAAATGTGCATCACTGTGTAGATGTATGCACATCAAATCATAATTATAAATATTCGCCCTTCACTTTCTTGGATGTGTTTCAGCGTTTATGTGCTATGAGCTATAATCGAGGCAGACGCACCTGTTCTTCTGAGACACATATAGATACGGGTCGCTTCACGAGGGCTGTGTCTTCAGACCTTGTGAGCCGCCCATCTAGACTGCATGTGT
The DNA here is from genome assembly GCF_049309525.1 of Garra rufa. Taxonomy (NCBI): domain Eukaryota; kingdom Metazoa; phylum Chordata; class Actinopteri; order Cypriniformes; family Cyprinidae; genus Garra; species Garra rufa. The sequence continues at coordinate 38,117,689 of NC_133373.1, forward strand.
GCTCATCATATGTGTAGGTAGTCAGCTCATGAGGTTGTGTGTGTGTGCGCATGTGTGTGTGTGTTTGTGGCGATGCTTTGCCTCATATGCCGCAGTGTGAGACGGAGACGGTATGTTGGGTCCGTTATGCACACATGGTCAGATTTTAATGCACTATTCTCTAGTGATTTGTCTTTTATGGTCAGGGACGTGTGTGAAGCGTGCTGTCTGACTCCTCTGGGGCAAATGAAAGTCACATTCGTCTGGTTTCACCATATGAGCTGCACAGCACATGCATATCATTCAACTGATCAAAAGCTTGGGATGCTTTATGGGTTTTTTGATATATCATGCATCTTACATGCACACACACAGGATGGAGTAGAATATGGAATATTTTCCCTATATGATTTTAATGGGCATAATAGCTTTATTTTATTTAGCTTAATAGCTTTTATTACTTTAATACTCATTTTCGTGAGGAATTTTGTGTCCGTTTTGTATTTTTAGGACAAAGAGGAAATGGCAAGCATTTACTAATTTATATTTGTAAAAAAAAGAGAAAAAAAAGCCTGTAATGGAATTTTAAATTCTTTTTTTAATACTACATTTTAAATTTAACTATCAATGCATTTCTATAAAAATAAACATAAATAAATAAATTAATAATTACATAAAATAAATGTTAACTGAAATAAAATGAAATATACAAAACTTCTAGCTACTTCAAGCTAATTGCTGAGAAAACATTTCCTATTTTAATTTAGTTAATGCACTTGATGCACTAAAATAACTAAAACCAAATTAAAAAATGAAATAAAAATTTAAAATTAATAAAATATATTTTTAAAACATATTTTAAAATATTTTATTTAAATACAGTATCTCACAAAAGTGAGTACACCCCTCACATTTCAGCAACCATTTTAGTATATCTTCTCAAGGGACAATACTATAGAAATTAAACTTGGATATAGTCAATGTGCAGAGCTGCACAGGTTGTTGCTGGGATCCTCTTCCACTCCTCACAGAGCTGCTGGACGTTAGACACATGGTGCTTCTCCACCTTACGCTTGAAGATGCCCCACAGGAGCTTAATAGGGTTCAGGTCTGGAGACTTACTTGGCCACTCCATCACCTTCCGCTTCCTCACCAAGCTAGTTGTCATCTTGGTGGTGTGTTTGGGGTCGTTATCATGTTGGAAAACTGCCGTTCAGCCTAGTTTCTGGAGGGAAGGCATCATGTTCTGCTTCAGAATGTACAGTACATGTTGGTTTCCCTTAAAGAACTGCAGCTCTTCAGTACCAGCAGCACTCATGCAGCCCCAGACCATGATGCTACCATCACCATGCTTGACTGTAGGCAAGACACAATTTTCTTGGTACTCCTTACCAGGGCATCACCACACATGCTGGACACCATCTGAGCCAAACAAGTTTATTTTATAGTCTCATAAGACTACAGGACATGGTTCCAGTAATTCATGCTCTTGGACAGGTTGTCTTCAGCAAACCGTTTGCACGTATTCTTGTGAGCCAGCTTCAGATGAGGCTTCCTTCTGGGACGATGCCTATGCAAAACGACTTGTTGCAGTGTGCGACGTATGGTCTGAGCACTGACAAGCTGACCTTCTACTTCTGCAACCTTTAAAGCAATGCTGGCAGCACTCATGCATCTGTTTTTTGAAGCCAGGTTCTGCACCTGACGCACAGAACGAGTGCTCAACTTTGTTGATCGACCCATGCAAGGCCTGTTCCGGATGGAACCCATCTTGGAAAACCTCAGTATGACCCTGACCACTGTAGTGTAACTCGGTTTCAGGGTGTTACTGAACCTCTAATAGCCTTGGCCATCTTTGTGGAGAGCAACAATTCTAATTCTCAAATCCTCAGATAGTTCTTTGCCATGAGATGCCATGTTGAACATCCAGTGGTCAGTATGAGAGAATTTCACTTAAAGCACCTCATTTTAACTGCTCTAATACAAGATACACAACTTTGTATGGTCCTGGCAAGCAGACAAAAACATAAACATGACAAATAGGACATGCGGCTTTGCATGATTAAACAACATACTGCTGTTATCACTTAGGGTGCACATTGACTGCTCTAAAATATATTCAAGTTTCATTTCTATAGTATTGTCCCTTGAGAAGATATACTAAAATGGTTGCTGAAATGTGAGGGGTGTACTCACTTTTGTGAGATACTGTGTGTGTGTGTGTGTGTGTGTGTGTGTGTGTGTGTGTGTGTGTGTGTGTGTGTGTGTGTGTGTGTGTGTGTGTGTGTGTGTGTGTGTGTGTGTGTGTGTGTGTGTGTGTGTGTGTGTGTGTGTGTATAAATTGTAACTAAAATTAATTTCAAAAAGGAAAATATAAAAAATAAGAACTAGTTCAATATCCATTTATTTCAAGTTAAAAATTATTGCAGCAACTGAACTTAGGTTTTTAAGTATAATCAGCTTGGCTGTACAAGCCATTTCAACTTAAATTACATTAAACTGACTTAAAAAAAAAGCTGAATTTCATATGACTTAATGTAAAAAAAGTTAATGTAAAAACATAAGTTGCCATGACTTACTGATATATACTGATATCATTTTTACAGTCATATACTAAAATAACACTGCGTCATACAGCATGTTCTGTTATTTGTTCACAGATGCACAAGTGTTCAGATTTCATGCAAGATTTATTCATCTGAGTCTTTTATAGCAGCCTTCCAAATCTGGTTAAAAATTCATAGAAATTGTCCAAATGTGCATGCAGAACTCCTCGAATCTCTCTAGCCTGTAGATATGCGAGTAAACCAAGTCTGTGGGATTTGTTCTGCATGTCTATCATCTACCAAGTGAAAAGTTTGATCTTCTAGACAAGCAAAAGCAAGCGGCTCGATTTGAGGTGTCGTTCTCAAACCCAAATGTAATACTCAAATTAAATGCAAGCCTTCTGAATCGAACACAAAGACATTAATTACAATAAAAACAAGGAGCTTAAAAGATTATTCTGCACTGATAGCATCCAGACAAAAGCAAATCTGTTATCTCGCAGTCAGAAACGGCTGCTCATGACAGTAACTTAAAAGCATGTGTTTGTAGGATTGGGAATGTTTTCTCATAACGGTTGAGGAAAGAAAGATCAAAGACGGGGGGATATATTCAACCCCCTCTTTCTAATCAGGCAAATCCTGTTTTCCTCCTCTTCTTCTGTAGCTTCAGGAGGAAAGAAATGCAATACTGTCACTCTCCTCTCTCCTTGTTTTTTTCACATTTAAAATGTTAATTATATTATTTAGCCTAGCTTTTCTTAATTATAGCCTTAGATTTGTCTAAAAAGCCTTTTAGTTTGATCTCAGATAATTTTCCAAACACTGCGGAAACATTTGAAGGAAAGTAAAAATCGCTTTCTTTTATTTATATGCTTGTTCTGAAGCTCAAGATGCTCAGGTGCTCTATAACAGCCTCATCAGTGATTCAGGACAGTCGTTTGGACTGAATTTAGGCCGGTTTTCTTTAATAGATACCCTGCGATTAAAGCAAACGCTGCTGGAATTCAGAAAACAAAATTTTTCATTTACATTAAAGCAGAGCACATTAAAGAACCTGCTTTATTGCTCTATTTATTTTGTTTTTTTATGCTAATGAGGTTTAACTGCGCTCTGGGCTTGTATAGTGGATAAAGTTGTTTGAATGACAAATTAAGCCATTATTGTTTAATTCTATGCTGATGGTAGTAGAAATAATATTTAATGTTAAGATTTATTTATATATAAATATATTTATAGATATAGTTATATAATATTTAAGATAATATTAATAATATTTAATTCTTTTAGGATATTAATGTAATCATTTTTTGCAATAATATTATGCAACAATAAGTATAGTTAATTTTTGAAACAATACGGAAAAATATATTAATATATATAAAGGTATTCATTAAGAATATTAACTGAATAGTTTATTTTCAATATAATTTAACAATATGTTTAATATTTAAATTAACATGATTATTTTTTATATGTATAAATCTATTCAAAATATTATGATATTGCTTTTGCAAGTATTCACATGTCTATTTCAAGATATTAATTTAATAATATAATTCCAATAATTTAACAAAACGTAGTATTTGTAATTATTATGGTTAATATTTAATGTGAGGTGAAGTGAAGGCCAAGTATAATAATATTTATTAGTAATGCATGTACTATTATTAATTTTTAAAATATTAGTTTAATAAATTTGTTGCAATAATTCAAATTAATAATTTTTATAATTAAATACATGAATGTTTATTTAATATTTAAAATAATATGAATACTATTTCATTCATTTTGGATATTACAATAATCATTAATTTGCAATAATATAATTTAACAATATAATATTTAAAACAATATGATCAATATTTAATATTAATATATGTTTTTGAGTTGTATCATGAAAAGCACTATACAAATAAACTTGAATTGAATTGAATATGTAAAAAAAAATATTCCTTAGGGATATTAATTTAATATTAACAATATGTATGGTTAATATTTAAATTAACATGATTATTTCATACATGTAAAATTCATTTAAGATATTAATTTACCAGATTTATTACCATTTGTTAGTTAAAATATCCTCAAAGAATTTCTAAAATATTAGTAGTTCCTAGACTAGTTTTTAATATCATAAACAAATGTATTATCGTTGCTGGTTGTTACTGTGCAACCCCAAAATATATGATAAAAATAGTCATTGTGCTTTTAAATAATTGTAAGGTTTGTAATAACTTATCTTTGAGAATTATAGTCTAAAGTGAGCTAAAGGGATGTTTCACTTATTTGATCATTGATAATCCTGTCATTATTTACTCACTGTCATGTTGTTCCAACCCCAATTGACTTTCCTTCTTTATTGTCTAGTGATTTGACCAGTGTTTTTTTTTTTTTTTTTTTTTTTTTTTTCCGCAGGTCATGGTATGATTGTGGAGGAGTCTTATATGGAATCAGATGATCACTGGGGTCGACGGCTGATGTCCTCCTCACCTGATAATGCGACGGAGGAGAAGAACTGCACTGAGCCAGGTGAGATGAGCGTCTCGACAAATGCCTTGACAGAGCAGATCACAACCTCCGCAGCAGACGGATGAACCGGGTCAGCATAATGAAACTACCCTGATCATACCATGATGTTCTTTGCAGTAGCTTGTGAATAGCACATACAGTCAAACCCGAAATTATCCACACCCCTGGCAAATTCTGACTTAAAGTTACTTTTATTCAACTAGCATGTTTTTTTTTTTTTTTTTACCAGAAATTACACAGGCTTCTCCCAAAAGATAATAAGATGATGTACAAGAGGCATCATTGTGGAAAAAAATATTTCTCAGCTTTTATTTACATTTAAACAAAAAGTGGCATGTCCAAAATTATTCATACCTTCTCAATAATCAATAGAAAAGCCTTTATTGGCTATTACTGCAATCAAACGCTTCCTATAATTGCTGACCAGCTTTTTGCATGTCTCCACTGGTATTTTTGCCCATTCATCTTTAGCGATGAGCTCCAACTCTTTCAGGTTGGAGGTTCTCCTTGCCATCACCCTGATCTTTAGCTCCCTCCACAGATTCTCAATTGGATTTAAGTCAGGACTCTGGCTGAGTCACTGCAAAACGTTAATGTTTTTGTCTGCTAACCATTTCTTCACCATATTTGCTGTGTTTTGGGTTGTTGTCGTGCTGAAATGTCCACTGGTGCCCAAGGCCAAGTTTCTCTGCAGACTGCCTGATGTTGTTGTTGAGAATTTTGAAGTATTGCTCCTTTTTCATGGAGCCGTTTACTGTGATTAGGTTCCTGGTCCACCGGCTGAAAAACACCTCAAAGGTTAGGTTCCCACCTCCATGTTTGACAGTGGGGATGGTGTTCTTAGGGTTGAAGGCTTCTCCTTTTTTACGCCAAATGAAGGCTACATCATTGTGGCCAAACAGTTAAATTTTTGTTTCATCTGACCATAAAACAGAAGACCAGAAGTCTTCTTCTTTGTCCAGATGAGCATTTGCAAAGACCAAGCGGGCTTTTGTGTGCCTTATCTGGAGAAGTGGTGTCCTCCTTGGTCTGCGTCTGTGGAACCCAGCGGTGTGCAGTGTCCGTCTGCCTTGAGATGTTGCCACCAGCAGAGCCCAGATTCTTGGATTCTTTTTTTTACCTCTCTCACTATCCTCCTGGCCAGCACAGGTGTCACGGTTCACAGTGCAGAACATTTTGTATTTTTTAATAATACTTTGCACTGTAGCCACTAGAACTTCAAAACATTTAGATATGGTCTTATAGCCCTTTCCTGACTTGTGAGCAGCCACAATGCGCAGCCGCAGGTCCTCAGTGAGCTCCTTTGTCTTAGCCATGACTGTCCACAAACCAACAGCAGAGAGCTTCTGTTTTTCACCTGTTGAGTTGATTAAAACAGCTCTTCCCAATGAATCAGGGTAATTAGGATGCTTTAGAACAGCTTGGACTATTTGGAATGGTACAGAACTTTGGATTTTCCCATAGACTGTAACAGTTTGCAAAGGGTATGAATAATTTTGGACATGCTACTTTTTGTTCAAATGTAAATAAAAGCTGAGAAATATTTTTTTCCACAATGATGCCTCTTGTACATCGTCTTATTATCTTTTCGTAGAAGCCCGTGTCATTTCCAGTCGAAAAAAAAAAAGCTGGTTGAATAAAAGTAACTTTAAGTCAGAATTTGCCAGGGGTATGAATAATTTCGGGCTTGATTGAATTTGCATTTATATGGCTTGTGTATTCATAGTTTCATGTGCCAGTGCTGTTGGATTGAGCATTTGAGGATTATATTTAGGTTCTTTGAGACGCCACTAATGACCCACCAGGAATTATCACATGTTTTTGGTTAATCAGCACTGAAGTGCATTAAAGTGTGTACTAAGAGCTTTGAGGAGATTTTAACTCCATGTCAGGCAGTTTTGTTTTTTTTTAACTCCAGAGAGATTTAAGCGAAGGTTTAATGTGACTTTGCTGTTCACTTGTGGAAGTTTTAATCAGCTTTGGTCCGGATAGAAAGGCCTGCGTTTAGCTGACACTCATGTTCTTCCTAGCGCGCTCTGTCCCGGACTTACGGCTGTTATTCTGACTGCGGTTGTTCTCATTAAATTCTCTCGAACCCAAATTAAAAGTCTAATTTTAGCCATGGATGTTCTGTTTATTCAGCTTTATACACTTCAAGTCTCATTCAGACATAATTTAATATAAAGAATCTGAACTGAGGTGTTTGATGTTGCTCGTTTTTATGACTGTGGAACACAGGATGTTTAAAGACATTTCACCTGTGTTAGTAATTAAGGGGAGACACTGCAGGCAAAAACGCTGTTTTTTCATGCACCTATAAAGTTTGAGATTTTGGGCTTTTTGTTTTTTTATAAAGTGTTTTTTTCAGACTAGTGGAAAGAAAACATCCAAAAAACACTGTTAGTTGTTTCTTTTATAGCACTTGTGTCAATAGATATTTAATTACAATGCATATTTTAAGTAGTTTTCTCAAAATGATTTTTTTCTTCTGAACTGAGCCGTAAATCACTTTAGTAACACTTACACGCAACAAACTTGACATGTTTATTCCTGTCTATATCCTGGAGGTTTTTGCAGAGGGATATGCTCATATATGATTTTATACAACATTTTATTCCCCAAAAAATGGTTAAAAAAATAGTGTTTTCTGTCTGTTCTAAGTTTTTTTCTGAATTATGGCTTGACTTAATGAGATGCCCAAAATCCCCTCTGTAAAAACTTTTGACTCTTTTGACACATTTCCTTGAAAATGTTACTTCTAAATGTTTTCTAAACATTCAAAACTTCCAGTTTTTAAAAATGTGTTATTGATTTTTTTTATGTGAACATTAAAGGAATAGTTCACCCAAAAAAGAAAATCGTCATTTATTACTCACCCTCATGTCGTTCCAAAACCGTCAGACTTTTGTTCATCTTCGGAGCCGAAAACTATGATTACAATAATTTTTCTCCTCCATCTTCCGATGTTAAATGTTCTTTATGGAAACATTTAGACAAAAAAGGTTCTTCTATGGCATCATGAAGCACCTTCATTTTTAAGAGTGTAGAGTGATGCGGAAGAGAAGAATTGTTGAATAAAGATGTTATTTAATTTTTTTTTTTTGCACATAAATAGTATTCTGGTAGCTTCATGCAATTACGGTTGAACCACTGATGTCACATGGACTATTTTGTTGAAGTCGAGTAATCTGGTGGTACCCTTGCTGGCTATGCAGGGTCAGAGAGCTCTCGGATTTCATTAAAAAATATCTTAAATTGTGTTGGAATGCCATTAATGACAGAATTAAATTAAATTTGGTGAACTATCCCTTTAAGGGAATGTTCCATTTTCTTTTAATTTTGCAAACATTATAGTGACATTGCTTTTAAATGTTCTCTGAACATTCCAAAATATAGTTTTTTTTTAAAGTTTGAAAAACGTTTGTATGTACTGTACTGTAATGTAATGTACTGTATGTTCTAAAACAAGTAGTAACATTAAAAAAAAAAAAAAAATGTTACATGAACGTCCAATTAAAATGATACAGAAATAAATGTTCCATGAATAACATTTTTGTGCTGACAATTTACTTTCACAGCTATCATTTCTTTACATTAAAAGTTTTATTTTTGAATGTTTTTTTTACTTTTAAAATGTCAGGGTTTTTTTAATGTAAAAAAAAATGTCATGTTAGGGTCACATGCAAACATGATGTGAATGTTATTTTTGCATGTTCTCTCAACAATTTGAAACAAGTAATAATGTTTAAAAAACATTAGATAAACATCCAGAAATAAAATGTTCCATGAACAATATATAAATATGTTTTGAGAACATTAGTAAATACCAGATAACCCTGAACAAACACTAAAAAATAAAGGTTCTTTATTGGCATTGATGGTTCCATGAAGAACCTTGAATGTCCATGGAACCTTTCAAATGCAAAAAAGTTCTTTATAGTGAAAATTTCTGGAAAAATACGAGAGAACCTTGTCTAAACGTTCTGAGAAGAATCCTTGTTAGCTGTGTAAGCGTATCAGACAGTGAATGTTTGAAGTGAGAATACACCATGACAATATAATGCATTAATAATCATAAAAATGCAGCTCTCTAAGTTTTGTAT